>NC_074667.1:19915658-20227028 GCF_029448725.1 Salvelinus fontinalis | reverse complement strand
TGCCTTGTATACTGTTGTTCAGGCTAGTTATCATTGTTTTGGTTTGCAATGGACCCCGTAGTTCCACTCTCCGTACCTCTGATACCTCCTTTGTCCCACCTCCCACACATGCGGTGACCTCACCCATTGAGACCAGCATGTCCAGAGATACAACCTCTCTTATCATCACCCAGTGCCTGGGCTTGCCTCCGCTGTACCCGTGCCCCACCATACCCCTGTCTGCACATTATGCCCAGAACCTATTCTACCACGCCCATAAATCTGCTCCTTTTATTCCTTGTCCCCAACGCTCTAGGCGACCAGTTTTGATAGCCTTTAGCCGCACCCTCATCCTACTACTCCTCTGTTCCTTGGGTGATGTGGAGGTAAACCCAGGCCCTGCATGTCCCCAGGCACCCTCATTTGTTGACTTCTGTGATCGAAAAAGCCTTGGCCTCATGCATGTCAACATCAGAAGCCTCCTCCCTAAGTTTGTCTTACTCACCGCTTTAGCACACTCTGCCAACCCTGATGTCCTTGCCGTGTCTGAATCCTGGCTTAGGAAGGCCACCAAAAATTCTGAGATTTCCATACCCAACTATAACACTTTCCGTCAAGATAGAACTGCCAAAGGGGGAGGAGTTGCAATCTACTGCAGAGATAGCCTGCAAAGTTCTGTCATACTTTCCAGGTCTATGCCCAAACAGTTCGAACTTCTAATTTTAAAAATGAATCTCTCCAGAAATAAGTCTCTCACTGTTGCCGCCTGCTACCGACCCCCCTCAGCTCCCAGCTGTGCCCTGGACACCGTCTGTGAATTGATCGCTCCCCATCTAGCTTCGGAGTTTGTTCTGTCAGGTGACCTAAACTGGGATATGCTTAACACCCCGGCAGTCCTACAATCTAAGCTTGATGCCCTCAATCTCACACAAATCATCAAGGAACCCACCAGGTACAACCCTAATTCCGTAAACATGGGCACCCTAATAGACATTATCCTGACCAACTTGCCCTCCAAATACACCTCTGCTGTCTTCAATCAAGATCTCAGCGATCACTGCCTTATTGCCTGTATCCGCTACGGGTCCGCGGTCAACGACCACCCCTCATCACTGTCAAACGCTCCCTAAAACACTTCTGCGAGCAGGTCTTTCTAATCGACCTGGCCCGGGTACCCTGGAAGGATATTGACCTCATCCCGTCAGTTGAGGATGCCTGGTCATTCTTTAAAAGTTACTTCCTCACCATATTAGACAAGCATGCTCCGTTCAAAAAATGCAGAACTAAGAACAGATATAGCCCTTGGTTCACTCCAGACCTGACTGCCCTCGACCAGCACAAAAACATCCTGTGGCGAACTGCAATAGCATCGAAGAGCCCCCGCGATATGCAACTGTTCAGGGAAGTCAGGAACCAATACACGCAGTCAGTCAGGAAAGCAAAGGCCAGCTTTTTCAAGCAGAAATTTGCATCCTGTAGCTCTAACTCCAAAAAGTTCTGGGATACTGTAAAGTCCATGGAGAACAAGAGCACCTCCTCCCAGCTGCCCACTGCACTGAGGCTAGGTAACACGGTCACCACCGATAAATCCGTGATAATCGAAAACTTCAACAAGCATTTCTCAATGGCTGGCCATGCCTTCCTCCTGGCGACTCCAACCTTGGCCAACAGCCCCCAAACCCCCCCCCCCCCCCCCCCCCCGGTGCTACTCGCCCAAGCCTCCCCAGCTTCTCCTTTACCCATATCCAGATAGCAGATGTTCTGAAAGAGCTGGAAAACCTGGACCCATACAAATCAGCTGGGCTTGACAATCTGGACCCCCTATTTCTGAAAGTGTCCGCCGCCATTGTCGCACCCCCTATTACCAGCCTGTTCAACCTCTCCTTCGTATCATCTGAGATCCCCAAGGATTGGAAAGCTGCCGCGGTCATCCCCCTCTTCAAAGGGGGAGACACCCTGGAACCAAACTGTTACAGACCTATATCCATCCTGCCCTGCCTATCTAAGGTCTTCGAAAGCCAAGTCAACAAACAGATCACTGACCATCTGGAATCCCACCGTACCTTCTCCGCTGTGCAATCCGGTTTCCGAGCCGGTCACGGGTGCACCTCAGCCACGCTCAAGGTACTAAACGATATCATAACCGCAATCGATAAAAGACATTACTGTGCAGCCGTCTTCATCGACCTGGCCAAGGCTTTCGACTCTGTCAATCACCATATTCTTATCGGCAGACTCAGTAGCCTCGGTTTTTCTAATGACTGCCTTGCCTGGTTCACCAACTACTTTGCAGACAGAGTTCAGTGTGTCAAATCGGAGGGCATGTTGTCCGGTCCTCTGGCAGTCTCTATGGGGGTACCACAGGGTTCAATTCTCGGGCCAACTCTTTTCTCTGTATATATCCGGGTGGCGCAGTGGTCTAGGGCACTGCATCTGCGCCACCAGAGTCTCTGGGTTCGCGCCCAGGCTGGGCTGGGTTCGCGCCCAGGCTCTGTCGCAGCCGGCCGCAACCGGGAGGTCCGTGGGGCGACGCACAATTGGCATAGCGTCGTCCGGGTTAGGGAGGGGTTTGGCCGGTAGGGATATCCTTGTCTCAGTATGTAAAAATGTAATTAAATGTATGCACTCTACTGTAAGTCGCTCTGGATAAGAGCGTCTGCTAAATGACTAAAATGTAAAAATTTAAAAAATGTATATCAATGATGTTGCTCTTTCTGCGGGCGATTCCCTGATCCACCTCTACGCAGACGACACCATTCTGTATACTTCTGGCCCTTCCTTGGACACTGTGCTATCTAACCTCTAAACGAGCTTCAATGCTCCTTCCGTGGCCTCCAACTGCTCTTAAACGCTAGTAAAACCAAATGCATGCTTTTCAAGCGTTCGCTGCCTGCACCCGCACGCCCGACTAGCATCACCACCCTGGACGGTTCCGACCTAGAATATGTGGACATCTATAAGTACCTAGGTGTCTGGCTAGACTGCAAACTCTCCTTCCAGACTCATATCAAACATCTCCAATCCAAAATTAAATCTAGAGTCGGCTTTCTATTTCGCAACAAAGCCTACTTCACTCACGCCGCCAAACTTACCCTAGTAAAACTGACTATCCTACCGATCCTCGACTTGTAGATGACGGCGATGTCATCTACAAAATAGCTTCCAATACTCTACTCAGAAAACTGGATGCAGTTTATCACAGTGCCATCCGTTTTGTTACTAAAGCACCTTATACGACCCACCACTGCGACCTGTATGCCCTAGTCGGCTGGCCCTCGCTACATGTTTGTCGTCAGACCCACTGGCTCCAGGTCATCTACAAGGCTATGCTAGGTAAAGTGCCGCCTTATCTCAGTTCACTGGTCACGATGGCTACACCCAAACGTAGCACGCGCTCCAGCAGGTGTATCTCACTGATCATCCCTAAAGCCAAAACCTCATTTGGACGCCTTTCCTTCCAGTTCTCTGCTGCCTGCGAATGGAACGAATTGCAAAAATCTCTGAAGTTGGAGACTTTTATCTCCCTCAACAACTTTAAACATCTGCTATCCGAGCAGCTAACCGATCGCTGCAGCTGTACATAGTCCATCGGTATATAGCCCACCCAATTTACCTACCTCACCCCCCATACTGCTTTTATTTATTTACTTTTCTGCTCTTTTGCACACCAGTATCTCTACTTGCACATGATCATCTGATGATTTTATCACTCCAGTGTTAATCTGCTAAATTGTAATTATTCGATTTATTGCCTACCTCCTCATGCCTTTTGCACACATTGTATATAGATTCTCTTTTTTCTACCATTTATTGACTTGTTTATTGTTTACTCCATGTGTAACTCTGTGTTGTTGTCTGTTCACACTGCTATTCTTTATCTTAGCCAGGTCGCAGTTGCAAATGAGAACTTGTTCTCAACTAGCCTACCTGGTTAAATAAAGGTGAAATAAAATAAAAAATAAAATTGTTACAGAAGTAAGAAACGTTGTCAATAAAATAACCTACTATGTGTGGGATTTAAATTACTTTCTGAATATTGTCCTCTGGTCACATTTTGGATATTTTGGATATTTTATATTTAAATAAATGTTTAATACTTGGTATATTTTGAGTGTGTAATTTAGTCAAATGTACTACAATTTAAATACTCCTGGGTGTTTTGTTGTGTTGAGTGTTAATCATTTTTTGATAGTGAGTGTCTTTACACAATGGAAGACAAAATTAGTGTTATTACCATTGACATGAATGTGGTGTCATATTGAAGAAGATGTTGTGCTGTTTAAAACTAATATAACTTATAACTTCATTTGTTCTTTCTTTTTGAGCTATGTGTGTTTGTTTGAAATGTGTGAAAATTAGCTTGACATTTCTCAGTAATCTCCAGCGGCATTCTAGAATTCTATTGAGTTCTTTTTTTATTCAACACTATTTTAAAACATAAAACTCCTTCTCACTACTCCCACTCGCGCTGCAATGAATGCGTAGCCAGTTGTATCGATAGCCCTGCGTTTTTATTATTAGTAGCAGCTCAACATGTCTATTTTAATATCGAGGAATATTTCACTTTCTCTGGTCATAGTAACAACATGATCTTGTGCTTGAGGGTGCGATGCAACTCAAGTTTCGCCATCAGGTGGAAGACGGTGTCCCCTCTCTCTGGTCAGTCTCACCAGAGGAAAGGAAGGAGAGAGCAGAGACAGTGAGATGCTGACCCTGCTGCTCTCTGCCTCCAGCTGCTGATACTAATGCCATGTTCAAAACAACTCGGAAGTCTGACATCACCGACTTCAGTGCGTTCAAGACAACTGGGAACAAGAAGAAAAAAAAGGTGAACAGTCATCCAACTTGGAAACTAAGGCATCTTTCTAGAGCACGACTTTCCGACCTGAATATCACTGATGTAGTGATTTACTTCGTTTTTTCCCCCAGAGTTCCCAGTTGTCTTGAAAGAACTAACATCAGATGCAAGTACCATCAGTCCAGTAAAATAAAAAGGAAAATTATTAGCAAATTATACTCAGCTGTGTGTTGCAAGTGCTACACCAAATGATGATATTATTTGTTAACAAAGCTTGGGTTTTGAAATACAGTATACTATGGTCTGAGAAGAACAATATTGGCAGGCCAGGCATATAGCCATTATTCTGTGATCATGTATTAGACCTGCCTACTGCACAAACCTCACTCCTACAGAGCTGTTTTTATGAGGTTAATGATTTTTAAGTCATGTTTAAAAAAATATCTGAGCAGTAGATCTTGGCTTGGTTTTTGACTGTGAAAGGGATCTTTACTCAGAAAGGGTTATTGACCACTGCTGTACAGAATACAGATATTCCAAAACATTCACTAAAGTGAAACTGCCAAAAATGTGGCAAAGAACATAACTTTATGTCCTGAAAAAAAAGCATTATGTTTGGGGCAAATCCAACACAACACAAGCATGGTAGTTGCTTGTTCTCAGAAAGGACTAGGGAGTATATATACATTTTTTTTATCCCTTTTTCTCCCCAATTTCATGGTATACAATTGTCCCATTGGCGCAACTCCCGTAGGTTGAGTGCCGTGCGTCCTCCAAAACACAATCCAGCCAAGCTGCACTGCTTCTTGACACAATTCCCGCTTAAGCTGGAAACCAGCTGCACAAAATGTGTCGGGGGAAACATTGTACACCTGGCAACCGTGTCAGCGTGCACTGCGCCTGGCAAGTCACAGGAGTCACTAGTGCGCAATGGGACAAAACATTCCTGTCAAACCCTCCCCTAATTCGGGCGAAGCTGGGCTAATTGTGCGCCTCCCCATGGGTCTCCCGGTCACATAGGTGTTCCTTTTGTCCAGGTGGGAAAGGGCAGTGTGGAGTGCAAAAGAGATTGCATCATCTGTGGATCTGTTTGGCGTTATGAAAATTGGAGTGGGTCTAGAGTTTCTGGGATAATGGTGTTATGTGAGCCATGACCAGCCTTTCAAAGCCCTTCATGGCTACAGACGTGAGTGCTATGGGTCGGAAGTAATTTAGGCAGGTTGCCTTAGCGTTCTTGGGCACAGGGACTATGGTGGTCTGCTTATTAAAACATGTTGGTATTACAGATTTGGACAGGGAGTGGTTGAAAATGTCAGTGAAGATACTTGCCTGCTGGTCAGCGCATGCTTGCAGTACACATCCTGGCAATCCATCTGACCCCTGCGGCCTTGTGAATATTGACCTGTTAAAAGGTCTTACTCACATCGGCTACGAAGAGCGTGATCACACAGTTGTCCAGAACAGCTGATGCTCTCATGCATGTTTCAGTGTTACTTGCCTCGAAGCAAGTACAGAAGTAATTTAGCTCGTTTGGTAAGTTTGTGTCACTGGGCAACTCGTGGCTGTTCTTCCCTTTTGTAGTCTGTAATAGTTTGCAAGCTCTGCAACATCCAACAAGTGTCAGAGCCGGTGTAGTAGGATTCAATCTTTGTCCTTTATTTACACTTTGCCTGTTTGATGGTTCGTCGGAGGGCATAGCGGGATTTCTTATAAGCTTCCGGATTAGAGTCACACTCCTTGAAAGTGGCAACTCTACCCTTTAGCTAAGTGCGGATGTTGCCTGTAATCCATGGCTTCTGGTTGGGGTATGTATGTACAGTCACTGTGGGGTCGACGTCATCAATGCACTTATTGATGAAGCTAGTGACTGATGTGGTGTACTACTCAATGCCATAGGAAGAATCACGGAACATATTCCAGTCTGTGCTAGCAAAACAGTTTTGTATCTTAGCATCTGCTTTATCTGACCACTTTTTTTTATTGACCGAGTCACTGGTGCTTTCTGCTTTAGTTTTTGCTTGTGAGCAGGAATCAGGAGGCCAACGATTGCCTCTCCGATCAAATGCAGCAACTGTCAAGGAAACTACACTTGATCTTAGCCAAAAGGCCGAGAAGCGACTTGAATGAGCTGCACAAACACTCAAACTGGACAGTTTTATCTCAATCTCTTCATTCAAAGACTCAATCATTGTCACGACTTCCGCCGAAGTCGGCTCCTCTCCTTGTTCGAGCTCCATTTTTCATAATCCATTTGTTTTGTCTTGTTCCATACACACCTGGTTTTCATTCCCTAATCATTCTACATGTATTTAGCCCTGTTGCCCATCATGTCTGTGTGTAATTGTTTGTTTGGTATTGTGGATTATTGTCGGGCGCATTACTTTTGTCATGTTCCGTGTTTTTGGCACGTTATTGTTTTTTATGTGCTGTGTATTTTCGAACGGAATTAAAATGCGCCTTTTCACTACACTCTGCTCTCCTGCATCTGACTTCGCCTCCCGTACACACCTTTGACAATCATAGACACTCTTACTGACAGTTGTAGCTGCTTTGCGTGATGTATTGTTGCCTCTACTGTCTTGCCCTTTGTGCTGTTGTCTGTGTCCAATAATGTTTGTACCATTTTTTTGTGTTGCTACCATGTTGTGTTGCTACCATGTTGTTGCCATGTTGTGTTGCTACCATGCTGTGTTATGTGTTGCTGCCTTGCTATGTTGTTGTCTTAGGTCTCCCTTTATGTAGTGTTGTCTCCCTTGTCGTGATGTGTGTGTTTTGTCCTATATTTATATTTTATCCTAGCCCCCGTCCCCGCAGGAAGCCTTATGTCTTTTGGTAGGCCGTCATTGTAAATAAGAATTTGTTCTTAACTGACGTACCTAGTTAAATAAAGGTTAAATGTCCAACAACAAGTCCTCAATAAATCGTGCATGTGAACTTTGGCACTGCCTTGTGGTCAGCTTGCTCTCTGACCGGATCAGAATACCTCTGGAGACATCTATGCAACCAATTACTTATCTTAGGTTCCTTATCCTATTTTTCACAGTACCTATAATTTCGGAGCTTCTTGGGATTTTGATAACTCCAGGAAAGCCGTAGTGATATTTAAAGGAAACCTCAATCAAAAAAAGCACAAAATGTCATGGCCCTAGGCAAATTATACTTTCCTTACAGTGAATTCAGATAGTAATTAAACCCCTTGATTTTGTTACGTTACAGCCTTATTCTAAAATGGATTAAGTCGTTTTTTCCCCTGATCAATTTACAAACAATACACTATAATGAAAAAGCCAAAACAGGTTTAGAATTTTTTTTCACATTTATAAAAAAATACTGGAATATCACCTTAAAACCTGTTGAGGACAGAGGGCGCTGTTTTCACTTTGGGGGAAAATCGTGCCCAATTTAAACGGCCTCGTACTCAATTCTTGCTCGTACAATATGCATATTATTATTACTATTGGATAGAAAACACTCTCTAGTTTCTAAAACCTTTGAATTATATCTGTGAGTAAAACAGAACTCCTTTTGCAGCAAACTTCCTGACAGGAAGTGGAAAATCTGAAATCAATGCACTGTTCTAGGGCCTGCCTATTAATGTCCTTGATATACACTGCTCAAAAAAATAAAGGGAACACTTAAACAACACAATGTAACTCCAAGTCAATCACACTTCTGTGAAATCAAACTGTCCACTTAGGAAGCAACACTGATTGACAATACATTTCACATGCTGTTGTGCAAATGGAATAGACAAAAGGTGGAAATTATAGGCAATTAGTAAGACACCCCCAAAAAAGGTGTCTTGGTGTTCTCTGGCAAATGCCAAACGTCCTGCACGGTGTTGGGCTGTAAGCACAACCCCCACCTGTGGACGTCGGGCCCTCATACCACCCCCATGGAGTCTGTTTCTGACCGTTTGAGCAGACACATGCACATTTGTGGCCTGCTGGAGGTCATTTTGCAGGGCGCTGGCAGTGCACCTCCTTGCACAAAGGCGGAGGTAGCGGTCCTGCTGCTGGGTTGTTGCCCTCCTACGGCCTCCTCCACGTCTCCTGATGTACTGGCCTGTCTCCTGGTAGCGCCTCCATGCTCTGGACACTACGCTGACAGACACAGCAAACCATCTTGCCACAGCTCGCATTGATGTGCCATCCTGGATGAGCTGCACTACCTGAGCCACTTGTGTGGGTTGTAGACCCCGTCTCATGCTACCACTAGAGTGAAAGCACCGGCAGCATTCAAAAGTGACCAAAACATCAGCCAGGAAGCATAGGAACTGAGAAGTGGTGTGTGGTCACCACCTGCAGAACCATTCCTTTTTTGGGGGTGTCTTACTAATTGCCTATAATTTCCACCTTTTGTCTATTCCATTTGCACAACAGCATGTGAAATTTATTGTCAATCAGTGTTGCTTCCTAAGTGGACAGTTTGATTTCACAGAAGTGTGATTGACTTGGAGTTACATTGTGTTGTTTAAGTGTTCCCTTTATTTTTTTGAGCAGTGTATATGTGGTGTTTTCGCTGTAAAACATTTTAAAAATCGGACATGTTGACTGGATTTACAAGATCTTTCATTTGCTGTATTGGACTTGTTAATGTGTGAAAGTTAAATATTTCAAAAAAATATCTTTTGAATTTCGCGCTCTGCCTTTTCAGTGGAATGTGGGAGGAGTTCCACTAGCGGAACGCCAGAGCCAGACAGGTTAACGTAAGTATTCAGACCCTTTACTCAGTTATTTTTTGAAACACCTTTGGCAACGATTACAGCATCAAGCTATGTCATGTTGGATGGGGAGTGTCACTGCACAGCTATTTCCAGGTCTCTCCAGAGATTTTCAATTAGGTTCAAGTCCGGGCTCTGGCTAGGCCACTCAAAGACATTCAGAGACTTGTCCCGAAACCAATCCTGCATTGTCTTGGCTGTGTGCTTAGGGTTGTTGTCCTATTGGAAAGGGAACCTTCACCCAGTCTGAGGTCCAGAGCGCTCTGGATCAGGTTTTAAATCAAGAATCTCTCGATACTTTGCTCCGTTCATCTTTCCCATGATCCTGACTAGTCTCCCAGTCCCTGCCGCTGAAGAACATCCCCACAGCATGATGCTGCCACCGCGATGCTTCACTGTAGGGAGGGTGCCTGGTTTCCTCCAGATGTGACGCTTGGCATTCAGGCCAAAGAGATCAATCTTGGTTTCATCAGACCGGAGAATATTGTTTCTCATGGTTTGAGAGTCCTTTAGGTGCTCCAAGTGGGCTGCCATGTGCCTTTTAGTGATGAGTGGCTTCCATCTGACTACTCTACCACAAAGGCCTGATTGGTGGAATGCTGCAAAGATGGTCGTCCTTCTGGAAGGTTCTCCCACCTCCTCAGAGGAACTCTGGAGGTCTATCAGAGTGACCATCGGGCACTCGGTCACCTCCCTGACAAAGGCCCATCTCCCCCGATTGCTCAGTTTAGCTGGGCGGCCTGCTCTAAAGAAGCGTCTTGGAGGTTCCAAACTTCTTCCATTTAAGATTGATGGAGGCCACTGTGTTCTTGGGGACCTCCTCCAATGCTGCAGAACTTTTTTGGTACCCTTCTCCAGATCTATGCCTTGACACAATCCAGTCATGGAGCTCTACGGACAATTCCTTCCACCTCATGGCTTGGTTTTTGCTCTGACAAACACTCTCAACTGTGGAACCTTATATAGACAGGTGTGTGCCTTTCCAAATCATGTCCAATCAATTGAATTTACCACAAGTGGACTCCAATCAAGTTGTAGAAACATCTCAAGGATGATCAATGGAAACAGGATGCACCAGAGCTCAAATTCACGTCTCATAGCAAAGGGTCTGAATACTTATGTAAATAAGGTAATTCTGATTTTTATTTTTTAATACATTTGCTAAAATATCTAAACATTTTCGCTTTGTCATATGGTGTAGTGTGTGATGAAGGAAAAAAACAATTTAATCAATTTAATCCAGAAAACTTTCCAAATGCACTGTACATGACCAAAGTTATGTGGACACCTGCTCGTTGAACATTTCATTCCAAAATCATGGGCATTAATATGGAGTTCATCCCCCCTTTGCTGCTATAACAGCCTCCACTCTTCTGGGAAGGCTTTCCACTAGATGTTGGAACATTGCTACGGGCACTGATGTTGGGCGAGTAGGCCTGGCTCGCAGACAACATTCCAATTCATCCCAAAGGTGTTTGAAGGATTTGAGATGCAGGCCAGTCAAGTTCTTCCATGCCGATCTCGACAAACCATTTCTTTATGGACCTCGCTTTGTGCACGAGGGCAATGTCATGCTGAAACAGGATAGGGCCTTCTCCAAACTGTTGCCACAAAGTTGGAAGCACAGAATCATATAGAATGTCATTGTATGCTGTAACGTTATGATTTCCCTTCGCTTGAACTAAGGGGCCTAGCCCGAACCATGAAAAACAGCCCCAGACCCTTATTCCTTCTCCACCAAATGTTACAGTTGGCACTGCGCATTGAGGCAGGTAGTGTTCTCCTGGCATCCGCTAAACACAGATTCATCCGTCTGACTGCCAGATGGTGAAGCGTGATTCATCACTCCAGAGAATGTGTTTTCACTGCTCCAGAGTGCAATGTCGGCGAGCTTTACACCACACCAGCGCATGGTGATCTTAGGCATGTGTGCGGCTGCTCGGCTATGAAAATTCATGACGGAAATTTCATGACGCTCCCGACGAACAGTCCTTGTGCTGACGTTGCTTCCAGAGGCAGTTTGGAACTCGGTAGTGAGTGTTGCAACTGAGGACAGACGATTCTTAGTTTCAGCACTCGGCGGTCCTGTTTTGTGAGCTTGTGTGGTCTACCACTTTGCGGCTGAGCCATTGTTGCTCCTAGACGTTCTAGCAGGGAAGAATCCTTTGAATCGATCTGCTGCAAAATGTTGTTTTGCCTCCGCTCAGAAATACGTGTTTGCCTGGTACTGCATAACATAGTTGTGTCCCAAACTGCTTTTATTGTGCCCTATCAAAAGTAATGCGCTATATAGGGAATAGGATGCCATTTGTATCGCAAGTATCAATTAGGAACGTGTGAATGGGATTTACTAGCCGATGTAAGGTCTTTAAACAGGTCACTAATCACAAGACCGCAGGGCCCGACTGATTAACAGGACGTGTACTCCGAGCATGCACTGACCAACTGGCAAGTATCTTCACTGACATTTTCAAACTCTGAAGGGTTTTGAAAGGCTGGTCATGGCTCATATCAACACCATTATCCCAGAAACCCTAGACCCACTCCAATTTGCAAACCGCCCAAACAGATCCATAGATGATGCGATCCCTATTGCACTTCACACTGCCCTTTCACACCTGGACAAAAGGAACACCCACCCATGGGAGAATTCTATTCATTGACTACATCTCAGCGTTAAAAAGCATAGTGCCCTCAAAGCACATCACTAAGCTACAGACCCTGGGACTAAACACCTCCCACCGCACCTGGATCCTGGACTTCTTGACGGGCCGCCCCCAGGTGGTAAGGGTAGGTAACATCACATCCGCCAAGCTAATCCTCAACACGGGGGCACCTTGGGTGTGTGCTCAGTCCCCTCCTGTACTCCCTGTTCACTCATGACTGCATGGCCAGGCATGACTCCAACACCATCATTAGGTTTGCCTATGACACAACAATGGTAGGCCTGATCATCGACAACGACAAGACAGCCTATAGGGAGGAGGTCGGAGACCTGGTCGTGTGGTGCCAGGACAACAACCTCTTCCTCAATGTGATCAAAAGAGATATTTGTGGACTAAAGGAAAAGGAGGACTGAGCACACCCCCATTCTCATCGATGGAGCTGTAGTGGAGCAGGTTGAGCGTTTCAAGTTCCTTGCTGTCCACATCACTAACAAACTGACATGGTCTAAGCACACCAAGACAGTCGTGAAGAGGGCACGACAAAACATATTCCCCCTCAGGACACTGCAAATATTTAGCATGGGTCCTCAGATCCTCAAAAGTTTTTACAGCTGCACCATCGAGAGCATCCTGACTGGTTGCATCACTGCCTGGTATGGCAACTGCTCGGCCTCCGACTGCAAGGCACTACAAAGGGTTGTGCGTACGGCCCAGTACATCACTGGGACCCAGCTTCCTGCCACCCAGGACCTCTATACCAGGCGGTGTCAGAGGAAGGCCCTAAAAATTGTCAAAGACTCCAGCCACCATAGTCATAGACTGATCTCTCTGCTACCACATTGCAAGAGGTACCAAAGTGCCAAGCCTAGGTTCCAGAGGCTTCTACCCCCAAGCCATAAGACTCCTGAAGATATAATCAAATGGCTACCTAGACTATTTGCAATTCCACCCCCCTTTACACTGCTGATACTCTGTTTATTATCTATGCATAGTCACTTTAATAACTCTACCTACATGTACATATTACCTCAATTACCTCGACTAACCGGTGCCCCCGCACATTGTCTCTGTACCGGTACCCTCTGTATATAGTCTCACTATTTTTATTTTACTGCTGCTCTTTAATTATTTGTTACCATAATTTCTTATTTTTTGGGGGTATTGTTCTTAACTGCATTGTTGGTTAACCTGTTGGGGATGGGGGCGCTGTTTAGACTATTTATGCTAATGTGGCTAATTTTTTAAACGGCTTCCCACAAAATCCTTGATCGTACAATATGCATATTATTATTATTATTGGATAGAAAACAGTCTATAGTTTCTATAGGAGTTGAAATTTTGTCTCTAAGTGGAACAGAGCCCATTCTACAGCAATTTCCCTGACATGGAGTCAGATTTGAGAAACGTTGGCCACTTTTCTGAAGTCATTTAAACGGGCACTGTCGTTGCTATGACTATACGGACACTTCTTACGTCTTCCCCTGGATGCCTTTACGTGATGACGATTCCAACGGGCTCGATTGCTCGTTCACAGGCCCTACAAATGAAAAAAACCTTTAGCTAGCAAGTCTTTTCTTGCTGCGTAACGCGCGTGGAAGACACCGACCCTCTCCTGTTCCAAGCGTTAGTTTAGCCTGTTATATTTCTCCGGTCATCTTTTCACTCGTTATAGGAGTTACAAACATCACAAAGTAGTTAATTTAAAGCGTTTTATAGCAATTTATATCCGTTTAGTGCGATTTTGGGACATTTATTTTTGCAACGATGTGAAAAGTTGGGCACGCTTTTCAGTTCATCCCGAACGTAGTTGACATTTCCACATGGCAAGAGGACAGCTTTCCACCAAAAGACGATTTCTCCCAAGAAAGGATCCTTTGCCCAAGATACTGATGGAAGAACAGCTCAAGGTAGGACATTTTTATTATGATAAATCGTGTTTCTGTCGAAACATTTTAGTGGCTTAGGACGCCATGTTTTTTGACGTAGCTTCGCTTGGCGCAAACTGTATTGAAAAGTAAGGATAAATTAAAAAATGTAATAACGCAATTGTATTAAGAATTAAATTGTCTATCAATCCCTGTCCACCCTATATTTTTTAGTCACGTTTATGAGTATTTATGTATAAGAGTAGATCACTGTCTAAGTGGCGCAAGGACGTTTTCTTTACCAGCTTGTCTACATTTCACATTGTCTAACCATGATTTTGGTGGCTAAATATAAACATTTTCGATCAAACTGTATATGCATGTTGTAATGTGATGTTACAGGAGTGTCATCGGAAGAATTCTGAGAAGGTTAGTGAAAAAATTAATATCTTTTGGCGATGTTGACTTTTATCGCTCACTTTGGCTAGAATCAATGCTGGGCTGCTAATTGCTATGTGCTAAGCTAATATAACGATTTATTGTGTTTTCGCTGTAAGACACTTAGAAAATCTGAAATATTGTCTGTATTCACAGGATCTGTGTCTTTCGATTCGTGTATGCTGTGTATTTTTACGAAATGTTTGATGATTAGTAGTTAGGTAAACACGTTGCTCATTGTAATTATTCTAGTCCATTTGTGATGGTGGGTGCAATTGTAAACTATGCCATATACCTGAAATATGCACTTTTTTCTAACAAAACCTATCCCATACCATAAATATGTTATCAGACTGTCATCTAATGAGTTTTTTTGTTGGTTAGGGGCTATAAATATCTTAGTTTAGCCGAATTGGTGATGGCTACTGGTGTTGGTGGACAAATAAAAGATGGTGGATTATGCTAATGTGTTTTTAGGTAATAGATGTACATCTTTACATATTGTGTCTTCCCTGTAAAACATTTTAAAAATCGGAAATGTTGACTGGATTCATAAGATCTGTGTCTTTCATTAGCTGTATTGGACTTTAATGTGTGAAAGTTAAATATTTTAAAAAAATATTTTTTTTGAATTTCGCGGCACTGGTTTTTCAGTGGGGGGGGGGGGGGAGTGCCGCTAGCGCCACGCTGATCCTAGACAGGTTAAGGGCTTGTAAGTAAGCATTTCACTGTATTCAGATCATGTGACAAATACCATTTGATTTGATGGGAAAGCTACAAAAAACAGTAGTTACAGTTAGTGTTTTTGTTTTACTTTTCTTTTCTATACATTTTTATAGTACTATTGATATGCATTACTGCATTGTTGGGAAAGAGCAAGCAAGAACGGTATATCACTGTACTTGTGCAAGTGACAATAAAAATTTGGAACTGCGTACATAGGCCTACGTCAATGTAAAATATCAGCGGATAAATTTGACTGTATACAGGCCTTATAAACCGAGCGTTCTCTGCTCATGCAAACCTTAAAAGGCACAGCATATCTATTTACTAAGCTACTAGGTCCAATTAAATAAAAGATGGGCATGGTCATTTGTTGTAGACTATGGCTTAATTGGGAATATGAACCCATCACATCCAGAAAATGTGAGGAATATATTCTGCAATAGTTCTGAAAATAAATAAATTATTTTAATTATTTTAGCTTAATTAAAAATAAAACACCAATGGCAAATGTTTGCATTCTTGTTAAAAGTTTCTGAATAAGCTTTCCATCGTATCCCCCATTTGCACAAAATACTTACGTGCCTGCTTGCAATACAACATCTCAACCACTAGCAGATGTGTGTAAACATGATCAAAGATTTGCTGAGGTGAGCACATTCTCACCTCAAATACATAAAAAAAAAAAATAAAAATGCTCACTTTTGCTTGAAGACTGGCGCATTCACATTTTGGTCTATATTTTTTTTACATACGCACAGTTTATAAATGAGGCCCTTGGCCCCTTGATCCAGAGAGGGCATGGGACAGGTCGATTTATTGCAAAGATCCCTCATTGGACTTTGCATTGGGCAGGGTTCAGTGCCATTCTGCTTGCATGAACCCACGTGTCAAAGTTGTTTAGGGCCTACTGTGGTGTGCTGTTTCCTGTTGTACGCTTGTGGACCAGATTTAGATCGTCAGCATTCCACCAACTGTCGGCATCCCAGGCTGCGCTGTCATTGACTGCAAGGAAGATGAGAGGGCCCAGAAGAGTTCTTTGAGCCACACCTTCCGTCAGCTCCTACCAGTCTAAGAGGCTGTCTTGGTAGCGTACCTGTTGTTTGCGACCTGTCACAAAACTACAGAGCCATTCTTTGAGGGCAGGTCTGGTATTGGTATTTTATTAGGATCCCCAGTAGCTGTTGCGAAAGTCGCAGATACTCTTCTTGGGGTCCACACAGAACATGAAACATGACATTATACAGAACATTAATAGACAAGAACAGTTCAAGGAAAGAACTACATACATCTAAAAATGGCACACATAGCCTACATATCAATACATACACACAAAATATCTATGTCAAATGGGGGAGAGGCATTGTGCCATGAGGTGTTGCTTTATCTGTTTTTTTTAAACAAGGTTTGCTGTTCATTTGAGCAATATGAGATAGAAGGGAGTTCCATGCAATGGCTCTATATAATACTGTACTTCTGGCACCCATTTAGTTCGTAACATGTGCCTCTTTCCCACAGTTAAGTATAAATGCTGTGACCTTATGCATAATAGTTGCGCCAAATATAACCTTTGGGTACTCTTAAATGTTTTAATCATATGCCCCAACTTTCTCTGTTTCCTACTATTTCCATCATGTTCAATATTAGCCACTATCAGCATCAGGCTGTTTTTGGTGTGTAAAGGCTCTCCAAACCCTATTTTTCCATGAAGTAGTCGGTTAATGAATGTTTTGAAATCTACGCATGGGTTTTGAAATGGAGATAAATATGCAGTCATTTTGATGGCTTTCTTTCATTGATCTCCATTCTGAACGCATTCTCCATAGGCTACATTCTAATGCTGTATCGATCAAATTCTAATTAAAAAGGTATACAGTATTTAAAGGGATTGCTTTAGATAAATAACCATAAATGAACTGAAGAAAAACTCCCTGATCAAATTGGTTGGCCACCCAGTGGGGTGTGTTTGCTTAGATCTTATTACATTTATTTAGTGTGTGCAAGGGAGCAACACCCACAGACCTCGTTACGCACATGCATAGGGTAAGTCTGAATGCCAAATACTGAGAACTCGTAAAAAAGGCATAGATTTTCTAAGTCTGAATCGGCCCGTTGCGCATAGTCCTTGTTTCATCCCAAGTAGTCTCTTTGACTCTAACAAGCTATTGGATGTTATACGGAGCAGATGAGGCTTCTACCCAATAGAACATTTACATTACTGCTAATGTAGTGAAACATTGGCGTCAGAAGTGGGATGTGGCTACCGTGAGGTCATCCGAGGCATGCCCGGCTGGCAGTAGTGTCAAAGGTTTGGATGTAGACGTTCAATTATTTAGGTGTTGACAGACAAAAGGTTCTGGGTTCACTGAGGTTAGCCTCTTTGTTGCAATGTCGAATAACATACATGTCAGTAGCTTTTTGTTGTTTACAGTGAGCTGCTAAGGAAAAACGCTAACTCTCTCTGCAGTCGTTCAATTTCTAAATGTTTACCTTTGTGTTTGACAGAACACTATGTACACAACACAGTAAACAGACTGGGAAGAGAGGAATAGGCTTCATAACAAAGTATGCAAAGGCATGGCCTCGCCTGTCAATCCCCAGAGAGAACATCCAGATAGGTGAAGCTTTTCAATTCAACTTTGTTCTCGTTCCGTTCAAAAAAAAGGCTTCTCATTTAAAGTTGTCGGATCAAAACAAGCTATCGCGCCAAACGGACTTGATGATACAAAATGCAAATGAATAGGTTTGCATTAGAGACGGGAAATGGGAGCATGTTTCCATTACAAATAGCAGCTACCATCAAGAATGTAGTTCCTCTCTCAAGTATTGACTTTGATAAGCAGTTAGTTACAATCTGTTATCTGACTACCGATGGGCAAATGAATGACAGTGGCAGAGTGGCTGCTGGAGGGAATAGTGCTGTGCGGACATTTCCTTTGAGATGATATGAGGTTTGTTATTGATATCTATTTTGTCTGCAGAATTTATCATTTCAACAGTAGGGTATTGTAATGTAAACAATGAGAGACCAGCCTTCCTTAGAGAAGCTAGGTGAGTCAAGCATTTTAGAGTAATATGGGTAATGAAAGAGTTAAAATGGCTGTAAATATCACAGAGTGAGCTGAGGATATAATGTAAGATGTTGGATCCTGCCATAGTGTTAACCTCATTCATGTCATGTGTACACTACACTTCCAGAGCATTGGTACCAAACAAAACTAATTTGAAACCCCATCGCAATACAGCCTCTCACATCAGGTTTCTCCACCGGAGCAGCGAGCTCCAACATCTGGCCAAAGTTGAAACTTTCAAACTTTACCCAAGGGTCCCCAGGAGCCCTACAAGCAGGCATGCAACTCAAGGGGGAATGCGCCACACGACTACAAAGTGATTTTACACTGTAAATATGTGCTGTCTAAACTCCTCCTGCCTGTTGTGTGTTGTGATGCCAGCAGTCACACACCAGGCCTTCAAAGGGCCTCCCTGGGAGGATTGGGGAGTCCTGTGTGCTGCCTGATGTCCTTGTGTTTCAGGTTGACGATCGCCAGTTTATTCTCAGGCGAATGCATACCCAGTGTGACACCTGGAGCCAGGGAGAATGTGAGTAGTTCAAGTGTGAAACATGCTAAAGCCAAACCATCCCCTGTGAGTTTGGCATGTCCTACAGATCAGTGGAGGCATTCTAAGTTGAGGGTGGCTTGCATTGTGTTTAAAGGTTTCGTTGCGTCTTGGGTAACAGGTCTGTAGAGATTCAGATGATTTCTGGTTACATTGAACGCTACAGTAGCAGGAGAGAGGAAGCTCTGCGACAGGGACTAGAACCATGACTCCTGCTGTGCAGAGGCGATCATCTAACTGACTGTGTCATAAAAGACTATCCAAACAACTATCCTGCACCATTACCAGAAAGTTGTGGGAACCCAATTGGCACAGACGTCAATTCAAGGTCTATTCTACGTTATGTTGTTGAAATTACTTGGAAACAATGTTGATTCAACCAGTGTGTGCCCAGTGGGAATGTTGTACACAAAATAACCATAAGACAACCACGATCTCATCAAGCTCTAAGAAACATATGGTTCTCAGAACGTTATGTGCTAGCTGGGCAGGCTTCCTTAATCGGTAAGCCTGGTGAAGTCAATGGCAGAAAGTAGCTACAATGGGGTGGAAACCCTGTGAAAATCAGTGACCGAGCTTCAACAGTGAGTGAGGATGGCCAAAATTTGCTACGTCATCATGGGGTATTGTCTGTAGATTGGGGGGGGGGTGGGGGGGATATTTAATAAATTTTAAAATAAGGCTGTAATGTAACAAAACGTGGAAAAAGTCAAGGGGTCTGAATACTTTCCGAATGCACTGTATACGTTTAAATAATTGTATTTCGAATCCAATGCACAGCCAGAGTAAAGAATCATATAATTAGTTGTTTTAACGACCTTGCCCCAAGTTCTCCCTCAGCCCCATCCATCCCGTTGACTGAAGCTTTTAAAGGTACACTGCACTCACCAATTCCGCATCCGTTTCTTTCATTGCTCATTAAGACATGCAGCAGCCATTACTGAAGCCCAAATGAGAGTTGTCTTTGTGGTGTGGGTTTTGTGGGTGTTTCTTGGGTGTGTCTGTGCCATTCAATCAGAACAAACAAGGGCAGTATTGAGTAACTTAGTGACAGCGAGCTAAGCTAGCTTTGCTATGGAGAGAAGTTTTTGAAGTTGAGGACTTCTCCCCACCCTGACTGACCCGCCAGCTCAAGATGATCTGCTAATTCAGTTCTATATGTAGGCTAAAGCCTGTGCTGACCTTGTGTTTAGCCAACCTGACAGCAGGTAGCTAGCATAGCTTGGGGATAGTTACAGCTGGCTAGGCTATCTAGCTAGCTGATATTTCTCTGTCAAATCACAGTTATGCCAAGATAGCAAGAAGTACCAGTGTCTGGAATTTGTTTCATGAGACACTCGTTCCACAACACCTTGCTACAAAAGTAGCTTGCAACTTGATGTTTTATGAAGTCATGTAAAGACATGTTACCGTGGAATTGATATCAACAACCGAGAGTTGAATGTCTCGTCTCGACCACTGAAGTATAGTAAGAACTGGAAACTGTGTACAAGAACAAAAACCTGTTGTTTTCAAGGTAATCTACTCACGTTCGCAATTGCCGATTCATGGACCATATATATCCTGGTTGCATCCGGTTCATACGGACCAAAATCACATGCGCATTAGCACTCAGTGCGTACGGGGAAATTCAAGTTTTTTTACGGGCAGGGCATCAGTTAATTTTTTTTATTTCACCTTTATTTAACCAGGTAGGCAAGTTGATACTGGATCCTATACCAACTAAACTACTGAAAGAGCTGCTTCATGTGCTTGGCCCTCCTATGTTGAACATAATAAACGGCTCTCTATCCACCGGATGTGTACCAAACTCACTAAAAGTGGCAGTAATAAAGCCTCTCTTGAAAAAGCCAAACCTTGACCCAGAAAATATAAAAAACTATCGGCCTATATCGAATCTTCCATTCCTCTCAAAAAAAATTGAAAAAGCTGTTGCGCAGCAACTCACTGCCTTCCTGAAGACAAAAAATGTATACGAAATGCTTCAGTCTGGTTTTAGACCCCATCATAGCACTGAGATTGAACTTGTGAAGGTGGTAAATGACCTTTTAATGGCATCAGACCGAGGCTCTGCATCTGTCCTCGTGCTACTAGACCTTAGTGCTGCCTTTGATACCATCGATCACCACATTCTTTTGGAGAGACTGGAAACCCAAATTGGTCTACACGGACAAGTTCTGGCCTGGATTAGATCTTATCTGTCGGAAAGATATCAGTTTGTCTCTGTGAATGGTTTGTCCTCTGACAAATCAACTGTACATTTCGGTGTTCCTCAAGGTTCCGTTTTTTTCACTATATATTTTACCTCTTGGGGATGTCATTCGAAAACATAATGTTAACTTTCACTGCTATGCGGATGACACACAGCTGTACATTTCAATGAAACATGGTGAAGCCCCAAAATTGCCCTCGCTAGAAGCCTGTGTTTCAGACATAAGGAAGTGGATGGCTGAAAACTTTCTACATTTAAACTCGGACAAAATAGAGATGGTTGTTCTAGGTCCCAAGAAACAAAGTGATCTTCTGTTAAATCTGACAATTAATCTTGATGGTTGTAAAGTCGTCTCAAATAAAACTGTGAAGAACCTCGGCGTTACTCTGGACCCGGATCTCTCTTTTGACGAACATATCAAGACTGTTTCAAGGACAGCTTTTTTCCATCTACGTAACATTGCAAATATCTGAAATTTTCTGTCCAAAACTGATGCAGAAAAATTAATCCATGCCTTTGTTACTTCTAGGTTAGACTACTGCAATGCTCTACTTTCCGGGTACCCGGATAAAGCACTAAATAAACTTCAGTTAGTGCTAAATACGGCTGCTAGAATCCTGACTAGAACCAAGAAATTTGATCATATTACTCCAGTGCTAGCTTCCCTACACTGGCTTCCTGTTAAGGCAAGGGCTGATTTCAAGGTTTTACTGTTAACCTATAAAGCGTTACATGGGCTTGCTCCTTCCTATCTTTCCGAGTTGGTCCTGCCGTACGTACGCTACGGTCACAAGACGCAGGCCTCCTAATTGTCCCTAGAATTTCTAAGCAAACAGCTGGAGGCAGGGCTTTCTCCTATAGATCTCCATTTTTATGGAATGGTCTGCCTACCCATGTGAGAGACGCAGACTCGGTCTCAACCTTTAAGTCTTTACTGAAGACTTATCTCTTCAGTAGGTCATATGATTGAGTGTAGTCTGGCCCAGGAGTGTGAAGGTGAACGGAAAGGCTCTGGAGCAACGAACCGCCCTTGCTGTCTCAGCCTGGCCGGTTCCCCTCTCTCCACTGGGATTCTCTGCCTCTAACCCTATTACAGGGGCTGAGTCACTGACTTACTGGTGCTCTTTCATGCCGTCCCTGGGAGGGGTGCGTTACTTGAGTGGGTTGAGTTACTGACTTGATCTTCTTGTCCGGGTTGGCGCCCCCCCCCCTTGGTTTGTGCTGTGGTGGAGATCTTTGTGGGCTATACTCGGCCTTGTCTCAGGATTGTAAGTTGGTGGTTGAAGATATCCCTCTAGTGGTGGGGGGCTGTACTTTGGCAAAGTGGGTGGGGTTATATCCTTCCTGTTTGGCACTGTCCGGGGGTATCATCGGATGGGGCCACAGTGTCTCCTGACCCCTCCTGTCTCAGCCTCCAGTATTTATGCTGCAGTAGTTTATGTGTCGGGGGGCTAGGGTCAATTGGTTATATCTGGAGTACTTCTCCTGTCTTATCCAGTGTCCTGTGTGAATTTAAGTATGCTCTCTCTAATTCTCTCCTTCTCTCTTTCTTTCTCTCTCTCAGAGGACCTGAGCCCTAGGACCATGCGTCAGGACGACCGGGCATGATGACTCCTTGCTGTCCCCAGTCCACCTGGCCTTGCTGCTGTTCCAGTTTCAACTGTTCTGCCTGCGGTTATGGAACCCTGACCTGTCCACTGGACGTGCTACCTGTCCCAGACCTGCTGTTTTCATCTCTTAATGATCGGCTATGAAAAGCCAACTGACATTTATTCCTGATTATTATTTGACCATGCTGGTCATTTATGAACATTTTGAACATCTTGGCCATGTTCTGTTATAATCTCCACCCGGCACAGCCAGAAGAGGACTGGCCACCCCTCATAGCCTGGTTCCTCTCTAGGTTTCTTCCTAGGTTTTGGGCTTTCTAGGGAGTTTTTCCCAGCCACTGTGCTTCTACACCTGCATTGCTTGCTGTTTGGGGTTTTAGGCAGGGTTTCTGTCCAGCACTTCGAGATATTAGCTGATGTACGAAGGGCTATATAAAATAAACTTGATTTGATTTGAGAACAAGTTCTCATTTACAACTGCGACCTGGCCAAGATAAAGCAAAGCAGTTAAACTGCAGTACCGAAGCAAAACTAGAGGAGCTGTCGAAACCATCTAGACCGGAACCCTGGCCCCTTGGTCTCGTCTCTCCTTATGTCCGCTGTTAGATCATTAACAGGGGACAATCCCAAAACTAACATCCCTACAGGTGTAGGCTACATGTGGACATTGCACAAACATGGCCAGCTTGAGTGTAGATACATTTATCAACAAAAAATGTATTGTGTGATTGTGTTACAAAGACAACACATTTTCTGCTGTAAATAGACTATAGTATTGATTTGCTTATAAAAACAGTATGCTTACACTTTACCTAGCAAATGAAAATAAGTTGTGTGTAGAGTACAACCACAAGGAGCATAAACATCTTTGGTACAACTTCAGCTGTTCCAGAACTAGCATGGCATTCTATTCTATTTCTATGGTCTATTCTAAGGACTTGGCTGTCTAACCACACATTGACATGAACAGCTCTCTGGGTGAGGTTCTGTCTTCAAGTCTCCAGTGGGTGATGAAATCCCTTTCATATATTTCATGTATTATAGGTTACGGACAGGTGCAGTCATGTGGCAGGAGGAAGCTTTGGATCGGTCAATGGCTACAGAGTAATATGAGAAGAGTGCAATTGCTGAACTTGTGTAGATATTCTAAACAAAGTGTTTTGATAACTTTAAAGTGTAACGTAGAATAAACCATCCTTCACATAATACTGTAGAAACAGTGTTCTGCTAATATAACAATGTGCAAATATTACACTTGTCTTTCATCCTAATAGATGTGTCTTATATCATTTTAATACTGAGTGCAAAGACTCTCCCAGTTTAAACATCTGTAACAACTTGTCTTTTAGTCAGGGGACTCCATGACAAGGCATCTCTCCTGTCCTCCGTCTGTAGAACAACAAGGTAGAGTAGATACACACAGCACTGATTACATGATCAATGGTTGTTAGATGAATTCCAGGACAGACAAGTGATAGTATTTTGACCTAGGACCAGATCAAATGTGACCAACCTGAAGAGGGACTGGTGCCTGGCCACATATTGCCTCAGACCTTTGCTCCTGATATGGACACTTGCTGAACAACAAATCCACCAGGTTTTGTAAGTAGCCTGTGAATTAAATGAAATATCATCACTCAATAAATATACAGTGAATAACATTTTCTTTGGAAGTAATTATACTAAGAGTGACTACAGTAAGTACAGAATAGATTCAGGCCAATAACGTTGACGCCATTACTAAGCAACCAGCTGTGTAACGTTACATCAAATCAAACGTTTTTGAATGCTTGCCGACACATATTTGTAGCACAAAAGCTAAAAAGTACTCAGGCTAGACCAGTACCATCCTTCATTTATTTTTGCCCTAGAAAATACACACAAGTCTTTCATGAGAACAGACATGTTGTTTTTGCACTAGTAGCAGACGAATCATGACACCCATTTCCATTACAGTAAAGGCAGAATGCCGCCAGAGAAAGTACTAACGCAAACAACATACCTGTTCTCATAAAAGTAGCTAGCTGCAATGCCTTCAGAAAGAATCCACACCCCTTGACTTATTCCACATGTGACCCGTTTCAGGAAACTAGGTGCATGTCACTACTTCACAGAAGAGCCGTTTAAATGTAAACTAAAAAAAAAAAAACTTCCTGGAGGACCGAGTTTTGAAATCAGTGGAATTCGAGTATGATAGCTAATGAGATGGAGAAAACACCTGTCTCCTGATAACATCTTCAAACTAAGTACAACCAGGGCATCCGTGACAGGAGACGCATCCATCGATGATGTATACGGTTAAGATAGTCTAGCTACATTTTCAGATATTACGCATTTCTAATTTTGACAAAGTGGTTTCATTTCAAGTTAAAGTGTACTGTTAGCTAACTAACATTAACTGGCTGGCTTGCAAGCTAACGTTATGTGTATGATCTTATTATTCATATCTCAGAGCCATTTGCTTGGCTAGTTATAGCAAGCCTAATGTTAGCTAGCTAACATTGACCCTGGTTGGTTAGCTACCTGCAGATTCATGCAGGGTAGTAACGTCATGAGTTGGGAATATGGTTCATTGTTTAGCTAGCTAGCTACATGTCTAAACAAAATACTCCTATCTATGCAAGTAACCATTTCAATATAATGTTAATGATGTCACTGGGACAACTGTCGATAGACGTAGCTGGTAAATTCGCTCTCGCTATCTACTCCGATTTCAGAGCACTCTCATCTGAGTGTGCCAGAGCGCAGAATAACTGATGAATTTATGAACGCTCAACACCCGTTGAATATGGCCGGTGTCAGTAAACGTCGGCAAAAAGGCGTAATTAAAATGTTTCCAGCAACAAATGTAATCACCAACGCTCTGGATAACATGAAAACAGCCCAACCAGCTCTGCTAGGGCGAGTAAAATGGTCAGAGTTTATTTATTTATTATTTCACCTTTATTTAATTAAAGCGCTAGGGGTCAGAATTTTTTTTCTTAAAATAACGTTCCCAAGGTAAACTCTGGCCCAGATTGTACAATATGCATATAATTTACAGATTAGGATAGAAAACACTCCAAAGTTTCCAACACTGTCAAAGTATTGTCTGTGAGTATAACAAAACGTATTCTGCAGACGAAAACCTGAGAAAATCTAACCCGGAAGTGATATATATATATATTTTTTTAAATCTGTGTTTCCTGGACCGTCTTCCATTTAAAGGGGTATCAACCAGATTCCTTTTCCAATGGCTTCCTCGGTCTGTGACCAGACTTTAGACATAGTTTCAGGCGTTTATTTTGAAAAATGTGTGATTTTTCAAAAGTAGTCAGGTGTCCTCCGAATAGTTCCTGCGCGTGCGAGAGGAGCTCTCCATTTTCCTTTTCTCTCTTAATGAATAGGTTATGGTCCGGTTGAAATATTATCGATTATGTTTGTTAAAAACAACCTGAGGATTGATTATAAAAAACATTTGACATGTTTCTATGACCATTACGGATACTTTTTGGAATTTGTCGAACAGAACAAGGCTTTTGGTTTTCTGAACATAACGCGCAACCCAAATGGCGTTTTTTGTGATAAAAGTAATATTTATCGAACAAAAATGACATTTGTTGTGTAACTGCGAGTCTCGTAAGTGCAAACATCCGAAGATTATCTAAGGTAAGCGATTCATTTTATTGCTTTTCTGACTTTCGTGACCAAGCTAACTAAGCTAATATAAGGCTAACTGTTCTAGCATTGATTGCTACACTCACAAAAGCTTGGATTTCTTTCGCTGTAAAGTATATTTTCAAAATCTGACACGATAGGTGGATTAAAAACAAGCTAAACTGTATTTTTGTATATTTCACTTGTGATTGCATGATTATAAATATTTTTTGTAATATTTTTGCATTTGGCGCCCTGCAATTCTAGCGGTTGTTTAGGAAAGTGAATATTTTTTTGAATATTTTTATTCTGTACAGGCATTCTTCTTTTCACTTTGACAATTAGGTTAGTATTTTTGAGTAACTACAATGTTGTTGATCCATCCTCAGATTTCTTCTATCACAGCCAATAAACTCTGTAACTGTTTTAAGTCGTCCTTGGCCTCATGGTAAAATCCCTGAGCGGTTTCCTTTCTCTATGGCAATTGAGCTACTGTAGGAAGGACGCATTTTTAGTGACTGGGTGTATTGATACACCATCCAAAGTGTAATTAAATACTTCACCATGCTCAAAGGGATATTCGATGTCTGATTTTAAATATGTTACCTATCTACCAATAGGTGCCCTTCCTTGCGAGACATTGGAAAACCTCCCTGGTCTTTGTGGTTGAATCTGTTCGACTGAGGGACCTTACAGATAATTGTATATGTGGGGTACAGAGATGAGGTAGTTATTAAAAAAGAATAGTCCATGCCACTTTTCTTAAAACCTCTTAGTGTGCGGATCCTGCTAGCGGGATCAAATTCGACAACACACGATGAAATCGGAGCACTCCAAATTCAAAATACAAAATTGTTATATTAAACATTCATGAAAATACAAGTGTCATACATGATTCTTCAGCTTAGAATCTTGGTAAACGAACCGCGTTGTCTGATTTCCAATAGGCTTTACGGCGAAAGCATAGCATTCGATTATCTGGGGACAGCGCCCCACAACAACATACGTTTTCAAACCAGCACAGGCCTCACAAAATCATAAATAGCAATAAAATAAATCACTTACCTTTGAAGATCTTCCTCTGTTTGCAATCCCAAGGGTACCAGCTACACAATGAATGGTCGTTTTGTTCGATACAGTCCTTCTTTATATCCCAAAAAGTAGGTTTAGTATGCGTCATTGAGTTCAGTAATCCACCCGTTCAACATGCAGACAAAGAAGTCCAAAAAGTTACCGGTAAAAGTTCGTCCAAACAAGTCAAACAACATTGCTAATTAATCCTCAGGTAGTCTAATATCTAAATAAACAATAAGATTTCATACGGAGAATAGTATGTTCAATAGGGAAGGAATGTAACGAAGAGCGCACCCTCGTTCACGCGCACAAAGAGACTACTTTTGCCTTAGTGCTCCACATGAATAAACTACTATTCCTCGTTGGTTTTTCAAAAAAAAAGCCTGAAACCATGTATAAAGACTGTTGAAATCTAGTGGAAGCCAGAGGAACTGCAATCTGGGAGGTAGCTTTCAATAGCTTCACATTTGAAGTGGATGGGAGCTCAAAAACAAAATTACGGAATGAATTTTCCTTGGGTTTTCGCCTGCCATATCAGTTCTGTTATACTCACAGACATTATTTTAACAGTTTTAGAAACTTCAGAGTGTCTCCTATCCAATGCTACCAAGTATGTGCATATCCTAGCTTCTGAGCCTACCTTCTGGACCTGAGTAACAGGCTGTTTACTTTGGGCACGTCAGTCATCCGAAATTCTGAACAAAAACCAGTCCCCAAAACAGGTTAACACTTTACTTGACACCCAACATCATAACATGTTATGACAGTCATAACGATGTCATAATATGTCCTGACAGCTGTTATAACCTGAAATAATATGGTCATAACACCAATATTTACACCTGTTGTGACATACTGTATATTGTTTTTTTATGGCTGGTTATGAGACCTACATAACCCCCGCCAAGAAGTTTCCTTTCTTTGAAACTTAGTTTCTTAAAGTCCTTTGTTGCTGTTGTAATACATTCTTTACAGTCATGTTTTTTTTCATATATATATTTTTTTAACTCACAGAAAATACACTTCATGACACTGTCAAGAAGTATTATGACCATCCTGTATCACTTTACTTGGGGTGTGTTCCTAAATCACTCTGGAGTGCCAGAGCATTTACTTCAGAGCATTGTCAGATTGTCCATTTGTAAATTCAGAGAGTTTGGCTCTTGGAGTGTTCAGAGCGCCCACTGGACACTCTGGTCGAAAGGTAGGGTTGATCCAAGCGCTATGACCTCACAAAGGCAGTCAAGCACCCAAGCTAACTGGCTAATGTTGGCTAGCTTGCTAGCTACTTCTAGACACAAATGAGAGAACACCTCACAATGACAATTTTACTCATCCTAGCAGAGCTGGTTAGGCTGTTTTCCTGTTATTCAGAGCGTTGGTGACTGTAACTGTGCTGCTGGCAACAATTTATTTACGCTTTTTTGCTGACGTTTACTGATACCGGCAATATTCAACGGGTGTGGAGCGTTTGTAAATTCATCAGTTATTCTGCCCTCTTTATATTCGGAGTAGATCGCCGGAGTGAATTTACGAACACACCGTTGGACTAAGAAAATAAACTTTATGACACTGTCAAGAAGTATTATGACCATCATAATCGTATAAGCCAGATAGGCCTATCACCTACATGCCCTTATGTCAGTCATCAGTCAAAAATACTGTCTTGTTCTGCTCCTGAAATCTACTCCTGCATTCATCCCAGTCATCAGCAACGGAGCATTGGTGTATGTGCATGTCCGACATTAATTTGTGCACAATTACAATGATAATTGAATATGGTCATTTTCAGAAAATGTTATAACATAGCCTACTTGTCAACATTATGTTTATAGAATGTTTCTTTGTGTTGTAGGTTTTATAACCAACCATAAAATATGCATTATATGTCACAACAGGTCTAAATATATGTCATGTCAGTGTTATTATGGCAAGTTATGTCATCTGCACCTTACCAGCAGCATACCACCCTGCATACCACTGCTGGCTTGCTTCTGAAGCTAAGCAGGGTTGGTCCTGGTCAGTCCCTGGATGGGAGACCAGATGCTGCTGGAAGTGGTATTGGAGGGCCAGTAGGAGGCACTCTTTCCTCTGGTCTAATAAAATATCCCAATGCCCCAGGGCAATGCCCCAGGGCAGTGACACTGCCCTGTGTGTAGGGTGCCGTCTTTCGGATGGGACGTTAAACGGGTGTCCTGACTCTCTGAGGTCATTAAAGATCCCATGGCACTTATCGTAAGAGTAGGGGTGTTAACCCCGGTGTCCTGGCTAAATTCCCAATCTGGCTCTCAAACCATCATGGTCACCTAATAATCCCCAGTTTACAATTGGCTCATTCATCCCCCTCCTCTCCCCTGTAACTATTCCCCAGGTCGTTGCTGCAAATGAGAATGTGTTCTCAGTCAACTTACCTGGTAAAATAAAAATAAAATCGCCAGATGCAACGTTAGCTATACAAATCTTCCTCTCTATGATATTACACATTACACACGTTACATGATACATTAGGGAGATGTATGTATTTAGCTACTTACATCACAGTATCATAGCTAGCTACTCACCACACACTAGTCACAGCTATCATGTTGTACGTGATCCATTCCTTGCCATCTTGCGCAATTAGAAGTGTGCAAAAACAAATTGGAAGCCTTTTTTCACTCCTATGCTGAGCAAAAGTGTGTGCGTTGCAGAATTGACAACATGTTCACAACACATGACAGCTGGGGGCAGTTCACACCTTGTTGTCTTTGGGCAATTTGACATCATTGGCAAAAGTGGGCATGTAAGTAATCTATACCCAACCCATTCATACATACATTCATGATGCACTCACTTCCAAATCTCGTTTTGGACGAGACTGGCTTTATGACCAAAATTATTATATTTACACTCAATTTTGATTGGATGTCTGATTCTTAGCAATGCCACATAGAACCAACTGTTCTGGTTATAAACTGCCTAAGAAGTAGGTCCCCTTTAAATAATCAATACCTGTCTGAATTTTTCTGTACTGAAGGCAGAGTAGGGTGGAAGGTTTTTTTTAACATCTTTTGAAAGACAAGAGGGTGCATGAGTTGGCCTTGCAAAAAGCAGATATTGAGTGCACAGAGTTAGCTTAGCTGTATTGTTACTCAGTGTAGGAAGGAGCGCTTCATATATGGTATAATGAAAGCTCCACTGAAGAGCATGACTTCCATGCCATAGAGAATAATGTTATTTCCAGGAGTCATTGGGTTTCATGTGGGCTTTAAAGAGCTGCTCCTAGCCTCTGGCTGCTACCCATTCTCATAAAGACGTGATCATGAGATCTCCTCTTTTGCGCCTCGCCACCTTTCACCCTCACAGAAAGCACTCCAGTCCCTGCCAATGATTTCAACAGGAAATAAGGGGGATTTCTTTGAGACTCTGGTGCAAGAGGATGTTAGTTTATGAATTGGTTGTTGAAGTTAAATGACTATGAATGATAAAGGAATGGCGTGAACTTCAGACCCAGTTTCTAACTGGTGGTTCACGTTGTCAGTACCCCAGATGCCAGAAACAGATGATACATTTGAAAAAATGTATAATTTACCCCCTTTTTTTAGCCCCAATTTCGTGATATCCAATTGCAATCCAATTATGATGTCATCACTGCAACTCCCCAACGGGCTCAGGAGAAGCGAAGGTCGAGTCATGCGTCCTCCAGAACAGGACTCGCCAAACCGTGCTTCTTTACACCTGCCCGTTTAACCTGGAAGCCAGACGCACTAATGTGCCGGAGAAACACAGCTCAACTGATGACCGAAGTCAGCCTGCAGGCGCAAGGGCCGCCGCAAGGAGTCGCTAGAGCGCGTTAAGCCAAGTAAAGCCCCCCCAGCCAAACCCTTTCCTAACCCGGACAACGCCTAAGCCAGTTGTGCACCGCCCTGTGGGACTCCCGGTCACGGCTGGTTGTGACACTGCCTGGGATCTAACCCGAGTCTGTAGTGACGCCTCAAGCACTGAGATGCGGTGCTTTAGACAGCTGCGTCACTCGGGAAGCCCCCGGGAACTGGTTGTTCAATCAAATGTATCTTGACGCTCCCCTTTCTCTGACTTGACGTCAAAACCCCTATTTTCCAATCCCATTAAATAAACATGCTCGAAATTTGGCACACATGCTAAGAGATATTATCTAGCTAGTCTGTAAAGTATGGTTCCGTTTGGCCGCAGGTACCACGTTCATCTGTACAAACAATAGTAAGTACAAACACCATGGGACCATGCAGATGTCATACCGCTCAGGAAGGAGACGCGTTCTGTCTCCTAGAGATTAACGTACTATGTTGCGAAAAGTGCAAATCATTTCCAGAACAACAGCAAAGTACCTTGTGAAGATGCTGGAGGAAACAGGTACACAAGTATCTATATGCACAGTAAAACGAGTACTATATCGACATAACCTGAAATGGCCGCTCAGCAAGGAAGAAGCCACTGATCCAAAACCGCCATAAAAAAGACAGACTACGGTTTGCAACTGCACATGGGGACAAATATCGTACTTTTTGGAGAATTGTCCTCTGGTCTGATGAAACAAAAATAGATCTGTTTGGCCGTAATGACCATCGGTATGTTTGGAGGAAAAAGGGGGAGGTTTGCAAGCTGAAGAACACCATCCCAACCATGAAACAGCATGTTGTGGGGGTGCTTTGCTGCAGGAGGGTCTGTTGCACTTCCAACGATAGATGGCATCATAAGGAATTATGTGGATATATTGAAGCAACATCTCAAGACATCAGTCAGGAAGTTAAAGCTTGGTGGCGCATGGGTTTTCTAAATGGACAAATGGACAATGACCCCAAGCATACTTCCAAAGTTGTGGCAAAATGGCTTAAGGACAACAACGTCAAGGTATTGGAGTGGCCATCACAAAGCCCTGACCTCAATCCTTTGACAAAGCGTGTGCGAGCAAGGAGGCCTACAAACCTGACTCAGTTACGCCAGCTCTGTAGGGAGGAATGGGCCAAAATTCACCCAACTTATTCTGGGAAGCTTGTGGAAAGCTACCTGAAACGTTTGACCCAAGTTAAACAATTTAAAGGCAATAGTACCAAAAACTAAGTGAGTGTATGTAAACTTCTGACCTACTGGGAATGTGATGAAAGAAATAAAAGCTGAAATAATTATCTTGATTATTATTCTGACATTTCACCTTCTTAAAATAAAGTGGTGATCCTAACTGACCTAAGACAGGGTTTTTTACTAGGATTAAATATCCGGAATTGTGAAAAACTAAGTTGAAATGTTTTTGGCTAAGGTGTATGTAAACTTCCGACTTCAACTGTATCTGTATCCATTCATCATCAATAGCGTCTCCCAGGTCTTCCACTCATTTTTGTTTTACATGTTTTGTCATGGGGAAAAGCCTCTATCAACCCTTGATAAAGTTTGGAAATCAACTTTGGAGGTTTGTCAGACTGCCTTAAAATAGCATCTGGCTTGCCCAGTGTTTGCTGGAAAGCGAGAATAAAGTGTTGTATCTGTAAAAATTCACCTCACTCCCTGGCTGCTGGACTCTGCCGAGACCTCTATCACCATCTGATCCTCCTCAAACGAGGCATGATAAAGAATTACCTTGGCGTACATTTATACATTATATTATCCAGGTATAGAATCAATGGCTCAATAATTTAAATTAACATTATTCTCAGATCTGAGACTGTAGCTTTTAGCTGCTGTCCTGTAGCTACTGTAGGTCTACCCATCAATTCAAGATGGAACTTTGTTTCATTCACTGAATATACTGTAAAATTCACCTGAGCTCTGTAGACTGGTCTTACCTTGCTATCTGACCCTGCTGGGACCCCTGTCACCATCTGATCTTGCGAAGACATGATGAGCATAGTGTTGTGTACTGACTGCACTCGAGGGCTGCATTTCCACAGGACGCCTGCAGGACCTGTGGTTCCTGACTGAGATCATTGCGGCGCGGTAGGCATTTTTCATGCTGCAGGTGAGTGTGGGTGGTCAGACAGGAGACTTTGGGATGAAAATATTTTTGTTGTCCCACAGATTCTTTTTAAACTGTCCTCTTTCTGCTTTCTATGCGTTAGCCTACCGATTTGTATTCAAATCTTTTTTTTGTTGCATTATTCACACATTCAGAATTCGCTGCTTCAACTTTAGTAGCCTACCTCTCCTATTTGGGCGTGAGAGGTCAAGTGCGTCTAGTATGTGTGGTCTCGTTGAAATAGAGTATGTACCATACATGGGCGAAGTATCACGTGAATATGAAATTAACTTAAATATGATTCGACTGTAGTTTGCTACAGTGTCTGTGAATAAATATTCCGCATGAAAAGAAGTGGAGGACGCTCAACCAACGTTAGTCGAAGTGCAATCAAAAAACGTAATCATGATTGAAAAGGAAAAGGCACAACATGCACATAGGTTCGGCTACTATGATGAGCGAGCGTTGCGCCTTTTCATTTTCAATAAGTATGGATTACCCATTTCATTGTCTCTGCCTGCAACTCGACCTTCTAAAAGGTAAGCTGTATCCTATAGGACTCTGCGAAATGTAGCAAGTGTCACTGGCATCATTCTTACTGCCTCCAGTTCAGTTGCCATACCTACGAGATCGGGTGCGCATGTGGTCTCAATTAAATAGAGTAGGCTATAGCCTATGTATACATGGGCGGAGAAGCATGGGACAATTATCTTGCCAAGGAAAGGTGCTTCCTAAATAGGCCTATGATTAGGCTATACTTTACTACATTACCTAGAAATAGGCCTAAGTGTTGATCACCCATATTTCCCAGTCTGAAAATCTTCCAACTCCTAAAAGGTAGGCTATAAAAATAGCTCAAGCGAAAGTGCAAGTCTCTCCTCTGTTCTCTTCAAACTGCATCTAGCACATTGGCTGAATCTCTGGTATTTGAACCTATTTCTTAAGTTATTTTTGCACATTTGATATTGCATATAGTGCGCAAGTGAGCTGCGTCACATACGCCTAAAATCACATTATGCGATTGCTATTGGGTTTGGGACCAGTTCTTGCAGTAGCGGGTGGGAGTTGACAAAAAGCCAGCAGGTGCCTGCAGGATGAAGAAATCGGTCCTGCACAGACCTCTACTGTGCACCATGACAGTGAAGCCTGTAATGTTAGAGCTGTTTATTACTGTGTCAGTGTGAAAAGTAGGGAATTAGCTAGGGGAACTGACAAGTCAATATCGTTATATTGACATACTGACTAATACAACTCACATTGCACTGAAAAAACATCAGAATATCACTCTTCAATCGTTTGGCCAATGGTTTCATCGTTTGATTCAGGTCTAGTCTGATTGAGGCAAAAATAATAGCTAACGTAAGCCAACTTTTTGCCAGCTCTCTTTCTAACAGTACATCAACTGGCGAAAGCTTACAAAGTTTATTTACTTCTGAAATGTGACAAAACAAAGGCTACAAAACATGTCCATATTATTACTATCTGACAGATAACTAGAGGCTAGAGATGATCTGGTTATGGTAGCTACTCACTAGCGTAGCTTATTCATTCACCTTGAGGGGATGACGTTTCATGTCAGTTATAATACTAGCTCACTATAGTGAATAAACAACACTTTTTTTCTGTTACGTTAAACAGCAGTTACCTTGCCAGCTACATCATGCAACTAAAGAGTAGCTAGTTTATATTCCTTTTACAATTTGGTGAAAGAGCACAATGCGTACACTGAACTATCGTCAACTCTCCTGTGCTGGTCCAGCCAGCCTTCCAGAGGCTTTGCCTTCACATGGCTTGTCAGCCCACTCTGTAGTGTCCGTGTGGTCCTAAATCCAGTCGCAGCCTACCTGACCGCTCAGAGGCGCCATGGTCCTAAAGCACACTGTTGCACTGTTTTGTATCACATTCCAATAATAAAACTGGGGGGGGGACAAAAATGATATTTCAGAATGTGTGGGGGACATGTCCCCCGTCTCATTCAAAATACTTCACCAGGGAGCATGACTTAGCAACAAGATAATTAGCTTCTTTAAAAATGTGTTTACTGTGGATTGTTTCAAATCACCAGTGTTTGGGAAGCCTGCAAATTGGGTAGTGTGCATGGCAATAGGTCTAGCTGACTGAGTTGCGGCAGTATGTGAAAAGCGTCTAAAACATGGGTAACCAACCTGCCCATGGCATTCTTAGTCAATCACCAAACATTTCTGTAAAAAAAACAACAATAAAGACTGGCAAACCTATTTTATTTGTTTGCGCTGTTGGCGGTAGATGCACTAGTTCCATTCTGAACCATTTCATGTGTCTGAAGGTAGAACTGACTACCCGGCAGGCCCAGAAAGCGAATCAAGTGCAACTATACTACTAGCCAATCAGATAGCTCAGATCACCGTGTCTGCACACGAGTCATAGACTGAAAAAAGAAGCCTCGAATTTACAGCAAATCTGATACTGTGAGATTTCAAAACTTGTAAAACCATGATTAAAGAGAGACTCAACGAATACAACAATTAACAGTTTTTTTTATGAGTAAGTTCATGTTTATGTTGTTATTTTGCATTGTCAACACTTTGCTCAAAACTTTGATAAGCTGCAATGAATGACTATAGCCCCTTTTCTCTGCGGAAGGAGGGAGAGCGGAGGGATGTGAGTCGGGTGAGTCAGCCTCACCGCTGCACCCTCCCTCCCCTCAGACTTACCATCAGATGCATGCCATCAGTCCAGTAAAAAAATAGCAAATTAATATATCGTGCATTCGGGAAGTATTCAGACCCCTATAATTGTTACACATTTTGTAACATTATAGCCTTATTCTAAAATGGATTGAATCGTTTTTTTCCCTCATCAATCTCAGGTTGGAGGGGGAGCATTGCTGCACAGGCTTTTTTCAAGTTTATCCAGGGATGTTCGATCGGGTTCAATTCCAAGCTCTGGCTGTCACGAAGCCATTCCTGCGTTGTCTTGGCTGTGTGCTTAGGGTTGTTGTCCTGTTGGAAGGTGAACCTTCGCTCCAGTCTGATGTTCTGAGCACTCCGGAGGAGGTTTTCATCAAGGAAATCTTTAATCTCTGTACTTTGCTCCGTTCATCTTTCCCTCGATCCTGACTAGTCTCCCAGTCCTACCACTGAAAAACATCCCTGCAGCATGATGATGCTGCCACCATCATGCTTCACCATAGGGATGGTTCCAGGTTTCTTCCAGATATGGAGGTTTACTCCAGCTGGCCGCCTGGCCAAACTGAGCAATCGGAGGAGAAGGGCCTTGGTCAGGGAGGTGACCAAGAACCCGATGGACACTGACAGAGCTACAGCGTTCCTCTGTGGAGATGGGAGAACCTTCCAGAAGGACAACCATCAGTGCAGCACTCCACAAATCAGGCCTTTATGGTTGAGTATCCAGACAGCCACTACTTTTTCTTTTTCTTTTATTTAACAAGGTAGGCCAGTTGAGAACAAGTTCTCATTAACAACTGCGACCTGGCTAAGATAAAGCAAAGCAGTGCAACACAAACAACAGCACAGAGTTACACACGGAATTAACAAACATACAGTCAATAACATAATAGGAAAAAATCTATAAACCATGTGTGCAAATTAGGTAAGATTAGAGAGGTAAGGCAATAAATAGGCCGTAGTGGCGAAGTAATTACAATTGAGCAATTAAACACTGGAGTGATAGATGTGCAGAAGATGAATGTGCAAGTAGAGATACTGGGGTGTAAACGAGCAAACAATTTAAAATAACAGTATGGGGATGAGGCAGTTGGAAGGGCTATGTACAGGTACAGTGATCTGTGAGCTGCTTAAAGTCAGTGAGGGAGATATGAGTCTCCAGATTCAGTGATTTTTGCAATTCGTTCCAGTCATTGGCAGCAGAGAACTGGAAGGAAAGGCGGACAAAGGATGAATAGGCTTTGGGGGTGACCAGTGAAATATACCTGCTGGAGCGCGTGCTATGGGTGGGTGCTGCTATGGTGACCAGTGAACTGAGATAAGGCGGGGCTTTACCTAGCAAAGACTTATAGATGACCTGGAGCCAGTAGGTTTGGCAACGAATATGTAGCGAGGGCCAGCCAACGAGAGCATACAGGTTGCAGTGGTGGGTAGTATATTGGGCTTTGGTGACAAAATGGATGGCACTGTGATAGACTGCATCCAAATTGCTGAGTAGAGTGTTGGAGGCTATTTAAAAAATTACATCGCCGAAGTCAAGGATCAGTAGGATAGTCAGTTTTACGAGGGTATGTTTGGCAGCATGAGTGAAGGATGCTTTGTTGCGAAATAGGAAGCCAGTTCTAGATTTAATTTTGGATTGGAGATGCTTAATGTGAGTCTGGAAGGAGAGTTCACAGTCTAACCAGACACATAGGTATTTGTAATTGTCCACATATTCTAAGTCAGAACCATCCAGAGTAGTGATGCTGGACGGGCGGGCAGGTGCGGGCAGCGATCGGTTGAAGAGCATGCGTTTAGCTTTACTTTACTTGCATTTAAGAGCAGTTGGAGGCCACGGAAGGAGAGTTGTACGGCATTGAAGCTCGTCTGGAGGTTAGTTAACACAGTGCCCAAAGAAGGGCCAGAAGTATACAGATTGATGTCGTCTGCGTAGAGGTGGATCAGAGAATCAGCAGCAGCAAGAGCGACATCATTGATGTATACAGAGAAAAGAGTCGGCCCGAGAATTGAACCCTGTGGCACCCCCATAGAGACTGCCAGAGGTCCGGACAACAGGCCCTCCGATTTGACACACTGAACTCTCTGAGAAGTAGTTGGTGAACCAGGCGAGGCAGTCATTTGAGGAACCAAGGCTGTTGAGTCTGCCGATAAGAAGGTGGTGATTGACAGAGTCGAAAGCCTTAGCCAGGTCGATTGACACGGCTGCACAGTATTGTCTTTAATCGATGGTGGTTATGATATCGTTTAGGACCTTGAGCGTGGCTGAGGTGCACCCATGACCAGCTCTGAACCCAGATTGCACAGCGGAGAAGGTACAGTGGGATTCGAAATGGTCGGTGATCTGTTTATTAACTTGGCATTCGAAGACCTTAGAAAGGCAGGGTAGGATTGATATAGGTCTGTAACAATTTGGGTCTAGAATCTCCCCCTTTGAAGAGGGCGATGGCGGCGGCAGCGTTCCAATCTTTGGGGATCTTAGACGATATGAAAGAGGTTGAACAGGCTAGTATTAGGAAGATGAGCAGAACAAAGTACAGAGAGATTCTTGATGCAAACCTGCATCAAAGCGCTAAGGGCCTCAGACTGGGGCGAAGGTTCACCTTCCAACAGGACAACAACCCTAAGCACACAGCCAAGACAACGCATGAGTGGCTTCGGGACAAGTCTCTGAATGTCTTTGAGTGTCCCAGCCAGAGCCCGGAAATGAACCCGATCAAACATCCCTAGAGAAACCTGAAAATAAATGTGCAGCAACGCTCCCCATCCAACCTCACAGAACATGAGAGGGTCTGCAGAGAAGATTTGGAGAAACTGCCCAAATACAGGTGTGCCAAGCTTGTAGCGTCATACTAAAGAAGACTTGAGGCTGTAATTGCTGCCAATGGTGCTTCAACAATGTACTGAGTAAAGGGTCTAAATACTTATGTAAATGTGATATTTGTATTTTATATTTTTTATATATTTGTAAACGTTTCTAAAATCCATATTTTGCTTTATTATTATGGGGTATTGTGTGTAGATGTATTTTTTAAATCAATTTTAGAATAAGGATGGATGTAACTTAACAAAATGTGGAAAAAGTCAAGGGTTCTGAATACTTTCTGAATGCACTGTAAATGCATGTAAATCAGTCATGGATATTTGTATTGTAACGAATCTTGGTACACATGTTCCAAACACTGAGAAGACTGAACATATGCAAGCACATTTATATTGACCACACTGTGGCACTATAATGCGTACATTTTTATGTCTCTTATTCGTTTGACTCAGCGTGATAACATTTGGTCCACATGCTCAAGGATATCTAACCTTTTAACTATTGTTTGAGTTTGGCCACATTGTGGCGCTGATGGACAGGAATAACCATTAATGGAAGCTCTTTGGCTCATAGCGGCCATATTGTTTCAGCAAGAGTTTTGGAAAATAGTGGATCCAACGGTTCTGGAGAAGAAGACGTTTAAAGTAGTCAACATCATTAAACATTTTCCAAAATACAGCTGTAGGCGCACAGACACACACACACACACATACTTAGTGGGACTATAATTTGTTTTTCAACAGAACAATGACCCAAAACACACCTCCAGGCTAGGTAAAGGCTATTTGACCAAGAAAGACAGTGATGGAGTTCTGAATCACATGACATAGCCTCCTCAATCACCCGACCTCAACCCAATTGAGATGGTTTGGGATGAGTCCACAGAGTGAAGGAAAAGCACCCAACAAGTGTTCAGTATATGTGGGAACTCCTTCAAGACTGTTGGAAAAGCATTCCTCATGAAGCTGGTTGAGAGAATGCCAAGAGTGTACAAAGCTGTCATCAATGCAAGGGTGGCTACTTTCAAATATAAAATATACTTTGATTTGTTTAACACTTTTTTGGTTAATACAGTACATGATTCCATATGTGTCATTTAATAGTTTTGATGATTTCAATATTAGTTTACAAGTAGAAAATAGTAAAAATAAAGAAAAACCCTTGAATGAGTAGGTGTCCAAACTTTTGACTGGTACTGTACATACACAGACACACACAGACACATTGGAATTTATTTGAAAATAGGGCTTATTCATTAAATCAACAAGTGGTATAAAGGTTTGCTGTTCCATCTCATTGCTGTCGAGTACAAGACAGAAACGGTATTAGATATACAGGGACATTTGCATGCAAGACAGAGTGAAAGCAGGGAGCGATAGAGCGCTCAGGAGAACAAAAGACAGTTGTTGATTTAGTGTATGATTTAATAATGGCAGTATGCCTGTACATAACCAGCAATTTAATGTAGGTTATTAGTTTATGTATTAACTGCGTTAACTTGTCCTGATTGGATATTTCTGCTACGGCGTGACAGAAAAGGATGTGTTTTACACAGCCATTAACATGAGAGGTAGCAGGTTTCTAAAGCACAAAAGATAGAGTGTTATTGGACCCATGAGAATTATTTGAGCCACTTGTGCATGTTATGATGCTTATAATGTGGTAATCACGTAGCTTCAAGTTCCTTGGTGTCCACATCACCAACAAACTATCATGGTCCAAACACACCAAGACAGTCGTGAAGAGAGCACAACAAAAGCCTATTCCCCCTCAGGAGACTGAAAACATATGGCATGGGTCCTCAGATCCTCAAAAAGTTCTACAGCTGCACCATCAAGAGCATCCTGACTGGTATGATAACTGCTCGACCTCCGATCGCAAGGAACTACAGAGAATAGTGCATATTGGCCCAGTACATCACTGGGGCCAAGCTTCCTGCCACCCAGGACCTCTATACCAGGCGGTGTCAGAGAAAAGCCCTAAAAATTGTCAAAGATTCCAGCCACCCTAGTCATAGACTGTTCTTTCTGCTACCGCACGACAAGCGCTACCAGAGCACCAAGTTTAGGTCCAAGAGGCTTTATAACAGCTTCTACCTCCAAGCCATAAGACTCCTGGACAGCTAATCAGATGGCTACCCAGACTACCCCCCCCCCCCCTCTAAGTGTATGTAAACTTCCGACTTCAACTGTAGGTGTTCAACATTGAAGCCTTTATGTGCGTTATGCTTTTTTTTAATTACATACTGTATATGCTTCAGAAATTCACAAAGTGACGTTAGCTGATGAAGATTATCTCATAGAACCAAACGTACCAAACGAACCAAACATCTCCTTAGCCTGTGTTTACCACAAACCTTATTTTCAGCGATTGTGCCTACACTTTTTTAGCCACTTTTCAAAATCACCCAACCTTAACTGACACTCAATGTAACAATGTAGGCTAGTGTTATGAGTTCGGTATTGGATAAACAGACCCTGGTTCGATCCCGGGCTTTATCACAACCGGCCATGATCGGGAGTCCCATACGGCGGCGCACAATTGGCCCAATGTCGTCCGGGTTAGGGGAGGGTTTGGCAAGGGTAGGCCGTCACTGTAAAATAAGAATTTTGTTAAAAACATCTGCCGATTCTCTCTCCCGGATCCGGGATCCTCCTCATCAAAAAAGCTGACTAGCATAGCCTAGCCTAACGCGACAGGGATATCATATAATATAATTTCATGGAATCACAAGTCCAATACAGCAAATGAAAGATAAATATCTTGTGAATACAGCGATCATTTCCGATTTTTAAAATGTTTTACAGCAAAAACACAATATATATTTATATTAGCTCACCACAATAGCCAAACACACAACGCCATTTAATCACAGCAAAGGTAGCTTTCACAAAACCCACAAATAGAGATAAAATGAATCACTAACCTTGAACAACTTCATCAGATGACAGTCTTATAACATCATGTTATACAATACATTTATGTTTTGTTCGAAAATGTGCACATTTAGAGGTACAAATCCTGGTTTTACATTGTGAATATGTAGCCATGATGCACCAAATTGTCCGGAGATATTTTGGACAGTCATGTAATCTAACCAAAGAACTCATCATAAACTTTACTAAAAAATACATGTTGTACAGCAAATTAAAGATACACTGGTAGATAACCCTCCCGTTGTCCTCCTATTATGCCTAGCACACAGTGTCCCCCCGGGTCACCCTGTCCTGTCTTGGCTAAAGGCCCAGTGGGCACAAGTGTGACAGTATGCGTGTGAACAGCCTTTGCAGATGTACTTTTTACACCTGCAGCACGCGGTGTGTGTCTTGGCGTCTTTCTTGGGTGGGCAGAGCTGACACCTCCTCCTCTTACTCGCCCCCAGCGGGGCGGCTGGGGTGTCAGCGGCGGCCGGGCCAGCGGCTTGCTCCCGGGCTTGCGGATGAGCCTCAGCGGTGGCACCCTGTAGGACTTTGACAAGTACGGACGCGGCTTCGGTGCGGGGGAGACGCTGCCTTCTTTGGATCAAGGGCTTCACGAGTGCCTTTCCGAGCTGCTCCAGGAACACCCTCCTCTTGTTCCGCTTCCCAGGCATCCAGTCGGGCTTGATCTCTCGCCATATGACAAAGTCATTGTAGGAGGACACGTCGAGGATGTTGTGAAAGATGACCAGGGGCCAGCGGGCGGTCATCCGTCTACAGCTGTAGGTCCCGACCACCTTGTCTAGGTTGTCCACGCCGCCCTTGTTGCAGTTGTAGTCTAGGATGAGGGCCGGCTTCCGGTCGCGGCGATCGCTAAGACCGGGCTCCGCGTGCAGCGTGCTCAGAAGTAGCACGTTCTTATTTCTCTTTGCCAGGTAGGACACTAGAGTGGCGGTGGGCGTGAAGGTGAACCTGGAGGACGAGACCTGTCTGCCCTTTGACTGGAGCAGCGCGTGAGGGAGCTCGGGCTTGTTCTTTCGCACCGTGCCGACCATGGTGAGGTTCCTCTCGAGGAGCCGCTGCCCGAGTTCGTAGGAGGTGAAGAAATTGTCACACGTGACGTTGTGACCGCCCGGCAGTCCCTCGGTCAGATCGAGGACGACGCGCGCGCCCTGGTTCTTCTCGAGGCCTCCGCCGGCCGCCTTGCCGGTGTACACTTGCATCTTCCAAACGTAGCTGGACTTGGCGTCGCAGGCCACCCACGACTTGATGCCGTATTTGGCCGGCTTGCTGGGAATGTACTGTCGGAAAGGACAGCGTCCTTTCGGTGGGGAGAGGGGAGAGGAGATTAGCAGCGTCATCGTTACTGGCTCACCATCGGGGCGCACTGCGTTTATGTTACACGCCGCCGCCGCCGCCGCTACTGTCAATGCTACTACTGCCGATTGCTACTACTGCCCATGCTACTACTGCTACTGCTCTCTATGCTACACGTACATACACAGATACATAGACGGTACCTCTGAATGGGACCAGTTGTTCGTCCACCGTCACGTCGTGCCCCGGGTTGTAGAGGGCCCGCAGACGCTACTGCCACATGTCCCACACCTGTCTTATGGCCGCCAGTCTGTCGGTGGCGAGTCTCGCGGGTCTCAACTGGCGGTCGTCGAATCGAAACACCTCGTCCTGCCTCTCTCGGCGTCCCACAGGCTGGCCGCGGCCTTGCCTCGGGACCTGTAGACGCCGGCTAGGATCAGCAGCCCTACGTGGGCGCGCAGGTCGGTGGAGTCCATGGGTCACCAGCCGTCGCCGTATTTTCTCACCCCTTGCAGATTTGTCATGTCCACAATTATCCTTTCTATCGCCGGTGTGACAAACAGCCAGAGGGTGGACGCGATGTCGAGCACTCGCGACGCGGCGTAGGCCGTGAGGCCCGGCATCAGGGTGGGCCCGGGCCGGCGAATGGCGCGGGGCCAGTCCGGGCCGCGATAGGCCACTGAGGACCATTTGATTTTGCCGTTTTTTGACAGCAACGTCTCTCTTTGGGCTCGGGCGGCTGCCGCCGCATCCTCTCAGTCTCGCTCTGGCTCTCTGTCTCGCTCTCGATCTGGCTCTCTGTCTCGCTCTTGCTCTCTGTCAGGCTCTCTGTCTCGCTCTCGGGCAGCGGCCATGTCTCCCTCTCGCTCTCCCTCTCGCTCTTCCTCCGAAGAGGAGCACGACCGCGAGGCCGAGTCGTCGTCCGCATCGCGCTCGGGGTTGTATTCCTCACCGTCTTCATCTTCCGAAACGTCCTCCTCTTCTGAATCGCAGTAGTCTTCTTCGTCTTCTTGGTCGACACTAGAGGATATTGTTCCAGGACCTGAGCCGCGCTGAAACCAGGACTGCGAGACGTCGTAGGCGGAGGGCTCACGCTCGGCGGGGTCGTATTCCTCCTCGTCCTCGTCGTCGTCGTCCTCATCTTCTTATTCTTCTTCTTCTTGACAATATTAGTTGCCTCTCTACGGCCGGCTTACAGTCGTAGGCAGAGAGCTCACACTCGGCGGGGTCGTATTCCTCCTCATCGTCGTCCTCGTCGTCATCCTCATCGTCGTCCTCGTCGTCCTCATCTTCTTCTTCTTCCTGACAATATTAGTAGCCTCTCTACAGCCGGCTTACAGTGGCCACGTGAATGAGACGAGGCACGCGAATGGACGAGGCGCGTGGTCGGCCTGTGCTTTCGCACACTTTGCGATTATGTAAAGACTTTTTGAAATCTGACACAGCGGTTGCATTAAGGAGAAGTTTATCTTTAAATGTATGTTAAACACATGTATCTTAGATCAATGTTTATGATGAGTATTTCTGTAATTTGATGTGGCTCTCTGCACTTTCACCGGATGTTTGTTTGAGACAATGCATTTCTGAACATAACGTGTCAATGTAAACTGAGATTTTTGGATATAAATATGAACTTTATCGAGCAAAACACATGTATTGTGTAACATGAAGTCCTATGAGTGCCATCTGATGAAGATCATCAAAGGTTAGTGATTAATTTAATCGCTATTTCTGACTTCTGTGAGCCCTCACCTTGGCTGGAAAATGGCTGTATGGTTTTCTGTGACTAGGCGCTGACCTAACATTATCGCATGGTGTGCTTTCGCAGTAAAGCCTTTTTGAAATCGGACACTGTGTTTGGATTTACAAGAAGTTTATCTTTAAAATGGTGTATAATACTTGTATGTTTGAGGAATTTTAATTATGGGATTTCTGTTGTTTTGAATTTGGCGCCCTGTCACTGGCTGTTGTCGAGGTAGGATACTACCGTTCCCACTTGTACCAGAGACGTTAACAGTCGAATTGGGAGGTTGTCACGATCGTCTTCTGGTGAATGAGTGGACCAAGGCGCAGCGTGATATAAATACATCCATTTTTTATTTACGAAGAAGATGAACACGAAACTTTACAACCTAACAAAACAACAAACGACCGTGAAACTACAAAACGAAAGTGCGCACACACAAGCTACTAATTGTGTTTCGACATAGACAATTACCCACAACAGCCTAATGCCTATGGCTGCCTTAAATATGGCTCCCAATAAGAGACAACAATAAACGGCTGTCTCTGATTGAGAACCAAACCAGGCAACCATAGATTTTCCTAAACACCTACACTGAACACAACCCCATACTCTCTACAAAACCCCCTATACAATACAACCACCCAAGATGAGACAAATACACACAAACATCCCCCATGTCACACCCTGACCTAACTAAAATAATACAGAAAACAAAGATAACTAAGGCCAGGGCGTGACAGAGGTTAGATGACTATAAATGATATTGATGATATTCCATCACGTGTTGCTTTGGATTACTTTGTTATTCATCATGGGGAAATTCCTTCGGACTCTAAAATGTGTGTCATCAATGGAAAGATTTGCCCCTTAAGCAATAACTTTACATCCATATCTGTCTGTCAAAGGAAAAGCTGGGGTGGACTATATAGTTACCCTCCACGACTGTTTAGAAACTTGAAATTTAAAGTCTTACCCCCTACACAGATGGTTGAAGAATGCAATTTTTTTGACTTAATTAGAGAAAAAAGTAGACTTCCTGATTCTCTTTTATTTATTCTCTTTTCTGTTGGCCATGAACATTCTCAACCAGGTATTACTGTGCATCACTCAGAAAAAATACATACCCCACATAGGCCTAAATGTAAGAAAATACATGCGCCAAACGACTTTCCATGTTCTGAAATTGCATGCAGAGCTCTGTTAGAACTCATCCATATTCTGCAAAGATGTCAAGAAGCAGTATTTGATTTAGATGTGTAGTATGCAACATTTTGTGATGTAATGAGAAATGACAAAAAATGTCCAGGAACATGTCGCATTGGCTTACACCTTGAGGAGATACAGACAATAAATCAGTTCTGGAACCACATAAATAAGTTAGGAACAAAACGACATAAGAAAATTCCAATTGGAGTCAGGGAAGAGCAGGGGATGCTGAACTCCGATGTTACACAGGTACTTAATGAGTGGGAGAAAGGGTTTGCTAGTTTGTTCTCAGGTAATGAAAATGTGGCATATTTTCAGGATCATTTTACGGCACATCTGCCCTGGCCGACTCAGGAAGTAGAGCTCTTGGGGAAAACAAAAACACTCAAAAATATTGGTTTTGCCACTTATTCCAAACTGCATTAGACATGCGTGTGTCCTGTTGTGGACAATTCAGGAGGAGTGTGGGGTTCTAAGAGGTATCTCAAAAATGAACATGTCCATAACACAGCAGTAAGTAATTTTTTTTTTTAGATATCCACGTGTTTGCACCTATACTGGCAGTAAGTTGAGACATGGGCTGGGAACACTGTAAGGTGAGATGGAAGGTGTGTATGGGGAGATTTAGGAATAGACTGTTGGATATGTCAATTGACAGAATAGCCAGTAATGTTTTTTCAATGGGATCTCTCAATAGGGGGAGCCTGGGCAACTGAAACGTCTGAACTTTCCCAACTGTGAACAGTTGTACGAAAACCACATTTAGGGAGACATAGATGCTATTAAAAAAAAACAACTGATGATGCAATAAGAAAAGAAATGGGTGGAGGAGATTAATCATAAACCCAAATTGAGATTTGATTAGTTTGATTAAGGGTGATTTTGTGTGTGAGAGATATATTATGTACAACCTACCTAAAAGCAAGAGATCGCTCTGTGCACTGGTAAGATCAGGGATGTTGCCCCTGCATTCTCTTTCTTGTGACGTAAGTGTCGAGACTGTGCATTAAATCCCAGACAAAGTGTTCTTATGGATGCAACAGAAAGCCAATGTATTCCACTGAGCCCATTTCATTCATTACCGGAGTGTGTCTGATAGGTCCATGGAAACAGTTCCACGGTTGTTAGAGAAAACAAATGGCACAAGCAAGAGTGGGAAAGAGTCACCAGCATAAAATGAATGCAACCAACGAAATTTAAGTGGATTTTGCACCCCTAAACACAGGAAATAGATGGCCGAAAAGGAGAGATCCTCAGGTGGACGGAGCATGCACGTTGCTACTTTACAGTGACTGGTGGGAGTGGAATAACGTGTCTTCCACTGAGTAATGGGAACGAAAAACAAGCCACAAACAATTCTGGGCTGAACCATTTTTCAGGCCGTGTTTAAAAAGCCTTCATCTTGTCCTGGACGAGATTCTGTCACCTAAGATTGCATCAGCCAGAACAGAAACACAAGAAGACCTTCCTTCTCAGACACGAGGAGAAAGAACGGAGACAAATGGTTCAGTTTACCTCCCGGGTAAATCTAGCGGCATCTTTGTCTCTCAGCAACTTTCTCTTGTTCTGTCATTCAGGAGGATTAAATACTCTCTCCAACAAAAGACGAGAAAACACAGGAATATAAATTAGAATCATTTGCACATACTCCTTCCCATTTGTTTCCCCTCAGAGAGGGCAACCAGTCCATGAAAACAGGTTTTTCATACCCATCTCAGAGTGCACAAATACACACACACTATTTATTATCTTCACACTGCATTATTCAGTGTATGAACTATAAGATTTATACGATTACCAATGGATATTAGCCATTTGCTTGAGAAGCCCAAATGGACAATCAATATCTATTTGCCATTGCCAGAAACAACACTGGAGGAGAGTGAGAGCAGAGGAAAATGAGACAGGCTGCACCTCCATCACTCGGTCGGATTGTTGCCATTGTTATCAACGTTCTACAGAGGCTGCAGCATATTGATGACCGACTGATGGTTAATGCTTAGTCTTTCTGAACGGGGACTAATGACTGTGTTACGTCCATCGTTAAATGAAGACCAAGGTGCAGCGTGGTACGCGTACATTTTCTTTAAAATAAATGTTCCACCAAAAAACAATAAACAACTCAACGAACGTAAAGCTAGGAGTACAACACCTGCAACACAAAAAGACAAGATCCTGCAACTGAAGGTAGGAAAAAGGGCTACCTAAGTATGATCCCCAATCAGAGACAACGAAAGACAGCTGCCTCTGATTGGGAACCATACTCGACCAACAAAGAAATCTAAACATAGATTTCCCACCCTAGTCACACCCAGACCTACCAAATAGAGAATTAAAAGGATCTCTAATTACACTATAGTGGTCAGGAAATACGATGATATTGCTAAAGTAAACAAATAACTGTACCATCATTATGTTGCCAAGTTTACTTTAGAGAGATGGCAATGTTGCCATGAGTTGCAAGGTTTGTCAGAAATAGCTAGCAATGGTAACGTTAGCTAGCAAAAATGTTGGTGCTCTCCCCTCAACCTTAGCTATCTTGAAAATAAAATCTTGTCCTACAACTTTTTTGCCTCCTTTTAAAACGTCACTAAGCCACAGTAATGCAATTTAGACGAAATCTTCATCAGCCTCTGTTGAGACTGTAATGAGTAGAATGCTCAGATGGGCATCAGTCCTAAAACAAAGATTATTGTGACTAAACAAGCAACCCATGAATATCATCGCCTCTTTTTCCATTTAAATGGTTCTCATCCTATTATTGTTTCCAGATAAAATAGTAAGCTGATGTTTAATTAGCCATGGTCCTTGGGGGTTTTAACCCACTTGTGTGCACACACATGGCTAACAGAGGTTGACACTGTCTAAGATCACAAGCTTCTGTTATCTAAAGACAGATTTGGACTCCTTTTTGGAATATCTTCATCATCAATACAGCATGTCCTTTATGTCAGAGGTTCCCAAAATGTGGGGTGTGAGGGATCTTTATGTATCTTTAAACCTGTCTAGGATGAGCGTGCCGCTAGCGGCACTCCCCCCCCCCCCCCCCCACTGAAAAACCAGTGCCGCGAAATTCAAAAAATTTTTTTTTTTTAAATATTTAACTTTCACACATTAAAGTCCAATACAGCTAATGAAAGACACAGATCTTGTGAATCCAGTCAACATGTCCGATTTTTAAAATGTTTTACAGGGAAGACACAATATGTAAAGATGTACATCTATTACCTAAAAACACATTAGCATAATCCACCATCTTTTATTTGTCCACCAACACCAGTAGCTATCACCAATTCGGCTAAACTAAGATATTTATAGCCCCTAACCAACAAAAAAACTCATCAGATGACAGTCTGATAACATATTTATGGTATGGGATAGGTTTTGTTAGAAAAAAGTGCATATTTCAGGTAGATGGCATAGGTTACAATTGCACCCACCGTCACAAATGGACTAGAATAATTACAATGAGCAACGTGTTTACCTAACTACTAATCATCAAACATTTCGTAAAAATACACAGCATACACTAATCGAAAGACACAGATCCTGTGAATACAGACAATATTTCAGATTTTCTAAGTGTCTTACAGCGAAAACACAATAAATCGTTATATTAGCATAGCACATAGCACATAGCAGCCCAGCATTGATTCTAGCCAAAGTGAGCGATAAAAGTCAACATCGCCAAAAGATATTAATTTTTTCACTAACCTTCTCAGAATTCTTCCGATGACACTCCTGTAACATCATATTACACAATCCATATAGAGTTTGATCGAAAATGTTTATATTTAGCCACCAAAATCATGGTTAGACAATGTGAAATGTAGCTCAGCTGGTCAGAAAATGTCCTTGCGCCACTTAGACAGTGATCTACTCTTATACATAAATACTCATAAACGTGACTAAAAAATATAGGGTGGACAGGGATTGATAGACAATTTAATTCTTAATACAATTGCGGAATTACATTTTTTAAATTATCCTTACTTTTCAATACAGTTTGCGCCAAGCGAAGCTACGTCAAAAAACATGGCGTCCTAAGCCACTAAAATATTTCGACAGAAACACGATTTATCATAATAAAAATGTCCTACTTTGAGCTGTTCTTCCATCAGTATCTTGGGCAAAGGATCCTTTCTTGGGAGTAATCGTCTTTTGGTGGAAAGCTGTCCTCTTGCCATGTGGAAATGCCAACTGCGTTCGGGATGAACTGAAAAGCGTGCCCAGCTATTCACATCGTTTCAAAAATAAATGTCCCAAAATCGCACTAAACGGATATAAATTGCTATAAAACGCTTTAAATTAACTACCTTATGATGTTTTTAACTCCTATAACGAGTAAAAAGATGACCGGAGAAATATAACAGGCTAAACTAACGCTTGGAACAGGAGCGGGTCGGTGTCCTCCACGCGCGTTACGCACCAAGAAAAGACTTGCTAGCTACAGGGTTTTTTAATTTATAGGGCCTGTGAACGCGCAATCGACCCCATTGAAATCGTCATCACGTAAAGGCATCCAGGGGAAGACGTAAGCAGTGTCCGTATAGTCATAGCAATAACAGTGCCCTTTTAACTGACTCCAGAACAGTGGCCAACATTTCTGAAATCTGACTCCATGTCAGGGAAATTGCTGTAGAATGGGCTCTGTTCCACTTAGAGACAAAATTTCAACTCCTATAGAAACTATAGACTGTTTTCTATCCAATAATAACAATAATATGCATATTGTACGATCAAGGATTTTGTGGGAAGCCGTTTCAAAAATTACCCAATTAGCATAAATAGTCACAACAGCGCCCCCATCCTCAACAGGTTAACGAAACTTAGTCCGGCTTTCAACGTACTCTTGATAGTTGTAAGGGTAGAATGCACAAGGTGCAATTTCAAAATTGGGGAGTGCATAATCAGTTTACCTCTGGTCATGTCAGTCATTGCATACCTTGGATAGCTATTTATAACCTGTCAGAAATGCCCAGATCAACTAGCCCATGTCAGCTAACATTTTTTAGCCCATAGATTTTGTTGTAATGTTTGAGTCACTCAAAGGCAATGTTCCCCAATGCTGGAAGCGGGGCCTGAGTGAAAAAGTTAGGAAACCTCTGCTCTATGTCATTCTCTGGCTGCTTCCATTCTCTCTGACTGCTTCTGTATATCCCAGTCTGGGATTGAGTCCATAACTATAGTTTGGCTGTTACTCATCTCCATGGAGCAAACAAAGCAGATCCTAACTCAATCCCTGATCTTAATCTTTCCAGCTCTATACCCCCTAGCCAAACTCTGTCACAGATCACCCATAATCAGCTCTACACAATCTTACTGGCCTTTGTGAAACCCCCAGAAACAAAACAAAACAAAAACTCCATGTATCCTAAAAATGAAAAGCCTGCCAACTGGCTCTCACAGAGATGGAGATGAACTAGAGCCTTGGGGGGATTCCCTCTCGACATTGTGAGCTGAGGCAATTGATCTATTTAAGACCACATTACCCATGCTGCAAAGCAGAGCGAGATTTGTGGCGTTTTCATTACGTTCCAAATTTTTCACCTCTTAATTAGATCCAGTTCCGCCTGTGGGGAAGCACTGTCAGTTTCTGCACCCATTATTTTCTTCCTCGGAGCACCCCAAATATTAGTATTTCAAGTGTGAACCTGCCTTGAATACTGCATAAACTAAAGAAAGTATATGTGCCATATCACTGTTGTTTACTCTTCTTTGGGAGTCAGATTATATAGTAACACTATTTAGACAGTATATTGACACTAAGAACAAAGCAAGATTGATCTGGAAAGCTGTAACACACGTTGCTTTTTCTTGCATCAATGAGGGCCAGGTTTTTTTAAGTCGGTATCGATGCTCTATCTCTCTAGCCCAGTTGCTTGTGGACATCCAGAAATATTTGCAGATATATCTCCATTAAAATGGAATAACACAAAGAAGAGCCCCGCTCTACTGTACTTCTTCAAAGGTGCGAGCTGCTTGGCCAAATCTACAACACACAGATCGGTCTTTCATTCTGGACAAGTGTGCGGCTTCAAAGAAGACCCGAGTGTGACATCAAAGGTCCCTTCATCTCCTTGAGGTCCGTCTCCCTTCATCTGGCCTGTGTAAAAGTGAGTGTTTTAGTCTACAGACCTACAATCTTCCTCTCCTTGCTACATCGTGCTACATGTGGCTAATGAAGGTGCTTTTGTGCTTCACTCAAGGATATGATGTTCAATTAAAGATTCTTTTTTTTAAACTCTCCCCCATTCTGATACATTGTTGACTCGCAGAGATCACACCATTTTTAGAAACCATGAATTAAAAATCTGACTGGACAGAAGTATAATAATATCCTATACCCTGTCTTTGTCGAATAAAGAATAGAGTTTGGAGGAAAAACTTAATGTCTGTACTTTGGTTTTGAATCTACATGTGATCCGGTGGTGAAGAAAAATATTGCTGGGTCAATAATACTAGTAAAATGTTGATTGATGGTATTTGATGAATAAAACGTGACTCCAATCACTGCTTTTGAAATAAAGCATAGAATATATTTTAACATCTAACCTTATTGTTGAAATTCACTCATCATTTACTAATGTGATAATAAAACAATAAGGCATTGATTAACACAACAATGGACCGTTATCTTAAGTTATAGCTAGGATTGCAAAGGGTCGGAAACAAATTGTATGTATTTATTTTTTTACTTTTTACTTTTTTTAGTCTAATCTTTATAGAAAAATGCCACGGGCTGTGTACATTTGCAAATACTGTGCCAAATCATATGTGAAGAATGCAACAAAGATGCAGAATCATCTGGCCAAGTGCATGAAGTTCCCTCAGCGCTCAAAATAAGCAACCTCTGACAAAAGTCCCTTTACTTCTATTCGAGGGGAAAATGATGAATCAGACACCTTATCAATATCAACAGCTCATGGTCCTACTGGAATCAGAAGTTTTTTTGACTCAATGGAGGAACATAGTCAGAGAAATCGGATAAATGTCTTGCTCGAGCTGCGTATGCAAATGGTTCACCTCTGATGCTCACAGGTAATGTGAATTAGAAGAAATTTCTGAATGTTCTTCACCCAGCATACACCTGTTATGACTTTGCCCTGTTGGGTGAGGGTAATAAAACCCCCTTTCTCTCTCTTCCCTCCACCGGTTTATGACACCCCCCCCCCCCCCCCTCCACATAAATTCTTAAACTCTCTCTCCACTCTATAGAATGGACATTTGAAAATTCTTTGTTACCACAGAGAGAGACGTTGCAGTACAGTAACAGAAAAAGGTTGGGGAATGGAACAATATTTCTGTAATCCAATCAGTTGAAAGTGTCCGTTGGTACTTAAAGAATATAATGTCTGATCAGTTGTTGTCTGGGACATTATATATGATGATAGGACGACATCAATTGTATCTTGGAAAGTCTACACATTCTAGTTAGCAGATTCACATGGAATTGTTGTGCAATTTAAATGTTTAAATATGAAACTATTTGTGAAAATATTAAATATAATTGTATCCTTCTAAATGAGATAATTATTTTCACAAGTAATTCTATGCTCACTCAGTGGCCACGCGCAAGTGAACAGACATTGGTATGTAACACGCCCTTCTCTTCCTCAGTATAAAGCCCATGTGACTCAATTCACATCAGACTGAGCAAACCCCAGCGTGAGCTATGGGTTGCGTCTTACAAACGTTAAGACTAGAAAACCATCCCACTTGAAGCATTGGCTACACAGCTAGAAATAGTTAAACTCTGAGACTATCGATTCACTACAGAATAAGTGAGAAATTCTAGACGACACAAATTACTAGACTAGAGCTAGAAATTACATAAACCTAGGATGAGAATACCGACAACCGCCGAAGCATCTATTCCATGAGAACATTTCTGAATGGTACTCTGAAGTTTTCATTCTAACCGCCTACATCAACGAAATACTTGTTAATATAATATTGATATAAAAGATCTTCAGATCTTTAAGAGAGTGGATTCGCGAGATAACCACTCTTTATAAATTAATGCTTCCGTGGTGCCCCAGGTTATTAATGGTTTAATTCTTGCATAGTTTAATTCAACCACGTAATCAATTAAATGTTAAGTAATCGATTTGATGAAATAGCGTGTCATATAATTTAATCATAGTAGAGACACAACACACCCCTCCAACCAGACATTCTTCATCTACTAATTTGCTGGATGTAGAGTTCAAGTGAAGGTCAAGCAAATCATAGAGAAAGCAGACTGTATTGCAATCATCTCTGATGGGTGGTCGAATGGTCGTGGGCAAGGAATAATTAGCTACATCATATCCACCCCTCAATCAGTATTCTACAAGAGCACAGACACAAGGGAGAACAGACTCACCGGTCTCTACGTTGCAGATGGGCTGAAGTCAGACATCAATGAACTTGGACCACAGAAGGTATTTGCACTGGTGACAGACAATGCTGCGAACATGAAGGCTGCTTGGTCTAAAGTGGAGGAGTCCTACCCTCACATCACACCCATTGGCTGTGCTGCTCATGCATTGAATCTGCTTCTCAAGCACATCATGGCACTGAAAAATATGGATACACAGTAAAAGAGAGCTAAGGAAATGGTTAGGTATGTGAAGTTTCATCAAGTTACAGCAGCAATCTACCTCACCAAGCAAAGTGAGAAGAATAAGAGCACCACATTGAAGCTGCCCAGCAACACCTGTTGGGGTGGTGTTGTCATCATGTTTGAGTCTCCTGGAGGGGAAGGAGTCTCTCCAAGAAATGGCCATATCACAGTCTGCTTGCAGATGTAAGAGAAGAAATCCGTACTGCCCTGCCCACTTCACTGTTGCTCCAAGCAGAGGAAACTGTAGTTCTGAAATACATCAAAAAGCTTGAAGACATCTACCTGAAGCTGGACCCCAAGTATGCTGGCAAGAGCATCCTGTCTGGTGCAGAGATCAACAAGGCCTATGGTGTCATCACTACCGTGTCTCGCCACCTTGGCCTGGATAAGGGCAAGGTTCTTGGCAGTCTGGCAAAGTACACTTCCAAGCAAGGGCTTTGGGATGGAGATGCAATATGCACTCATCAGCCACCTGGTGGAAGGAACTTTGTGGATCTGAGGCTATTTCCCCTGTTGCTTCCATCATCATCCAAATCCCACTAACATCAGCCGCCTCAGAGCGCAACTGGTCCTTGTTTGGGTACACACACACCAAAGCACGCAACAGGCTGACCAATACAAGGGTTGAAAAATTGGTGGCTATCCAGTCAAATTTGAGTCTTTCTGAGCCTGACAACGAGCCATCCTTAACAAGGTTGTAAAATGACAGTGAAGATGAGGCCTCAGAGTCTGAGGAGGTCCAGGGAGAGGACATGGAAGCCTGAGAGAAAGACAACCAAAGCTTTAGTTTCTAGACTATCATTTTACAGATGTATGTTAAACTTTTTTGGTAGGTGCGATGGATCATTGGGGATCATTCAATATTCCCTTTCTTTTGTTGTTCAGTGACATCATCCCATGTGAAGAGTCAACTCATTTAATTTAAGTTCAATTCGAAACTAAATAGTTTTTTTTAATTTCTATTGGAAGGATTTAATCATTTGCAATTATGTCTACGTATGATAAGGTAAAAGGTTTGATTCTGTCTCCATATGATATGGTAAATATATCCAATGCAAAAAACGTCTACATTTAAATGGGATTAATATTAATTTGCAAATATTTTTGTTAATTCCCATATATTCCAGTTAATGCCCATATATTCTCGTTAATTCCCACGGAAAGTTTCCACCTTGGAAAATTCCCCAAAATGTGCAACCCTAGTTACAGGTAATTAAAACCTAATGTAATTTCAAGGCCTTTTCACCAGAGAGATGCCATGTATTATGGAAAGAAGGAAGAATGCACATCAGTGGAGGCTGGTGACTTGACAAATTGAGGAGGATGGGAGAGCCACGTTATAGGCGCTGAACACACGGAGACCACAAAGTGTGTTTCAAACATCAAAGACTAATTATTTTAACCTAAAGCATTTAATAAAGACATGTATAGTACACTATTAATCCTTATTCCAGGCTGCTGTTCCCACATGCTTCAAGAGGGCCACCTTTGTTCCAGTTCCAAAGAAAGCTAAGGTAACTGAGCTAAATGACTATAGCACTCACCTCCGTCATCATGAAGTGCTTTGAGAGACTAGTCAAGGATCATATCACATCCACCCTGCCTGACACCCTAGACCCACTCCAATTTGCTTACCGCATTGTGTCGTCCAGTTGTGTCGTCCACAGACGACACAATCGCAATCACACTGCACGCTGCCCTAACCCATCTGGACAAGAGAAATACCTATGTAAGAATACTGTTCATAAGCAACAGCTCAGCATTTAACACCATAGTACCCTCCAAGCTCGTCATTAAGCTCGAGACACTGGGTCTCGACCCCGCCTTTTGCAACTGGGTCCTGGACTTCCTGACTTCCACCGTCCCCAGGTGGTGAGGGTAGGAAACAACATCTCCACCCTGCTGATCCTCAACACCGGGGCTCCACAAGGGTGCGTTCTCAGCCCTCTCCTGTACTCCCTGTTCACCCATGACTGCCTGGCCATGCACGCCTCCAACTCAATCGTCAAGTTTGCAGGCAACACTACAGTGGTAGGCTTGATTACCAACAACGATGAGACGGCCTACAGGGAGGAGGTGAGGGCCCTCGGAGTGTGGTGTCAGGAAACTAACCTCTCACTCAACGTCAACAAAACAAAGGAGATGATCGTTGACTTCAGGAAACAGCAGAGGGAGCACCCCCCTATCCACATCGATGGGACAGTAGTGGAGAAGGTGGAACGTTTTAAGTTCCTTGGCGTACACATCATGGACAAACTGAAATGGTCCACCCACACAGACAGCGTGGTGAAGAAGGTGCAACAGTGCCTCTTCAACCTCAGAAGGCTGAAGAAATTCGGCTTGTCACCAAAAACACTCACAAACTTTTACAGATGCACAATTGAGAGCATCCTGTCGGGCTGTATCACCGCCTGGTATGGCAACTGCTCTGCCCACAACCGTAAGGCTCTCCAGAGGGTAGTGAGGTCTGCACAACGCATCACCGGAGGCAAACTACCTGCTCTCCAGGACACCGACACCACCCGATGTCACAGGAAGGCCAAAAAGATCATCAAGGACAACAACCACCCGAGCCACTGCCTGTTCACCCCTCTATTATCCAGAAGACGAGGTCAGTACAGGTGCATCAAAGCTGGGACCGAGAGACTGAAAAACAGCTTCTATCTCAAGGCCATCAGACTGTTAAAACCTCTTTGGGCTTGGATGTCCGGATGAAAAGCGTGCACAAAGTAAACTGCCTGTTACTCAGGCCCAGAAGGTAGAATATGCATATAATTTGTAGATTTGGATAGAAAACACTCTAGAGTTTCTAGAACTGTTAAAATAATGTCTGTGCGTATAACAGAACTGATATGGCAGTCGAAACCCTGAGGACAAACCATCCAAAAAAAACAATTTCAGCCTCTCACTGTTTCCAATGGCTTTCATGTTTATTATGAGGCGAAGTCCTCCCAGATTGCAGTTCCTAGGTTTTCCACTAGATTTCAACAGTCTTTAGAAAGAGTTTCAGGCTGGTTTTTGGAAGAATGAGCTAGAAGTTGTAGTTTTTCTAAGTGGCTCCCATTTTGGCTGTAGTGTTTCCATGCGCATGGATGAAAGCGTGTTCTTTGTTATTTATCTCCAGTAATGAACATACTATTCTCCGTCTTAAATTTGATCATTTATTTACGTATTAGGGTAACCTAAGGTTTGATTATAAACGTTGTTTGACTTCTTTGGATAAGTTTATTGGTAATGTTTGGGATTCATTTTGTATGCATTTTGAAGGAGGGAAACCGTTGAATTATTGACTGAAGTGCGCCAGCTAAACTGAGTTTGTATGGATATAAAGAAGGACTTTATCGAACAAAAGGACCATTTGTAATGTAACTGGGACCTTTTGGAGTGCCAACAGAAGAAGATCTTCAAAGGTAAGGCATTTATAATATCACTATATTTGACTTTCGTGTCGCACCTGCCTGGTTGAAAAACGTTTTTCATGCTTTTGTATGCTGTGCGCTGTCCTCAGATAATTGCATGGTGTGCTTTCGCTGTAAAGCCTTTTTGAAATCTGACACAGCGGCTAGATTAACAAGAAGTTAGGCTTTATTTTGAGGTATTACACTTGTATTTTCATGAATGTTAAATATTTATATTTCTGTAGTTTGAATTTCGTGCTCTGCAATTTATGGCTAGCGGCACGTCTTAAGTCAAGAATGTGAAATGTCAGAATAATAGTAGAGAGAATTATTTATTTCAGCTTTTAATTTCTTTCATCACATTCCCAGTGGGTCAGAAGTTTACATACATTCAATTAGTATTTGGTAGCATTGTCCTTAAATTGTTTAACTTGGGTCAAACGTTTTGGGTAGCCTTTCACAAGCTTGTGGTAGCCATGCTGTTTAAGTGTGCCTTGAATTCTACATAAATCACAGACAGTGTCACCAGCAATGCACCCCCACGCAATCACATCCTTCTCCTATATGCTTAGCGGTGGGAGATACACATGCGGAGATCATCCGTTCACCAACACCACATCTCACAAAGACATGGTGGATGGAACCAAAAATCTCAAATTTGGACTCCAGACCAAAGGACAAACTTCCACCAGTCTAATGTCCATTGCTTGTGTTTCCTGGCCCAAGCAAGTTTCTTCTTCGTATTGGTGTACTTTAGTAGTGGTTTCTTTGCAGCAATTCGACCATGGAGCCCTGATTCATACAGTCTCCTCTTAACAGTTGATGTTGAGATGTGTCTGTTACTTGAACTCAGTGAAGCATTTATTTGGGCTGAAATATCTGAGGCTGGTAACTCTAATGAACTTATCCTCTGCAGCAGAGGTAACTCTCGGTCTTCCATTCCTGTGGTGGTCCTCATGAGAGCCAGTTTCATCATAGTGCTGGTTGTTTTTTTTGCGACTGCACTTGAAGAAACTTTCAAAGTTCTTGAAATGTTACGTATTGACTGACCTTCATGTCTTAAAGTAGTGATGGACTGTCGTTTCTCTTTGCTTATTTGAGCTGTTCTTATCATAGTATGGACTTGGTCATTTACTAAATAGGGCTATCTTCAGATTGTATAAGCCCCCCCCCCCCCCCCCCCTTCACGCACACCTTGTCACAACACAATGTTTGGCTCAAACGCATTAAGAAGGAAATAAATTCCACAAATGAACGTTTAAGAAGGCACACCTGCTAATTGAAATGCATTGCAGGTGACTACCTCATGAAGCTGGTTGAGAGAATGCCAAGAGTGTTGAAAGCTGTCATCAAGGCATAGGGTGGCTATTTGAAGAATCTCAAATATGAAATATAATTTGATTTAACATGTTTTTGTTTACTACATGATTCCATTTGTGTTATTTTATAGTTTTGATCTCTTCACTATTATTCTACAATGTAGAAAATAGTCAAAATAAAGAAAAACTCTTGAATGAATAGGTGTTCTGAATCTCTTGACCTGTAGTGTACATATGAGATGAGTAATGCAAGATATGTGAACATTATTAAGTGACTAAGATACTGTTGAATAGAATAGAAAACAGTATCAACATATGAGATGAGTAATGCCAGATACATTATTAATGTGACTAGTGTTCCATTGCTTAAAGTAGTCAGTGATTTCTAGTTTATGCCTATAGGCAGCAGCCTCTAATGGGCTAGTGATGGCTAGGGGGCAGTATCCTGAATTTCCGGCTGACTGACGTGCCCAAAGTTAGCTGCCTGTTACTCAGGCCCAGAAGCTAGTATATGCATATAATTGGTAGCATTGGTTAGTAAACACTCTGAAGTTTCTAAAACTGTTCAAATAATGTATGTGAGTATTTTGCAGGCCTTTTCAATGCAAGCATATGGGATATACAAAAAATAGCTCTCAGATTGCAGTTCCTATGGCTTCCACTAGATGTCAACAGTCTTTATACAGGGTTTCAGGCTTGTTTCTTGAAAAACTAACAAGTAATTGTAGTTTTTCCAAGGTGTGCTCATCAGGAAATGTAGGCTTTTGGCACGTGTGAATGAGGGCGCGCTCCTCGTTATTTTCCTTTTCTATTGAACACCGTTCTTTTCGTCTGAAATATTATTGTGTATTTACATATTAGGGTACCTGAGGATTGATTAGAAACATTGTTTGACTTGTTTGGACGAAGTTTACTGGTAGCTTTTTGGATTCCTTTGTATGCATGTTGAAGGAGTGAATTACTGAAATCATTGAAAAACAGACTTTTTTGGATATAAAGAAGGACTTATTAGAACAAAACGAACATTCATCGTGTAGCTGGGACTCTTGGGATTGCAAACAGAGGAAGATCTTCAAAGGTAAGTGATTTATTTTACCGCTTTTTGTGAAGCCTGTGCTGGTTGAAAAAGTATTTTGATGTGGGGCGCTGTCCTCAGATAATCGCATGGCATGCTTTCGCCGTAAAGCCTTTTTGAATTCTGACAACGCAGTTGGATTAACAAGAAGTTGAGCTTTTAAATGATGTAAGACTCTTGTATGTTCATGAATGTTTAATATTATGATTTTGTCATTTGAATTTGGCTCGCTCCAATTTCACCAGATGTTGTCGAAAAGTGTCCCGCTAGCGGTTCGCGATCCCGAAGTTAACAGTCTGATGGCCTTGAGATAGAAGCTGTTTTTCAGTCTCTCGGTTCCAGCTTTGATGCATATGTACTGACCTCACCTTCTGGATGATAGCGGGGTGAACAGGCAGTGGCTCGGGTGGTTGATGTCCTTGATTATCTTTTTGGCCTTCATGTGACATCTGGTGCTGTAGGTCCCCTTAAAGCTATGTCAGACAGACACAGGAAAGTTCTGTCAGAGGGCTCAGGTTATTATACTGGCTGCTCCAAACAGTCTTAGGTTACATCATTTACAACCATTTCACAATGGTCCCACTCAGCTCATTTTCTTGGATGTTTTCAAAAGCACTAATATCCACTTAATAATACAGATAAGGCCACCTGCATTGTGCTAAAAGCCCTCCTTTTCCTCACTGCATGAAACCACTGTTTTGGTCCCCGAACATAGGCAGTTGACATCCATTTATTAGTCACAGAAGTATTCAATCAGTTACAACATTTTCTAATAGTTTTAATGACCGATTGTTCTTCCTTCTCCCACACAGATTCTGGTAGACTAAAAAATATACATCCCACAAACTGACATGATTCAGTGTAGCTGTTGAAAAAATGGTGTGTTCATACTTCTCAGATCGTCCAAGTGATAGGTGCCAAATTTTAGGTGGTATGTTAATAACTTAACAATTAATAACATAAAAGCATGAAACTTGGTACCCTTGTACATTTGGGGACCTGAACATTTTTAAGAAAGGGAGCCATCTCAAAAACACCTTCTGCCAGCCTTGGCAGCCATTTTGCTATTCCGCCATTGCTAGATAATGCATTTTCCTTCATATCTGCTGAACCAAACATGATAACACAGAAAAGGTGATGTCTACATCTATGTTTTGATGGTCAATTATTACAATGGTGATAAGTACAACATAATAAACAGTTCAGATTATTATATACATGGTTAATATGGGTAAGCCATGGCAAAGAAAATAAATAGCTGTTTCTGACAATGTACACAATATTATGTCTGTTGTTGAAAATGTCCAGGACCCTAAACTGCACAAGTGTCCCAGGTTTCATGCTTTTATGAAAAAGAACGTGTAATTTTTACATATCGCCTGGGCTAATATATAGATTCCGGTAGATTAGAAATATCTGTCCCACAAACTGACATTACATATTCAGTGTAGCTGTTTTTCTCTCACATCAAATGTTATGAGATACCACCTGGCTGATGTGTTGTTGACTGCTAGCTCTCAGGAGGGCCTTATTTTCATGTCTTAGCATCAAAACGGTAGAGAGTTACCATTCTGGGACATTGAGTGCAATGACATTGTTGCACCAGAACTTAAGGAATATCCTGGGGGGCATTGTGGAACTGTCAAAGGATACATGGCTTGAATACATAATATTCAAATTCCTATAAATGTCCTGTGCATCACTGGTAAAATAGTTGTTGTCGTGACTTGACTTTAACATGAATCTGAAGACGGTTATTTATCTAATTACCTAAATATGTTTAATTCTTAACCGATTAAATTAATCATGTAACAATTAACTCATTAGGATCTTTACCTATCACATCTATAAACAGTCAACTTATTAACCATAACCTTGTATCATATCCTCATTCTGAACAGTCGTAACCTTACTTAGGATTCAGTACTACACAAATTGGTTTAATTATTTATTTACTAGCTAATTAAATGGTAGCGCAGGATAAACATACACACTTAATATGTTAAAAACAGGTCCCTAGCGGAGTGGCTGCCTGTTACAAAAGAGATGGAGAGGGGGACAGAGACACTTAACATTGGTACTTTCAAAAACTACTCTCACTTACAGTAACTATATACACTGCTCAAAAAAATAAAGGGAACACTTAAACAACACAATTTAACTCCAAGTCAATCACACTTCTGTGAAATCAAACTGTCCACTTAGGAAGCAACACTGATTGACAATAAATGTCACATGCTGTTGTGCAAATGGAATAGACAAAAGGTGGAAATTATAGGCAATTAGCAAGACACCCCCAAAAAAGGAGTGATTCTGCAGGTGGTGATCACAGACCACTTCTCAGTTCCTATGCTTCCTGGCTGATGTTTTGGTCACTTTTGAATGCTGGCAGTGCTCTCACTCTAGTGGTAGCATGAGACGGAGTCTACAACCCACACAAGTGGCTCAGGTAGTGCAGTTCATCCAGGATGGCACATCAATGCGAGCTGTGGCAAAAAGGTTTGCTGTGTCTGTCAGCGTAGTGTCCAGAGCATGGAGGCGCTACCAGGAGACAGACCAGTACATCAGGAGACGTGGAGGAGGCCGTAGGAGGGCAACAACCCAGCAGCAGGACCGCTACCTCCACCTTTGTGCAAGGAGGTGCACTGCCAGCGCCCTGCAAAATGACCTCCAGCAGGCCACAAATGTGCATGTGTCTGCTCAAACAGTCAGTAACAGACTCCATGAGGGTGGTATGAGGGCCCGACGTCCACAGGTGGGGGTTGTGCTTACAGCCCAACACCGTGCAGGACGTTTGGCATTTGCCAGAGAACACCAAGATTGGCAAATTCGCCACTGGCGCCCTGTGCTCTTCACAGATGAAAGCAGGTTCACACTGAGCACATGAGCACATGTGACAAACGTGACAGAGTCTGGAGACGCCGTGGAGAACGTTCTGCTGCCTGCAACATCCTCCAGCATGACCGGTTTGGCGATGGGTCAGTCATGGTGTGGGGTGGCATTTCTTTGTGGGGCCGCACAGCCCTCCATGTGCTCGCCAGAGGTAGCCTGACTGCCAATAGGTACCGAGATGAGATCCTCAGACTCCTTGTGAGACCATATGCTGACACATGCACATTTGTGGCCTGCTGGAGGTCATTTTGCAGGGCTCTGGCAGTGCACCTCCTTGCACAAAGGCGGAGGTAGCGGTCCTGCTACTGGGTTGTTGCCCTCCTACGGCCTCCTCCACGTCTCCTGATGTACTGGCCTGTCTCCTGGTAGCGCCTCCATGCTCTGGACACTACGCTGACAGACACAGCAAACCTTTTTGCCACAGCTCGCATTGATGTGCCATCCTGGATGAACTGCACTACCTGAGCCACTTGTGTGGGTTGTAGACTCCGTCTCATGCTACCACTAGAGTGAGAGCACTGCCAGCATTCAAAAGTGACCAAAACATCAGCCAGGAAGCATAGGAACTGAGAAGTGGTCTGTGGTCACCACCTGCAGAATCACTCCTTTTTTGGGGGTGTCTTGCTAATTGCCTATAATTTCCACCTTTTGTCTATTCCATTTGCACAACAGTATGTGAAATTTATTGTCAATCAGTGTTGCTTCCTAAGTGGACAGTTTGATTTCACAGAAGTGTGATTGACTTGGAGTTACATTGTGTTGTTTAAGTGTTCCCTTTATTTTTTTGAGCAGTGTACTTTACACACGAACTGCCGCCCGCTTTGAGTAAGAAATCATGAATGTATTTACTTGAAATGCCTTGGTTCGCCGGATCTCTTTCGGAAAGGGAGTTGGGCCTTCTTGGGGCACACTTGTAAGGCTCCGATTGCCCAAAAGTCTACCAACAAGTCTTTTACTGTTGTTCTTCTCTGTAGTTGTCCAGTATCCGGTGACTTGTTGTGTAGTCTTGAACGGAACTACAGAGTATATTTTCCTTCCATTAGCTCTTGAAGATGCTTCTTGGAAGATAGGCTAGCCAGCCGTGTCGATGGTTCCCAGTTGGGTGATGAGGGTAGCATAATATGATAGTTTGAGCAGAGTAGTAGACTGGTACCACTTAAATTTGCTTTCAAATATACTTTACTTAGGACACCTAATCAGCCGTAGCAGTGATTGTCCGGGAGGTGAGTTTATCGTCTCTACCTTGTGTTGAGATTCAAAATTCAGACAACTTTCAACGTGTAACTGCAGCTTGGCGCATTTCTGGTCTGCAATGTTAATTTCTTAATTCATCATTTATACAGTTTGTTTGAATGGGGTGGTTCCGTCTGACCTCACTCGGTCAGAGAGTGTGCATGTAATAAGTCACTTGTACATAGTTATGTCAAACAATTATCTCTTATAGTTTCTCTAATCTCCCTCTCGTCATTTTTTCATATTACATGCACAAAGCATGATATGGAAACTTAGTACATGTAGTGGGTATACTTTCCAAGTTCCAGTATTTCCTAAATAAATTTTTTATGACATCACAAGATAACAAACAAAATGTCATTAGTGTTCTATAGATCATTTCTGACCATTCCCCACGTTCTATGTTAAAAATATTGTTCCAGTATTCCCTTTTGAACGTGTTAGAGTTTTAGCGGGAAAAGTCTCTTGAAACAAAGGAAATTCCTTTGGTGAATATTTTAGGAGGGAGACCTTAATCTTCTCCACTTGATTTACAACAGGACGTGAGTCGTCCCCCCCCCCCCCCCCCCCCCCCCACCTCCCACCTGCGGATGAGAAAGGGTCTCAGTGAAGTTATTCATTGCAAACCTGATCTGACCTATTTGGATTCTCGTGGACAGTCATGACACTGTTATCCCCCACATCTTTATATTATGACATTACCATTTTCTGGTCCATGACAGATCAGTAGAAGATATTCTGATGCAGGCTGCTCCGTAGTCTAATATTTTATTCAACGATTATAAGAGTCTTAGCACCGGATAAGGACCCATACAGAGTCACTTTTCATTGTTCCCTGAGCAATCTTAACAGAGTGTAAAAGACTCCATCATTTCAATTTTTAATAGTCTCTCAAATACACGGGCACATTAAGAGGCAAAGCAGGAGGAAGTCCCAAGACATATATTTTTTATTAATCTTATATTGGCCTTTCTTGGGTGTATGTGCCAAATAGGCTCCCATATCAATGATGTGCCATATAAAAAGTTATCATTAATGAAATAAACAACCTTTTATAAAGGAATACGGCAGACAGAGGTGAGGGTAAATTCAGAATGTTTACTGAAGTACAGTGGTTCCTCCTTTAAAAGTTGCGAGCTTGCATCGCGGGACTTAGAGGTACCCAGCATCATGGCCTCATTGCTCCAGACCACCACAAGGGGGAGTTAGAGCACTCATTATGCATTTGGGTCCCTAGGTTTTATATGACCAATCATATCGAGTGGTTCCAATGACAAATTTTGACGCGAGCCACCCTTGCCTTTGTGGCATTCTTCAACAAAGATGGCTGACAAAACATAACGATGGAACAAGATGTAAGTTGTTATAACGAGTCAAGCTAAGAATGTTAGTTAATGTAGAGACAAACGTTTGTGCATATTTTTTTGTCAGCTAGCTAGTGTTAGGAGAATGAATTTGTAATTTGTGTTGTTTAATGTTTTAGGGACTCCTGAGAAAACCAGCAAACCAGTCTGTCGTCTTGTGAAACAGTGGATGTAAAGAATCTAGCTAGCTAAAGCATTTACTGTAAATTGAATGTACAATTGTGTAAGCTTGCCATGCAATGCAGCTGAAGTAACATAGCTAGCTAACTATTTACGTGCTTATTGTGTAGTGGAGGATAAAAATAACTGTATGCCAATGGATGTGTAGCTAACTACAGTATTTAGCCCATCTGTGTATGGACCATAAAACGTTAGGTTCTGAACTAATATTCATACCAATCTATGATCCTCAGCTATAGTTGTTGTATCAACTTGAAGTCTGAATGGCATTAATGAAGCCTATGGATAGAGTAGAATATAATAACTTTATTATGCCAAGGATGCAAGTCCTATATACACATGTACTGTAGGTATTACCACGCATGAGATTCCCACATTGTAGCCTCTACATTGAATATATTCACTGATCATGTACTCTTCCTTGGCAAATATAGGTGCGGTTCAGGTATGAATCTCTGATAAATTATTTTTCAGTCATATCTAACTCCATTATTTGAATGATTGGAGTGGCCATCACAAAGCCCTGACCTCAATCTCATAGAAAATGTGTGGGCAGAACTGAAAAAGCGTGTGTGAGCAAGGAGGCCAACAAACCTGACCCAGTTACACCAGCTCTGTCAGGAGGAATGGGTCAACATTCACCCAACCTATTGTGGGAAGCTTGTGGAAGGCTACCCATAACGTTTGATGCAAGTTAAACAATTTAAAGGCAATGCTACCAAATACTAATTGAGTGTATGTAAACTTCTGACCCACTGGGAATGTGATGAAAGAAATAAAAGCTGAAATAAATAATTCTCTCTACTATTATTTCTGACATTTCACATTCTTAAAATAAATTGGTAATCCTAACTGACCTAAGACAGGGAATTTTTACTAGGTATAAAGGTCAGGAATTGTGAAAAATTGAGTTTAAATGTATTTGGCTAAGGTGTATGTAAACTTCCGACTTCAACTGAATGCATTACAGTTATACACTTCAACAGTGTTTACCACTCCTGCTCCTGGGACATCAATGATTACACATTGTAACTATGCAATAGACTAGAAACATGATTGATTTGTAATTCATATAGACAGAAAAAACTATGCATATATCTAACTCCCTTCATCTGCGTTAATCTGAGGACACAGGATAGTATTTCAATGAGATACTTAATTTCAACCAGTGGAGAATGTGAAACACTTTATTGAAAGAAATTCATTATCCAGGTGTTATAAATACATACATGCAATATAATTCTGACAATTGTAATATTATAAATACAAGTTCCATCTCTACTTCAATGCACATATGGTGTGCATTATAAAACGAGGAAGAAAGGCGAGGTGGGGAGAGAGGTGTAGAAGACAGAAAGGGAAAGAGGTTAGAACAGGGGCAGACAGCATATGACTCATGAATTACAGTGCAACCCTAATATTCTCTCAGTTCATCACAATTGGGGTGTCTCCTAAACAGCCTTGGGCCCCCAGTTGGCCCGAAGGTTATCTTAAGAGCGGGTGAGGTAGTGATGGCGGAACTGGCTTCCTCTCACATCAAAACATACCTGCAGACGAGAAAGCCTGATTAAGCCTTGTTTTTTTTTATTCTAACACAGTCAGTCATTTTAAAATCAGGAGATGAAATGCAAAACTGAGCTTGGATACTTAACTCTGGGACTACTACATCTCTATCTGTATTTCAATGTAAAGCATCTCTTTAATAATACTTCCTGTTGACCTGACCAAGTGGTATCTCACCAATGATCATGCTGTGCCCTCTGTGTCAGCCAGTTCAAATGCCTGAGGGGTTCACCAAAACAGCTGGTATAACCTAGAGGATTTAGGGAGAAGGGGGAGAGGGATGAAGTGAAGAAGAGAGACTGTTATTATGTGTGTGTGGTCTCACTCGGTGTCCAGACTAAGTGGCTACAGAGTACTTTATGCTGAAAAACAGACACAAGGACAAACCATAGAAGATAATATCAATAGAAGATTCTGTGTGACGCAGACACCTATCGGAGTGTACCTGAAACATTTAGAGGGCTATGTGTCTCACCACTTGGTTATTGCAAGGCTAACCCCCAGGGAAATCATGACTTGGCAGCAACAGCTAGTCCAGTGAAAATGGCTGTGTTTATGTGGTGTAAATCTGAAAATTAGCAGCTGACATCTTAAAGGTTTTTTAATTAATGCATGTCAGATAAAAGGTTCCATGTTCAACAAGACAAGCAGAGAAGGAGAAAAAGAACACAAAACAGTTTAATTACCTCTGGTTATGGACATTTTTGCCAGCAATAAAGCTTCCACGGCCTGTTCCTCGGACAGTGAACATCTGGCAATATCTACATTTGACCCCTTGGTCAGCTCGCTCTCTGAAAGTAAAGCAAACCGCTTATTTTTTATAGATATGAAAACAATAACACAATAACTGAGATATGACCGTTCAATCTAAAGCAGCAGATGTCATTTCTAGGATACGTCAATACAGCCCAGTGCTGCTTACCTGAGATGCCATCATAACACAGTCCTTCTTCGTAGGTGTCCGCTATGACTTCCTTTGTGTCGTAAAAAAGTTGCTTTCAGAAGAATTATTTCTGATTGAAAATAAAATCGGTTTTGCTCTCGATTAAAAGACACAAATGTACCTCCATAGCATACAAACGTGCTACTGTATGCAGAATTCTTGACGCACAACCAAAGATGCTGCCATATCCTGCTAGCATGCCCACAAGCGAGCCACTCAGGAGCAGAATGATGAGGAGGGCTAATAGCTGAACAATAACAATAATTCAACCTTTACTAAAGAATAGTCTAATAGCCGAGCTAGGTGTTTCTTGGGACCTAGAACAAGCATCTCTGTTTTGTCCGAGTTTAAAAGTAGAAAGTTTGCAGCCATCCACTTCCTTATGTCTGAAACACAGGCTTCTAGCGAGGGCAATTTTGGGGCTTCACCATGTTCCTGTCACGTTCCTGACCTGTTTTCTGTTGTTTTGTATGTGTGTGTTGGTCAGGGCGTGAGTTTTGGGTGGGCAGTCTATGTTTTCTGTTTCTATGTTGGTTTTGGGTTGCCTGGTATGGCTCTTAATTAGAGGCAGGTGTTTTGCGTTTTCCTCTAATTGAGAGTCATATTAAGGTAGGTTGTTCTCACTGTTTGTTTGTGGGTGATTGTCGCTGTGTCTGTGTATTTTGCACCACACGGTACTGTCTCGTCTCGTTCGTTCGGTCGTTCCTGTTTATGTGTTCCTCGTTTCATGTAAGTTCATAGTTTAGGTCTGTCTAGTTCGTTTTGTTATTTTGTTAAATATTTCAAGTGTATTTCGTTTTTTGTTTTTCCGTCTTGTCAATAAAACATTATGTATTCATCACCCGCTGCGCCTTGGTCTACTCACTCACCGAAAGACGACCGTTACAGAATCACCCACCAAACCCAGATCAAGCAGCGGGTTAACGGACAGCAACGACAGCAGCAGTGGGAAAAGGAGGATTGGACATGGGAAGAGATCCTGGACGGTAAAGGGACCCTGGGCACAGCCAGAGGAGTGTCGCCGTTCCAAGGCGGAGCTGGAGGCATCTAAAGTGGAGAGGCGACGTTATGAGGAGGCAGCACGGAAGCAAGGCTGGAAGCCCGCAAGTACTACCCTAAAATTTCTTGGGGGGGGGGGGGATGCTAAGAGGTAGTGGGCCGAGGGCAGGTAGGAGACCTGCGCCCACTTCCCAGGCTAACCGTGGAGAGCGGGAGTACGGGCAGACGCCGTGTTACGCAGTAGAGCGCACGGTGTCTCCTGTACGGGTGCATAGCCCAGTGCGGGTTATTCCACCTCCCCGCACTGGTAGGGCTAGATTGGGCATTGAGCCAAATGTCATGAAGCCGGCCCTACATATCTGGCCACCAGTACGTCTCCTTGGGCCGGCTTACATGGCACCAGCCTTACGTATGGTGTCCCCGGTTCGCCTACATAGCCCGGTGCAGGTTATTCCACCTCCCCGCACTGGTCGGGCGACGGGGAGCATTCAACCAGGTAAGGTTGGGCAGGCTCGGTGCTCAAGGGAGCCAGTATGCCTGCACGGTCCGGTATTTCCGGCGCTACCTCCTCGCCCCAGCCCAGTACCACCAGTGCCTACACCACGCACCAGGCTTCCAGTGCGTTTTAAGAGCCCTGTTCCTCCTCCACGCACTCTCCCTATGGTGCGTGTCTCCAGTCCAGTGCCTCCAGTTCCGGCACCACGCACTAAGCCATCTGTGCGTCTCCAGAGCCCTGTACGCACTGTTCCTTCTCCCCGCACTCGCCTTGAAGTGCGTGCCGTCATCCCGGTACCTCCAGTTCCGGCACCACGCACCAGGCCTACTGTGCGCCTCAGCAGGGCAGAGACGGCCGTCTGCCCAACGCCTTCTGCACTGCCTGTCTGCCCAGCGCCGTCTGAGCCATCCGTCTGCCCAGCGCCGTCTGAGCCATCCGTCTGCCCAGCGCCGTCTGAGCCATCCGTCTGCCCAGCGCCGTCTGAGCCATCCGTCTGCCCAGCGCCGTCTGAGCCATCCGTCTGCCCAGCGCCGTCTGAGCCATCCGTCTGCCCAGCGCCGTCTGAGCCATCCGTCTGCCCAGCGCCGTCTGAGCCATCCGTCTGCCCAGCGCCGTCTGAGCCATCCGTCTGCCCAGCGCCGTCTGAGCCATCCGTCTGCCCAGCGCCTTCTGAGCCATCCGTCTGCCCAGCGCCTTCTGAGCCGTCCGTCTGCCCAGCGCCTTCTGAGCCGTCCGTCTGCCACGAGCCATTAGAGCCGCCCGTCTGTCCCGAGCCATTAGAGCCGTCCGTAAGTCAGGAGCCGCCAGAGCCGTCCGTCAGTCAGGAGCCGCCAGAGCCGCCAGCCAGTCAGGAGCCGCCAGAGCCGCCAGCCAGTCAGGAGCCGCCAGAGCCGCCAGCCAGTCAGGAGCCGCCAGAGCCGCCAGCCAGTCAGGAGCCGCCAGAGCCGCCAGCCAGTCAGGAGCCGCCAGAGCCGCCAGCCAGTCAGGAGCCGCCAGAGCCGCCAGCCAGTCAGGAGCCGCCAGAGCCGCCAGCCAGTCAGGAGCCGCCAGAGCCGCCAGCCAGTCAGGAGCCGCCAGAGCCGCCAGCCAGTCAGGAGCTGCCCTACAGTCAGGAGCTGCCCTACAGTCAGGAGCTGCCCTACAGTCAGGAGCTGCCCTACAGTCAGGAGCTGCCCTACAGTCAGGAGCTGCCCTACAGTCAGGAGCTGCCCTACAGTCAGGAGCTGCCCTACAGTCAGGAGCTGCCCTACAGTCAGGAGCTGCCCTACAGTCAGGAGCTGCCCTACAGTCAGGAGCTGCCACTCAGCCCGGACCTGCCAGAGTCCCTCAGCCCGGACCTGCCAGAGTCCCTCAGCCCGGACCTGCCAGAGTCCCTCAGCCCGGACCTGCCAGAGTCCCTCAGCCCGGACCTGCCAGAGTCCCTCAGCCCGGACCTGCCAGAGTCCCTCAGCCCGGACCTGCCAGAGTCCCTCAGCCCGGACCTGCCAGAGTCCCTCAGCCCGGACCTGCCAGAGTCCCTCAGCCCGGACCTGCCAGAGTCCCTCAGCCCGGACCTGCCAGAGTCCCTCAGCCCGGACCTGCCAGAGTCCCTCAGCCAGGACCTGCCAGAGTCCCTCAGCCAGGACCTGCCAGAGTCCCTCAGCCAGGACCTGCCAGAGTCCCTCAGCCAGGACCTGCTGCCCCTTATCCCGGTGCTGCCCCTTATCCCGGTGCTGGCCCTTATCCCGGTGCTGGCCCTTATCCCGGTGCTGGCCCTTATCCCGGTGCTGCCCCTTCATTTAGGTGGTTTTAGTTGGAGGGTGGTCAGTGGGAGGGGGATACAGAAGCGGGGAGTGACTATGGTGGTGTGGGGACAGCGTCCGGAGCCTGAGCCACCACCGTGGTCAGATGCCCACCCAGACCCTCCCCTGGACTTTGTGCTGGTGCGCCCGGCGTTCGCACCTTGAGGGGGGGTTCTGTCACGTTCCTGACCTGTTTTCTGTTGTTTTGTATGTGTGTGTTGGTCAGGGCGTGAGTTTTGGGTGGGCAGTCTATGTTTTCTGTTTCTATGTTGGTTTTGGGTTGCCTGGTATGGCTCTTAATTAGAGGCAGGTGTTTTGCGTTTTCCTCTAATTGAGAGTCATATTAAGGTAGGTTGTTCTCACTGTTTGTTTGTGGGTGATTGTCGCTGTGTCTGTGTATTTTGCACCACACGGTACTGTCTCGTCTCGTTCGTTCGGTCGTTCCTGTTTATGTGTTCATAGTTTAGGTCTGTCTAGTTCGTTTTGTTATTTTGTTAAATATTTCAAGTGTATTTCGTTTCGTGTTTTTCCGTCTTGTCAATAAAACATTATGTATTCATCACCCGCTGCGCCTTGGTATACTCACTCACCGAAAGACGACCGTTACAGTTCCATTGAAATGTACAGCTGTGTGTCATCCGCATAGCAGTGAAAGTTAACATTATGTTTTCGAATGACATCCCCAAGAGGTAAAATATATAGTGAAAACAATAGTGGTCCCAAAACGGAACCTTGAGGAACACCGAAATTTACAGTTGATTTGTCAGAGGACAAACCATTCATAGAGACGAACTGATATCTTTCCGACAGATAAGATCTAAACCAGGCCAGAACTTGTCCGTGTAGACCAATTCGGGTTTCCAATCTCTCCAAAAGAATGTGGTGATCGATGGTATCAAAGGCAGCACTAAGGTCTAGGAGCACGAGGACAGATGCAGAGCCTCGGTCTGACGCCATTAAAAGGTCATTTACCACCTTCACAAGTGCAGTCTCGGTGCTATGATGGGGTCTAAAACCAGACTGAAGCATTTCGTATACATAGTTTGTTTTCAGGGAGGCAGTGAGTTGCTGCGCAACAGCTTTTTCAAAAATGTTTGGAAGACTGAGGGAATCCACTCTACCCCCGAGTGCCCTCTGTGCCAGAGCTCTCCCCTGGCTCTAGTTCAGGTAGCAGGGGGAGGAAGCCAAAATTGTCAGTTGCCACCAAGCACTGTCCCCATGGTCCAGTGTGTCAACACTTCCCTTTTCAATAAAAAATCATCTGCTGTATCCAGGCGTCATGCCAAGGACACACAGCCAAAAAAACATTGAAAAGGAGTCTCTCTCCATCGCCACCAGCAGGCGCTCCTAGAAGATTCTCCAGAGTGATCCTTGCACTGCCCATTGTTCTTCGCACTAGCAGGAGACTCACTACTGGCCCTCTGGGCCTGGCCCATGATAGGTTAAATCTGGGCATGACTGGCTTGCCTCTTGGAGTCATTGAGACAATCCAGTGCTAGGGCCCCAGATAAAACATTGGATACAGAGCATTGGTAAGGCTTTATCTTCTTGCAGAGGGAAGGCTTTCTCTACTGTTAAGGTCTATCTATCCACTATCTCAGCCTGTCATATAGGCTTTGGCAAGAAGAGAAAAGACCCCATGTAATTTCATGAAGGGGCACGTCACTTATGTCCAGTTCTCATGCCTTTAGCCCCGATTTGTCTATTGTGCTTGAGTCTATTTCACAGTAGCCTTTTGGGCTGCTGGAAAGCATGGAGAATAAATCCCTCTCCTTTAAGACCGCTTTACTGGTCACCTTTACGTCCTTGCGAGTGAGTGCTACATGCACTGTCAGTTTGTCATTCGTGACTGCAGTTTGCCTGGGGCTCTTCTAAGGTCACCTTGTTTGCCCAACCCCGCCTTTATGCCCAGGTTAGTGGCAATTACAATTGTCTCACCTTGGAGCTTGTGGCTTTCCACCCGCCACCTTTCATTTCTATGGAAGAGGAGCGTCTGCACCATTTATGTCCAGTACGCATGCTGCACATATACTTGGATAGGACGAGAGCTTTGAGTAAGAGCGACCAACTCTTTGTGTCTTGCTCACCTCCCTGCAAGGGGATGCCCCTCTCTCATCAACGGTTATCATTGGATTGTGGAGGCAATTATATTGACCTATAATAGCAAGGGGTTACAGCCTTCGGAGGGCCTAAGGCAGGGATCATCAACTATCATCAATTTTTTTCTTGAGCGGATGGTCGGGGGGCCGGAACAGGCAGGGTCGGCGGGTAGGCCTGTAATCGAAAGGTCACTGGTTCGAATCCCCGAGCCCCGTTGAAAAATCTGTACATGTTTCCTTGAGTAAGGCACTTAACCCTAATTGCTCATGTAAGTCGCTCTGGATTTGTAGACTGCACATTTACCACAAGAAGCCCAAAAATATATAGTTTGACTAAAACATAATAATTTCTAACCTTGCTTACATTTGTATATGATCACGTCTCTATATTATGGGTGGGAATACTTGAGAACAGATTTCCTAGTATTATTATAATAATTTTTCTTAGAAAACTTTGGGTGGCCAAATAAAACAGGGGCCGCCAGTTGGGGAACCCTGGCCTAAGGGCTCACTCCACCAAAGGTATGTCTCTTCAAGGGCATCTCCTTACAGGAGATTTGCGATGCGGCTTTTTGTGCATCCCCTGTTGTGGGTGAAATTACAAGATTATGTTATAATACTGTTATTGCATCAAATGGTTGTTTAATGGAGTAGAATAGGGTTTTTAGAATACTCTTCTCTGTGCATGGTCTTCTGAATTGGGCCTCTGGGGCTTAATGCTGACAGTAGATTTACAATGCCGTAAGTGAGAAACCTAACAAGTCACATTCCATTCATGTGAGGGGGATTGCTACGGTTTGACTGGAAGGTACCAGGAAGAGATGGCTCGGGTATGGATAATTATGAGAGGAACCTTGTTTTGGGGCCAGACCCTGGTTTCTACACAATGAGAACAGTCTTTACAGCAGATGCTGTGAATTATTAGTATCTTTCATACAAATCCTAACCTTGTGACCCATTCCACACATCTGTTGTTTGTCATGTAGACTAAGGGGTGTATCTTTGCTATAAAAGGTAGTTGTATCCTTTGTCTAAGGGCTCTCAACCCAACAGTCACCATGTTGGGTTGACCAGCCATCATTATTACTCTATGCTTTCCTTATTAATACGTTGTGAATAAAGTAATATTCTGATTGGTGATTGACCTTGTCTCTCCTCATTATTGATTAGAATTTCCACGACACAGTCATGCTTTTACGAGGTTTTACTGACTAGACGTTACTGAACCTTCATTTCCGCATACTGTCCTGTGTCGGGGCCTCTGAGGGATGATATTGAGACTACCTGGCTTCGGAGAGCATGTACGGGGGATGGCTATATCCCACTAGTGAGATGTCAAAACAAATACTAGAAAGAGAACATAAGAGTAACCCCGGTTCTCTGATATGAGTGAGACATCTCACCACATTTCCCTACTCGCAAGAGTATGAGGAAGTTCAGCACGCTCAAGATTGATCGGAGGGCAGGCGGGTGGCTGTTTAGAATGAGGGGAGGGGCTCCCTCATTCGCCACTCGACCTGTCTTTCTCCAACAGACGTGTATGACAAACAAACAATTGCCTTCTGGGATACCACGTGTAAGCTAAGTGGCGCCCTGTACACATTAACCAGCTGCTAGTCTTCCAACTTCAATTGGTTTGACAAGCCACAAGAATGTGGAGTGGCACTGCAAGCACAGAATTCTCCTGCTGCTCAGCCATCCTGCGAGCGCTTTGAGATTTACAAATCATACAATTTTAGGGGAGCAACTCCTCGACTCGACTCCTTTCTACTGTAACTCTCATCCCATCAGTACAAATAAAGAGAAATTGGCCTCTGGAAGTATAGAAGTGTTTGACAGGGATTGACTTGTGCTTACTGTAGTAGTTATCAGTGAGCCTATAGAAAGGCTCCATGGAGCAATGCATGCTGGGAAAGCCATTTCTCACACAGGACACCACTGTGCAGTACACATTGTGTAACCATTTCACGGGAGCTGCCAAATCTTAGACCAAAAAGATGGTGTTTGCCGACAGCCTCCTCTCTCCAAAGCCAGAGGATCATAACAAATCCACGGGGGCCTGTTGAGTAAGTAAGCAGATAGATTCAGCCGACGCTGCTAGAGCACTCAAAAAACAGGACACCACAGATGCCAGTACCTGTTGGCTTCAGGCACATAGTCACCTTCCCACTCTGGTCCTGTGCGAAAGACACAGGCTGTGTCTGAAATGGCACCCTATTCCCTATGTAGTGAACTACTTTTGACCAGGACCCATAGGGCTCTGGTCAAATGTAGTGAACTATATACACGTAATGGGGTGCTATTTCAGACACACTCACAGATAATGAGTTTACCGCTAATTTTCCAATTATGAAAGCAATATCTTAAAAGCTGCTGAGGCTAGAATCAAAAATCAATGCAAATCACTTCCATATGAAGCATCATCTTCATCTCTCATTCTCATGGTGCTAGCCTCAACAATACAGGAATACGTGCAGTATATGGGGGTAGTGTTGGCTCAATTGGACTTGGGTCATGTCTGGAGGCTGCTCCCAAACGATACGCACGGTAGAATGTCGACTCTGTGTTACATCAACATTATACAGAGCTATAATGTTGGTGTAACACATAGAGTAGACATTGACACCTTCAAACCTTTCTTCATCTCTCACAGTCCGTCAGTTCTCACATAGGTGGCTTTAAGGGTGAATAAACCGTCATCAAACATCCATACAAAACTCACACAGAAGCCATATTTCAATACAACAAACACCTTCACAATCACACTGAGGAAAGAAATTCAATGGAAGAGAGCTTTTTTGGGGGACCATTGAGCAGGCAACGGCATTGGTGGTTGCCTTCTAAGGGAAAGAGGAAAAAGCTCTGAAAAAGTAAACCTTTCACTGCCCCAAACATAGCAGTATAAATGGCGGTGTCAATACAACTGCCTCTGTGTTATATTGCTGTAACATCTCACCATCCATCCTTTGGTAGCTACATATTGATCACAACCGATTCCAAACAAAGCACGCCTTTCAGCAAGCTTCTGTCAGTGGCCCTAAATTACACAACAAATCATATAATTATGAAAAAATCTGATCCCTGCAATGAGGGAAAAGCAACTTTGCCAGTGGCTTATACATTTTTTTTCTACCTTGTCATATTTTTCCTTCACAGGTAGAAAACCTAAAACACTTAAGACAAAATCTTTGTGTAAAGTTGCGTTTCTCTCATTGCGGGGATCGGAACAGAAAATGTGTTCTTTGTAATGATATGATTTCTGTATGTACAGTACATCCATTAACCACTCAAATCTGACAACAGAACCTACTGTGTATATTCTGGGTTTGAAATATAATTTTATTAGGATCCCCATTAGCTGACACTATAACGTCAGCTAATCATCCTGGGGTCCAACAGAGAACTAAAGAGACATTGCAAACAATTACAATTTACATAAAGACATTACAAACATTTCACAAATAGACACTACAGACGATTCAAATGGCCTGACAGGTAAAACATTTAACATTCTCTCTGGGATTAGTATCTATCCAGTCATGTGGTTGATCGCATGAGATGTTCTTTTATTGTTTTCTTGAAGGTGGATTTACTTTTTGCCTGAGAAATGTAAATGTAAATGTGAGTTGGTAAAGCATTCCATTCAGTGATGGCTCTGTATATAACTGTAGATTTGAGGAGATTTTTTGACGCCCTCTATCGTAATCAGTCGTAAAATCGCTATGGTAAATGTGCATATAAACTGTGTTTTGTCAAAATGTAAAAAAAAATGTTGTTCAGGGGTTTCAGCCGGTTTTAGCAAACAATGTCTTAGCTTTCAGAATATGTATGCCTTATTGCCAAATTCAGAGTATAAATATAGTTTTTAATCTTATAAATGTAGGATGAAAACTAGCAACGGAGCACTTTCATGTCATTTGGTGGATTGTAACAGCTTGTAACACATCACATCAGGCTTTTGTGGCACTATCTTATCTGTACTATCAAAACCCTCCCCTATTCCGAAATCATTTATTAATTACAAACTAGCTAGCTATATATTTTGAATCAAGCTGCAATAGTCTATTCAATTGGATGGTTTTCCTGGTTGCCCACTCAAAGCTACTATTATCCGCAGTAAAACAAAATCTTTACCTCAGGCTACACTCTTTCTCTTGCTCTTCAGATCAGTCAAAAATCCATCATGCATAGTTACACTGTCACTACTGACCAAACCTTAGCTAGCTAGCTAGTTTAGCTTTGTGCTGCATCAATGTATTTCTAGGAGAGAGAAATCACTAGAATTTTAAATACACTGCTCAAAAAAATAAAGGGAACACTTAAACAACACAATGTAACTCCAAGTCAATCACACTTCTGTGAAATCAAACTGTCCACTTAGGAAGCAACACTGATTGACAATAAATTTCACATGCTGTTGTGCAAATGGAATAGACAAAAGGTGGAAATTATAGGCAATTAGCAAGACATCCCCAAAAAAGGAGTGATTCTGCAGGTGGTGACCACAGACCACTTCTCAGTTCCTATGCTTCCTGGCTGATGTTTTGGTCACTTTTGAATGCTGGCGGTGCTCTCACTCTAGTGGTAGCATGAGACGGAGTCTACAACCCATACAAGTGGCTCAGGTAGTGCAGTTCATCCAGGATGGCACATCAATGCGAGCTGTGGCAAAAAGGTTTGCTGTGTCTGTCAGCATAGTGTCCAGAGCATGGATGCGCTACCAGGAGACAGGCCAGTACATCAGGAGACGTGGAGGAGGCCGTAGGAGGGCAACAACCCAGCAGCAGGACCGCTACCTCCGCCTTTGTGCAAGGAGGTGCACTGCCAGAGCCCTGCAAAATGACCTCCAGCAGGCCACAAATGCCAGACAGTGGGCCTCTACAAGGCCAATAGATGCAGTACAATGTCGAGATTATGTGTGATGTGAATACCTGTAACGCCCACGTTTGAAGATAATAGAAAGAGAGCAGAGTCATATGTGTTTGAAAGATATATAGAAAGAGAGCAGGGAAATAAAATGTGACAATGTGACATTTCGTTTTGATAGGCATTTAATGTTTCAATTCAACAGCAACTATCCGTACAAATAAACATGCATAAGTAAGTTAGCAAATACAGATACAAGTTACATGCGAAGGGTTAAACAGCTTCTCGTCAGAAAGACACAACAGTGTCCCTTGGGGGTCCTGGAATTGGAAATTGGCTTAATTTCAATGCATAGGTCCGCATGCAGATGAACAAAGTCACTTCTGTACTCTTCTTCTTCCTCCTCTGAATATCCACTGAAAGCCAAACTTTGATAGTCAAGTCCTCCCTCCCTCCCTTCTGTCTTTCTCCCTCTCTCGCTCTCTTTCTTCCTCTATCCTCCTTCATTTGTTCGGATAAATGGTCAGATTAGGGCTATGCTCTGCAAATGTAAATCAGCTGGTGAGGAGATCAAACGCTGAAAGTTGATGTTGCCCTTCGGTCCACACCACTTGCTTCACATCAAAATTGAAAATGTTACAGTTATTCCTTGGTAAACCCTCAGAGACTAAAAAGTAGACTTTGCCAGAGCATAGAGCTCTGAGGGGTAGCTGCAGCAGTGAGCTATCCCTATCTCAAACTCAAAAGCTATTGGCGACCCCTAAACTAAACTCTCTGACTGTACAATGGTTAAAAAAAGAAATAGCACGCAGAGCTGTGGAGAAATTCATTTTAATACACATTTATCAGTTGCAGCTGCAGCAGTTGCAGTGGCGTCAAACGGGCCAGTTGCATGTTTGTTTTGGGCTTCGTCCCCGTGTAATAGCAAGCAGAGCTGTGAAGAAATTCAAGTTAATACACATTTATCTGTGTCATAAGTAATATGTGTCAGTGGTTGAGGTGTGAAATATTTTTGCCAAATGTCACGTTGTATAAATGATTGGCGACAGGCGCAGGAATTCGTATATGGGTTTTTTATACTCCCCCCAAAATATACAACATGCCATGAAATGATGGCATTTGACGGACCAAAGTGTGGCATTTGATGGACCAGTTCCAGCTGCCGAAGTTGCAGCGGTGTCGGACGGGCCAGTTGCGGCGGCATCGGTTGGGCCAGTTGCAGCGGCGTCGGATGGGCCAGTTGCAGCTTCCGAAGTTGCAGTGGCGTCGGACGGGCCAGTTGTAGCTGCCGAAGTTGCAGTGGCATCGGTTGGGCCAGTTGCAGCGGCGTCGGATGGGCCAGTTGCAGCTTCCGAAGTTGCAGTGGCGTCGGACGGGCCAGTTGTAGCTGCCGAAGTTGCAGTGGCGTCGGACGGGCCAGTTGTAGCTGCCGAAGTTGCAGTGGCGTCGGACGGGCCAGTTGCAGCGGCGTCGGATGGGCCAGTTGCAGCTTCCGAAGTTGCAGTGGCGTCGGACGGGCCAGTTGTAGCTGCCGAAGTTGCAGTGGCATCGGTTGGGCCAGTTGCAGCGGCGTCGGATGGGCCAGTTGCAGCTTCCGAAGTTGCAGTGGCGTCGGACAGGCCAGTTGTAGCTGCCGAAGTTGCAGTGGCGTCGGACGGGCCAGTTGTAGCTGCCGAAGTTGCAGCGGTGTCGGATGGGCCAGTTGTAGCTGCCTAAGTTGCAGCGGTGTCGGACGGGCCAGTTGTAGCTGCCTAAGTTGCGGTGGCTTTGGACTGGCCATTCCCGCTGTCTCCATTGTCATTTCGGTTATTGTTCCCATGTTTGTTGGTCTTGTGATTACCTGAGCTTTGTTGTTTCGAACTTTCGTGCTGCGTGTACTGTGTACTCGTTATTACGGGTTTAACCTCGCTATTTTGTTTGGGGTACATCCCTGTGTTTTTGTATACGTGTTTGTTTTGGGCTTCGTCCCCGTGCCTTTTCATGGCATGTTGTATTTTTGGGTGGCGTATTAAAACCCCACATTTTCTGAAGTCTGCTGCGTTTAGCCGATCTCATTCAGATTTACTCTACGTGTCGTCTGCCTAGGCTGCCTCTGACCGTGTGTCCATGACAGCTTAAGGAGTTTTATTCAAAACACCTATGGAAAATGATTTAATATATATATATATATATATATATATATATATATATATATATATATATATATATATATATATATATATATATATACATATACATATGTGAGCCCAACGGGACGTTTCTCTAGAGAAAAATCTTTCTCAAGAGAAATCAAGTCTAGAACTATGTGGGACGCTGGGCCGAAGGGAGTTGTAGTTGTCATTAAGCAAATATTCTACCTAGTTCAGCGCAGGAACTCACACTTTACTTTTTTTCTCCCCTTATTAGCTCTGACTGATCATAGCTAATTTATTGAGTAAAAATGTACTTACCTGGTTGTCCCACCTAGCTATCTTAAGGTGAATGCACTAACTGTAAGTTGCTCTGGGTAAGACCATCTGTTAAATGACTAAAATGCGAATGTACAATGGCCATAATCCATTGCGCCTGCTTTTCCTGGCTCAGGCGGAGATGGATACACTTTTAGGCCTGCTACGTTAGGTTAGATACACACAGACCGCATGAGAGAGTAATGTACACAACACAATGACGAGGGATAGAGACAGTTCGTGAAAGTATGCCTTATCTTCTTTGAAGAACCAGCCGAGCTAAATAGGATGACTAAAGACAGAACAGAATGGGGAGTACAGAGATAACATTGTCTGGATGTTTGGCTGCTACTGCCTGAGCAGAGAAGAGATGATGACTTTAAGGAGTGAAATATAATAAAGTAATCAAATAAAAACAAAGTAATATGCACAACTGAAATATTGTAATATTTCATGGTCATTTCTGATTTTTCTATTGATGTCTACCCAATGTGGACCTGAAAGAGACAATGGAAAATGTTCAATGTTTGGGCAATTGAATGTTCACTATTTGTGGCTTTGTAATTTCCATTAAAAAGGTCAAAAATAATTCTTATTTCATAATACATTTAATGTAAAAAATAATCGATACTGAAATCAAAAACCATGATTATTTTTGGATAATTGAACTGACACCGAACTTAAAATGCACTAATTGCCCAGCACTATCGGCTCAGCCCCCCCTGGTGACCCTGTTGGAGTCAGGGTGGAATACTTGAAAATGGAAATTGCCTCAACGATGCTCTCCATGCTGTTCACAGGCAAAGATACGCAAGAGTCCTCTATCTATCTCTATGCTCTCCTCCACTCCATCCGTTCACATTGGAAGGATCCACTTACTAGGGAGAAGGTGTATGGGGGGGGGTCTTTGCCTGGTCAATTCAGTGTGCCCCCTCCACATAAACACTACTGACAGATCTTTTTCTAAATAATTATGATAAAACGTGGGTCTTTAAATATGAAGTTTAGTGATTAATTTAACATCTGAAAAAATGAAAAATCTGAGGTGGCACGTGGCCCTGTGCCCCCTATGGGCATAATGCTTCTGGAGGGGACACACACGTCTATGGCTAAGTTTCATTTATATGCATTGAGAAAGTCCTACAGGAATTGATGGCTCTAAATTTCACATCCTTTGATAATTTTGAAAGAAAAAAAAATGTTAGCTATTGTCAATCCCCCTCCATTCTCTTCCAAGTGGACAGACAATAGCTATAAGAAAGAAGGGATATTGGACATGGATAGGCATCCTGTTCGTACACGAAACGGAAGAAGCCGGTGAGCATATTCTCACTAAACTTTTGAGCAGCAGTGAAATGTTTCAGTAATCACTCAATACACTTCTCGGTATTGAATTCCTGTTACTGTTACTATGTGCCTGCTTTGCAAAGTGGAGGCCAATTAATTAATCCGACTCGGCTGTAGCCCTTTGAGAAGCCTCGCTAAAGCGATTAATGGGATTGTGGGTAACGCTGAAGGGGAGTGCGGGGGACCAAAGCTAGGCTTGTGCAGCCAGAGAGTGGCTTATCTTTTCTGTTAAAACCCGGTCCAATGAGGTGCCGGAGAGATGTTAAGTTGCTTTGAATAAGACCCTAAAACAGAGCGGTGCGAAGGGGGCAAAGACATTTTGCTGCAGAAATTTGAAAGCTTTTAAATGCTCTCATACCTGCTGTGGGAGGGGATTCTGATTGGATTGAAAAGCTAGACCACGCCAGGCATTGTTAAATGGGTTATCTTTATGAAAATGTTGCAGTTATTCAGTTATCACTCTGTTTTGGCATGGGCACTAACTTTTGCTATTCTGCTGAGATTCTCCAAAGTAGCTATCCTTTGCCTTGATGACAACTTTGCACACTCTTGGCATTCTCTCAACCAGCTTCATGAGGTGGTCACCTGGAATGCATTTCAATTAACAGGTGTGCCTTGTTAAAAGTTCATTTGTGGAATTTCTTTCCTTCTTACTATGTTTGAGGCAATGAGCTGTGTTGTGACAAGGTGGGGGTTGGTATACAGAAGATAGCCCTATTTGGTAAATGGCCAAGTCCATACAATGGCAAGAACAGCTCAAATAAGCAAAGAGAAATGACAGTCCATCATTACTTTAAGACATGAAGGTCAGTCAATTCAAGAACTTTGAAAGTTTCTTCAAGTGCAGTCGCAAAAACCATCAAGCGCTATAATGAAACTGGCTCTCATGAGGACAGCCACAGGAAAGGATGACCCAGAGTTACCTCTGCTGCAGAGGATAAGTTCATGAGAGTTACCAGCCTCAGAAATTGCTTGTTCAGAGGAGACTGCGTAAATCATGGTCGAATTGCTGCAAATAAACCACTACTAAAGGACACCAATTAAAAGAAGAGACTTGCTTAGGCCAAGAAACATGAGCAATGTACATTAGACTGGTGTAAATCTGTCCTTTGGTCTGATGAGTGCAAATTTGAGATTTTTGGTTCCAACCTCCATGTCTTAGTGAGCCGCAGAGTAGGTGAATGGATGATCTCAGCATGTGTGGTTCCCACCGTGAAGCATGGAGGAGGAGATGTGATGGTGCTTTGCTGATGACACTGTCTGGGATTTATTTAGAATTCAAGGCACAGCATTCTGCAGTGATACGCCATCCCATCTGGTTTGCGCTTAGTCCTATTATCATTTGTTTTTCAACAGGACAATGACCCAACACACCTCCAGGTTGTGTAAGGGCTACTTGACCAAGGAGAGTGATGGAGTGCTGCATCAGATGACCTGGACTACAATCACCCAACATCAACCCAATTGAGATGGTTTGGACCACAGAGTGAAAGAAAAGCCAGTTGAGAGAATGCCAAGTGTGTGCAAAGCTGTCATCAAGGCAAAGGGTGGCTACTTTGAAGAATCTCATATAAAATATATTTTGATTTGTTTAACACGTTTTTGGTTACCACATGATTCCATATGTGTTATTTCATAGTTTTGATGTCTTAACTATTATTCTACAATGTAGAAAATAGTAAAAATAAAGAAAAACTCTATAATGTAGGTGTGTCCTAACGTTTGACTGTTACTGTACATCTCATCGGTTTCTGTTGGCTGTCAATATGCTGATGCAGACCTTATATAACGACACATGGCGAGACCCAGATGCAGACACAGGAGGCAGATGGTTCGAGTCTGATGTTTATTGAACAACGAGGGGCAGGTAAGAGGCAGGTCAAGGACAGTCAAGAGTTCATAACCAGGTCAGAGTCCAAGCGGCACAGGGCAGCAGGCAAGCTCGAGGTCAGGGGCAGACAGAATGGTCAGGCAGTGTCAGGGCAGGCAAAAGGTCAGAACCGGGAGGACTAGAACAGAGAGACTAGGAAAAACCAGGAGCTTGGAAAAACGCTAGTTGACTTGACAAGACGAACTGGCAACAGACAAACAGAGAACACAGATACCCTGCATATATTGTAATGGACACTGCGGGTAATAGGGAAGATGGGTGACACCTGGAGGGGGGTGGAGACAATCACAAGGACAGGTGAAACAGATCAGGTGTGACACTTCCCCTCCAATGATGAACCCTGCTCAGTTTCCAAAGAAAGTTGCTAAAGCCAATTTCTATCAGTTAGAACCTCTCTGGGATATGTGGGACGGTAGCGTCCCACTTGGCCAATAGCCAGGGAAAATGTAGACCGCCAAATTCAAAGAAATGATAGAAAATCAAACTTTAATTAAATCACACATGTAAGATACCAAATTAAAGCTACACTTGTTGTGAATCCAGCCAACATGTCAGATTTCAAAAAGGCTTTTCGGCGAAAGCATAAGATGCTATTATCTGATGATAGCACAATATCAACAAAGAGAGAGTAGCATATTTCAAAACGCAGATATAAAATATGAAAAATGCATTACCTTTGACGAGATTCTTTTGTTGGCACTCCAATATGTCCCATAAACATCACAAATGGTCCTTTTGTTCGATTAATTCCATCCATATATGTCCAAATTGTCCATTTATTTGGAGCGTTTGATCCAGAAAAAAACAGCTCCATTTTTGAACAACGTCACTACAAAATATCTAAAAAATTACCTCTAAACTTTGCCAAAACATTTCAAACTACTTTTGTAATACAACTTAAGGTATTTGTAAACGTTAATAATCGATCAAATTGAAGACGGGTCTATCTGTTTTCAATACAGGAGCGCAACAAACTAACAGTACTTTTTTTAGTCTTGCGCAACTCTCAAACAGTACACATGACGTTATACTGGTTCCTGATGGCCTTCTTCTTCATTGCACAAATGAATAACCTCAACCTATTTCCTAAAGCTGGTGACATCCAGTGGAAGCAGTAGGAACTGAGAACAGAGTGATTAGAAATCTGGCTTCCCAATGAAAACTCATTGAACAGACAGTGACATAAAAAAATATATCTGAATGGTTTGTCCTCAGGGTTTTGCCTGCTACATAAGTTCTGTTATACTTACAGACATGATTCAAACAGTTTTAGAAACTTCAGAGTGTTTTCTATCCAAATCTACTAATAATATGCATATCTTATATTCTGGGGATGAGTAGAAGGAAGTTGAAATTGGGCACGCTATTTATCCAAAAGTGAAAATGCTGCTCCCTATCCTAGAGAAGTTTTAACTTTAGCCCACAGTAGTGGTGGTCGGGGAGGATTTTTTTTCTTCATGAGCATGGCCTTATTTCTATTATTTCTTATTTATTTTCACATGTGAGTTCCACATATCTCTAACGGTTGCCCCAGCGTGAGTTGTTTTATGCACGTGATGTCAGAATGCACTCACTGTTCCAAAATTTGATTTATACACAACAGGATAGTTAGCTGCCTGCTAATTATCTGTAGGCTATGTTTCAACTTGTCAATTTCAAATTATTTTCAAACACGTTTTATTTTCTAACAACAGTAGAATTGAGGTATGTTCCGCCTCCTCATTAATTCACATAGAAGTAGCCAATTTATATTTGAGGCTTTATTGAGCAGGACAAACTTCTCTCTTCGAGGAGAGCCCAAGCACTTCCCTAGTGTTTCCGCAGATCAAGTACGCAGACATTCACGCAGTGTTTTATCGAACTGGCACATTTTCTGGCTGGCATTTACAGTTTAATTCACATGTCTTCAAGCAATGATGACAACTAATGCATTCTGATTATTGCATAGATTGTAATGGACACCTATGATGTGTGTAAAATACTTTTAAAAATTGTACTGATTATAATGACTTAATTCTTAGCTATTTGCCAGCTATGCGTGGTGCCATGTTTGTTGATATTATACAATGCATTCTGGGTGACATAAATGTCTCTCAGACCAAAGATGTTATGCTGAGATGAAAGAATGGTTCTAACATCTTTCGAGTAAACTTCCGGAAGTGAATAATCCTAGGTAACACAACCCCTTCAACATGCATACTGTAAACAGACAAAACTCATCTTGTCTCCGCTTATTATCTTTGGTTGAAGCAAAAAAACAAACATGGCAGCTTGCACAAACTACCCATCATCGGATTAATTTCGATTACAAGAAATGGTTTCAGTCAATTATTTTAATCAATGGTGAGCTCACCCGTGATCAAATCAAATATATTTATATAGCCCTTCTAACATCAGCTGATATATTAAAGTGCTGTACAGAAACACAGCCTAAAACCCTGAACAGCAAGCAATGCAGGTGTAGAAGCACGGTGGCTAGGAAAAACTCCCTAGAAAGGCCAAAACCTAGAAGAAACCTAGAGAGGAACCAGGCCATGAGGGGTGGCCAGTCCTCTTCTGGCTGTGCCGGGTGGAGATTATAACAGAACATGGCCAAGGATTTCAAATGTTTACAAATGACCAGCATGGTCAAATAATAATAATCACAGTAGTTGTTGAGGGTGCAACAGGTCATCACCTCAGGAGTAAATGTCAGTTGGCTTTTCATAGCCAATCATGAAGAGTATCTCTACCACACCTGCTGGCTCTAGAGAGTTGAAAACAGCAGGTCTGGGACAGGTAGCACGTCCGGTGAACAGGTCAGGGTTCCATAGCCGCAGGCAGAACAGTTGAAACTGGAGCAGCAGCACGGCCAGGTGGACTGGGGACAGCAAGGAGTCATTATGCCAGGTAGTCCTGAAGCATGGTCCTAGGGCTCAGGTCCTCCGAGAGAGTGAAAGATAGAGAAAATTAGAGAGAGCATACTTAAATTCACACAGGACACAGGATAAGACAGGAGAAATACTCCAGATATAACAGACTGACCCTAGCCCCCCGACACAAACTACTGCAGCATAAATACTGGAGGCTGAGACAGGAGGGGTCATGAGACACTGTGGCCCCATCCGATGATACTCCCGAAAAGGGCCAAACAGGCAGGATATAACCCCACCCACTTTGCCAAAGCACAGCCCCCACACCACTAGAGGGATAACTTCAACCACCAACTTACCATCCTGAGACAAGGGCGAGTATAGCCCACAAAGATCTCCGCCACGGCACAACCCAAGGGAGGGCGCCAACCCAGACAGGAAGACCACGTCAGCGACTCAACCCACTCAAGTGACGCACCCCTCCTAGGGACGGCATGGAAGAGCACCAGTAAACCAGTGACTCAGCCCCTGTAATAGGGTTAGAGGCAGAGAATCCCAGTGGAGAGAGGGGAACCGGCCAGGCAGAGACAGCAAGGGCGGTTCGTTGCTCCAGAGCCTTTCCGTTCACCTTCACACTCCTGGGCCAGACTACACTCAATTATATGACCTACTAAAGAGATGAGTCTTCAGTAAAGACTTAAAGGTTGAGACCGAGTCTGCATCTCTCACATGGGTAGGCAGACCATTCCATAAAAAATGGAGCTCTATAGGAGAAAGCCTTGCCTCCAGCTGTTTGCTTAGAAATTCTAGGGACAATTAGGAGGCCTGCGTCTTGTGACCGTAGCGTACGTGTAGGTATGTACGGCAGGACCAAATCGTAAATATAAGTAGGAGCAAGCCCATGTAATGCTTTGTAGGTTAGCAGTAAAACCTTGAAATCAGCCCTTGCGTTAACAGGAAGCCAGTGTAGGGAAGCTAGCACTGGAGTAATATGATCAAATTTTTTAGTTCTAGTCAGGATTCTGGCAGCCGTATTTAGCACTAACTGAAGTTTATTTAGTGCTTTATCCAGGTAGCCGGAAAGTAGAGAATTGCAGTAGTCTAACCTAGAAGTAACAAAAGCATGGATTCATTTTTCTGCATCATTTTTGGACAGAAAGTTTCTAATTTTTGCAATGTTATGTAGATGGAAAAAAGCTGTCCTTGAAACAGTCTTGATATGTTCGTCAAAAGAGAGATCAGGGTCCAGAGTAACACAGAGGTCCTTCACAGTTTTATTTGAGACGACTGTACAACCATCAAGATTAATTATCAGATTCAACAGAAGATCTCTTTGTTTCTTGGGACCTAGAACAAGTATCTCCGTTTTGTTCCAGTTTAAAAGTAGAAAGTTTGCAGCCATCCACTTCCTTATGTCTGAAACACAGGCTTCTAGCGAGGGCAATTCTGGGGCTTCACCATGTTTCATTGAAATGTACAGCTGTGTGTCATCTGCATAGCAGTGAAAGTTAACATTATGTTTTCGAATGACATCCCCAAGAGGTAAAATATATAGTGAAAACAATAGTGGTCCTAAAACGGAACCTTGAGGAACACCGAAATTTACAGTTTATTTGGCAGAGGACAAACCATTCACAGAGACAAACTGATATCTTTCCCGACAGATAAGATCAAAACCAGGCCTGAACTTGTCCGTGTAGACCAATTTGGGTTTCCAATCTCTCCAAAAGAATGTGGTGATGTCACGTTCCTGACCTTATTTCCTGTTTTTCCTGTTTTGTCTTTGTTTAGTTGGTCAGGACGTGAGCTGGGTGGGCATTCTATGTTATGTGTTTCTATGTTGGGTTCATTTTCAATTAGCCTGATATGTTTCTTTATCAGGGGCAGGTGTTTTACGTTTCCTCTGATTGAGAACCTTATTAAGGTAGGCTGTTCTCACCGTTTGTTTGTGGGTGATTCTTCCTGTGTCAGTGTTTGTGCCACACGGGACTGTTTCGTTTGTTCGTTCGTTCGTTCGTTCGTTCGTTAGTGTGTTCCTTCCTGTTCGTGCGTTCTTGTTTTATGTTCTCAAGTACAGGTCTGTTCACGTCGTTCTGTTCACGTCGTTTTGTCTTTCATAAATAAATATACTATGGATACATACCACGCTGCATATTGGTCCGATCCTTGCTCCTCTTCAGACGAGGAGGAAGACGAGTTACAGGTGATCGATCGTATCAAAAGCAGCACTAAGGTCTAGTAGCACGAGAACAGATGCAGAGCCTCGGTCTGACGCCATTTAAAGGATAATTTACCTCCTTCATAAGTGCAGTCTCAGTGCTATGATGGGGTCTAAAACCAGACTGAAGCATTTCGTATACATAGTTTGTCTTCAGGAAGGCAGTGAGTTGCTGCGCAACAGCTTTTTCAAAACATTTAAAGAGGAATGGAAGATTCGATATAGGCCGATAGTTTTTTTTGATTTTCTGGGTAACTGTTTGGCTTTTTCAAGAGAGGCTTTATTACTGCCACTTTTAGTGAGTTTAGTACACATCCGGTGGATAGAGAGCCGTTTATTATGTTCAACATAGGAGGGCCAAGCACAGGAAGCAGCTCTTTCAGTAGTTTAGTTTGAATAGGGTCCAGTATGCAGCTTGAAGGTTTAGATGCCATGATTATTTTCATAATTGTGTCTAGAGATATAGTACTATAACACCTGAGTGTCTCCCTTGATCCTAGGTCGTGGCAGAGTTGTGCAGACTCAGGACAACTGAGCTTTGGAGGAATACGCAGATTTAAAGGGGAGTCCGTAATTTGCTTTCTAATGATTATGATCTTTTCCTCAAAGAAGTTCATGAATGTATTACTGCTGAAGTGAAAGCCATCCAGCATTCCCTCTTGGGGAGTTTTGGTTGGTTCTTGGTTAGTTAGGTTGGCTTTGTGCATGCTACCTGTGCTGTGAAAAATGTCTGTCCTTTTTTGTATTTGGTGGTGAGCTAACATAAATATATGTGGTGTTTCGCTGTAAAACATTTTAAAAATAGGACATGTTGGCTGGATTCACAAGATGTTTATCTTTCATATGCTGTATTGGACTTGTTAATGTGTGAAAGTTAAATATTTCTAAAAAATATCTTTTGAATTTCGCGCTCTGCCTTTTCAGTGGAATGTGGGAGGAGTTCCGCTAGCGGAACGCCAGAGCCAGACAGGTTAATCAAGAGACAAAAGCAGACAAGAGTAATTGACAGCACATAGCTTTCTGAATGGCCCCTGCCAACACAGCTAACCAAAGGGCCCAACATGGGGCTAGGATTACCCTTATCAAGCATCAACTGTTTGCCTTCCCAGACAAAGAGCTATTGCTTTGAAACAATTTGAATGGACCATGGCCGATCATGGAGTGGGCCTTCATATTATGGGGAGCTGCAATGAAAATAAATTAATGGAACGGAATGCAGGCACGTCAAGAGGTACTATCTGTTTGAGACATAATGAGTGTGAAAATGTGCATTGACAAGAGTATCAGATGCTTAACGATAGCAATCCCTCTCAGTTCATTGTATCCATGAGTGATAAAGCAAAGGCTCAAAGGTTTGCAAAACAGCTCAACCGCCATTACTTTCGAAAAAAATGTGTCTACCGTCTGGTGGAGATATTGTTATTATTATTGTCCAAAATGACACCCTAGTACACTACTTTTGATCAGAGCTCTATGACAGTTCAGTGTGAACTGCTACTATATTCATATCTCTGCTGAACAATGTATCACCCCACAATCACCACTTCATATACACCTCAGCTCAGTGTGTACTACTCTTTAGAACTCTCCACAGATAATATCCTTTAAACCTTCCTCTACATTACTTATGTCCTAAGCTTGCCGGCACGTGACTTACTGCCCAAAAGCTTCCCAGATACAACCGTTTCACTGTAATTCCATTGCAAAATACACCAATTCTGCTGTTTCTTTTCCTTTTTAATTGACTCTTGAAGGACACCCTTTAAAGTTCAAGTTAAGTGACTGACCAGCCCACGTGCTGTTGCTCAACTGCCGTTTATGCTGCTTTGTAAATAAAAGGTAGACAAAAACATGCCATTTTAGGTGGTGTGCATGTGGTGCCTCAGTGTTCCCGCTCGACAACTCTAAAATGGTCAATTACCAGATGCACAGCACCGAGCACAATTATCTGGCACCATCTGCCTTATTGCAGGCTGCGCACAAGCTCTAATGCCATCAATTTCGCCCAGATTTTTAGGGGTTACAGTGCTGACTTTGCTCCTGTCACCTTAAACATATTATTGTCTAGGAAATGTATTACACATATGAGTGTTATACCAGCCTCCCGGGGATGGTTTGGTACTGTAGAATGAGAAATAAATGACACAATTGTGTTATATACCCATGAGACATTCTTGAAATTCACGGCAAACACAATATCTTAAATAAGTTAACGTAGCAGCAAACAATACTCACAGCTGAATGGGCACACACATGACTCAAATTAGGCCATGTCTACTCCAGTCTTCACCAGAAGATACCAACCGTACTGTTAAGCTTGTTTACATTGAGCTGCACTGGGTCCGGAAGGCAATTATGGTTACATTAAGAGCCGGCGGGAGATATGGGTCTGAAAACATACCTCAATCTAGGGAAGGGATATGCCACTGAACTCCAATTTTTACCTTTATCGACACTGATACACAGAGAACATTGAAATTCTGCTAGTTTTTAGGGAAACTTAACTTTTGTCCTCATGCTAGCTAGCAGTAGTCACTGCATGTTGCTCACTGCTAGCTACCATGAGGACGAAAAGGGCAGTGTGGATAAAGGTAACATTCGCATCCCTGAATTGAGGTACGTTTTCCCACCTATATCTCACACCAGCTCCAAGGTGTCTTAATGTAACCATGATTTCGTTCTGACCTCAGTGCAACGTGTGAGTCGGCAACTCCCGTCTGCCCATTTCCCTCTCTATTTTGGAAACTAACCTGACACACAAACGAACCTAATGTAGCAGGCGTAAAAAAAATGCCTGAAACTAGATCCCCCCCCATATACTGGTCCTGATGAGAAAAAATATATACTTTGTTCAACCAATCCAGTAAATGTGGAGGAGTTCAGATGGAGTGTCGACTTGTTAACATACAGAAGCAAAGATTGGCTGTCTGGCTGTCAATAAATACCCTTAAAGGCGCAATATGTAGCTTTGTGAGCAACCAACCAAATTCACATATAAATGTTAGTTAAAGATCTGTCATTTTCATTGACAACAAGACTGTTAAGCGGTAGATCCATTCTATGGGTGCTATTTTTATGCTTCTGGTCCTTAAGTTTTGTTTTTGCATCTTTTTACTTTAGGTTTTGTACACCAGCTTCAAACAGCTGAAAATATGATATTTTGGGTTATTGAAAATATATTTCACAGCAGTTTAGATGGTACGGTGATTCTATATACAGAGCAATGCACTATCATGGACAGACCTCTTCCCATTTGAGCAATTACTGAGTCTATATGTTTTGACCAAGCTTGCCATCTAGGGTTACACCCAGCAGGTTAGTCACCTCAAATTGCTCAATAGCCACATTATTCAATAATAGATCTAAACGAAGTTTAGCATTGAGCGAGTGATTTGTCCCAAAAGTTCCGATTTTATTGTGAACATTTTGAAAATTATGATAATGCCCTTTTAGTGTAAGAGCTGTTTTAAAAGACCACCTGACATTTCAGCCTGTTTTGGTGGGATGGAGTTTTGGCCAGATGGCCAAAAATTAGTTAACAGACCAATAAGAAAGAGGTTCCAAACCTCTCTGCCAATAAAAGCTAGTTTTCATTTTTCCACTCAGACCACTTCCAGATAGTCCCAGCAAAATTCTTGCTTGCTAAATTGCTCTTTGCTATTTTTTCTTTATTTTTGAACATTTTAATTTAAAACAATCACAGTACGGTAAACTGTTACACTCTGAGTGGTTGTTTTGGACCCAGTACAAGGTCTGGTGCACACCGCCCAAATAGAAAGTGATTAGAAAGTGACATATTATTTGAAAGATACAGCCCTTGTTTTTTGGGAAATCAAACTCACATCTTACTACAGGCTCTGTAATAGTCACATTGTTTCTGACCCCTTTATCAGAATCCCACAGATCTTAGGGTTGTATACAATACTATGGGCTGTTTAGAAAATGTCACCAGAGGGCATCAGAGTTTTGAACCCAGAATTATTTGATATTGAGATTGGACCTTAAAAAAAGTGGCAGACTGCACCTTTCTTTTAAAATAAAGTTTTAAATATATATATATAAAATTGCAAGCCTACTGGCATCTTTTAGAAGGGCTTCATTGAAAGTTTCCAAGTTTTCTAGGAAAAAAATTACAAGGTAGCAAAAACTGATACCATACCAACAGCTAAACAGGCCTCTCTCATACCCGTTGGGTTAGTGAGGTAGACAAAGATTGGGGTCGATTCACGTTTTTTTTTCATCGTTGTGGGAGACTCGTATGAAGTCCGGGTACTGGATACTGAGTAGGCATTTGTCTCTGAATCTGAGGCAGCATACAGCAGGTCTTAATTACGTCCCCCGAGACATGGGGCACGTCTAAGGCTGGACCGCCCACAGAGCTAAAGGGTTTCAAATGGTTAGAATTAGATGATCAATATTGTGATTAGCAAAGCCTTGTAGCTATTGTGTGTTGTTAACAATCCATTGCATCAGTACCAAGCCCAGGGTACAGTGAACGTTTTGGGCTAAGGAGTGATAAGAGGAGCTTTACACACGGCACCATTATGCACTTCATAACAGTGTGTGTGTGTCAGTGACACACTGTGCATTAAGACTTTAATGGTTTTCTGCAATACAGCATAGGATGGTGTACTATATACAGTATGACCTTAGCATTGCATGTGAACTTGCAACTAGGCTACCTCCGAAACAGTGCTCTACTCAATGGTGAATTAGCATTAGTAAAGGCTTAATAGATGCCATTGGTATATGAAGTATTGGTGTAGTAGTATTGGCCACAGGAAGGGACAAAGCTGGTATTTTTCCTCTAGCAATTAATTAACCTGTTGACATTGCCAATGATATCTGACAAATGAGCCAGAGGTGAGGGAATCCGACTGAAGTAAATTTGGCACAACAAAGCCTAATTCGTTTTAAGGACAGATTTACAAGTTAATTCCCTGTATTGTGGGTCATTTCAGTTCTCAACCTCTCATGTTCAGCCATGGCTTTTCTGCCTACAGTTATGGAACTTGTACCTTCACAAGCTGCTAAGAATATAATAATTGGACACTGGCGTATATAAAAGAAGGAATTGCTTTTGCACATCTTGACAAATGTCACGAAGTAGAATTTTTCTCCGCCATTAAGTTTGGACTGTGACTTGATTCCAAATGGCTTGGCCTTGTCACCTCCGAGAATTCAGTGCACAATTGAGTGACTTTTTGGCAATCAAGTCAGTCATATCTTAATAGTAGAGAAAAATTCAACTTAGTGACATTTTGTCAAGATGTTCAAAAGCAATACTTTATTTTATTATATGCCAGTGTCCAATTATTATATGCTTAGCAGCTTGTGGAGGGGGCTCACCCAATTTAAAGTGGTGCATCCCCACCCCATACTGTACCTGCTATCCCAGCCAAACCCGCTATCCTCCTCTGCAGTATAGTTCAGCTCTTACTCACTTAAGCGGCAGCCACTCTGACTGGCTGCTGAAATTCATTGCTGCACTCCATTACACGGCCAAGCAGTTGGGCTGGACCTGGGATTAGAGGGCCAATCAATACAGTCAGTATCTACCCCTTCTAATCTCTGTCGCCTGTGTCAGGCCTGCTATCTGTAATAGATCTCAGGGATTAGGAGGAATTCTTAAGACACTGCTGCCACTCGAGGGTTGGCAGAGTGTGCCGAGGATGCCGATGCAGGCCCACTGCCGCCGTGAGCCGAATGGGAAATGCCGCTAGTAGCCAGAGCCAAGAGAGGAGATGAGAGCGGTAGCCTACACAAAGGAGGATAAGCAGTGGGGCAGGCAAGGCGAGAGCCCATGTCATTTCTCTAATCCTCCATTTATACTTTCACCGGCCTACAGATAATGAAAATGAAAAATAAAATGGAAAACTTCTCCGGCAGCAGGTTTTAATCTGTTGCATGCGTTTAACCATGGCAAGGTGACTGGGAACATTAGCGCGTACAAACAGACCAGCCATGACCTCCGTAAGGCAATCAAAGAGGCAAAATGACAGGACAGGGACAAAGTGGAGTCGCAATTCAATAGCTCAGACACGAGACGTATGTGGGCAGGGACTCCAGACAATCACGGATTATAAAGGGCAAGCCAGCCACATCAAGGACACAGACGCCTCGCTCCCGGATAAGCTAAAACACCTTCTTCGCCCGCTTCGAGGAAAACAACATTGAACTGCAGACGCAGGCCCCCGCTGCTCTTGTTCTCCGTGGCCGAAGTGAGCTGCCAGCCCAGACGGCATTCCAAGCCACATCCTCAGAGAAGGTGCAGACCAGCTGGCTGGAGTGTATATGGACATGTTCCATCTCTTCATATCTCAGTCTGTTGTACCCATTTGCTTAAGATGTCCACCATTATTCCTGTACCCAAGAAAATGAAGGTAACTGAACTAAATAACTATCGCACCGTAGCACTCACTTGTCATCATGAAGTGCTTTGAGAGGCTAGTTAAGGACCATATCACCTCCACCTTTCCTGACACTCTAGACCCACTACAATTCGCATACTGCCCCATCAGATCAATGGACGATCCAATCGCCATTGCACTGCACACTGCCCTATCCCACCTGGACAAGAGAAATATCTATGTAATAATGCTGTTCATCGACTACAGCTCAGCCTTCAACACCATACTGCCCTCCTAGCTCATCCTTTAAGCTCAGCACTGGGTCTGAAACTCCTCCCTGTGCAATTAGGTCCTGGACTTCCTGACGGGCCTACCCCAAGTGAAGGTAGGCAACAATACCCACGCCATGTTGATCCTCAAAACGGGGGGCCCATAGAGGTGTGTGCTCAGCCCCCTCCTGTACTTCCTGTTCACCCATGGCATCTCAATAATCAACTTTGCTGACAACACAACAGTGGTAGGCCTGATTACCAACAATGATGAGACAACCCAAAGGGAGGAGGTAAAAGCCCTGGTTGAGTGGTTCCAGGAGAATAATCCCTCCACATCAACAAAATGAAAGAGCTGGTCTTGGACTACAGGAAACAGCAGAGACAGCACCTATCCACATCAACAGGGCTGCAGTAGAGAGGGTCAAAAGCTTCACGTTCCTTTGCTGTCCCGAAATGACCTGAAATGGTCCCTCCACACAGACAGTGGGGTGCAACAGTGCCTCTTCAACATCAGGAGGCTTACGAAATGTGGTTTGAACCCTAAGACCCTAAAGAACCTTTACAGATGCACCACTGAGAGTATACTGTTGGGCTGTATCACGGGCTGGTACGGAAATTGCACCGTCCTTAACCGTAGGGTTCTCCAGTGTGTGGTGCAGTCAGTCCAATGCATTGTCGAGGGCACACTGCCTGCCCTCCAGGATATCTACAGCACCCGTTGTCAGAGGATGGACATCGACAGCATCCGGACTCTGACATTGCTCATTCTGATATTCCTTAATTTCTTTCATTTGACTTTTTGTATTATGTGTGTATTGTTTTGTATTGCTAGGTATTCCTCTGCACCTGCGATAACATCTGCAAATCTGTGTACGTTACCAATAAACGTTGAGTTGATTTGACAAGAGGATCTGGCAGGTCAAATGATTCCAGTTGACCCTAGAATTCTTTGTACATGTTCACACCATTATATGATGGGCATCAAAGACTTACAGAGCAACACCTGCCAGGCCTTAGTACTAGTACTTATTTTCAGCTGTAGTCAAAGCACTAAGAAGTCGGTAAGCCCTGTCTTGTCCTCTCCTCACACATGGCTGAACTGCAGGAGGCATGTCCAATCAGTAATAATATTCTTGTGGAAAAGCAGCTTACACATGTTTGTAAAAGCAAAACTAACTGACAGGTGCAAGCCAATTTGAGAGCCGTCTCATTGTCTATGCGTGCATGTTTGTGTGCGTGTGTTTTATGTAAATCATAAAAGTACAAATGCAGAGCCAATGATGGGCCCTGCTATTAAATTAGCATTATCTTTCACACATGAAAATAATCATAATTTAATTAATAGTTTAATTAATGTTTATTGACAACATGTGTTTCATGGTTCCATAAAAAAGTGGGTCATTTATTATATGCATCAGATTGAAATAATGGTTAGCTAATGTTATGATAGGGGGGTAGTTTAGTGTGAGGCACAGATGGATAACATACTACACTTCCACACGTCATCCCCAGGGGGCATCAGAAACTGGTTTAATTGATGTGCTCTGCCAGGAAGGCTTGATAATTACTAAGGTGTGGGCAATTAGGATGCTTGGCAGTCCAGCAGAGAGAGAGAGGAGGCCAGAAGACTCTCAGATGGACTTTGTTTGTTTCTTTGTGTTAATTAACTTCTTTAATTGGGAATGACTTTTTGTAGTTTGGTTTCTGTACACATTTATTTTGTCACCATGAACTGAATAATATACCTGCACGACCAAGAGGTCAAGACAAAGCTGGCCCTGAAATCTGGAAACTGCTGTCTGCTGTACATACAAGATATGCTGATTTCTCACAATGAGCTCCAAAAATATTGGAACATTGACAATTGTGTTGTTGTTCTTTTGGCTCTGTACTCCAGCACTTTGGAATTCATTATACAATAACTTAAGTGCAGACTGTCACCTTTAATTTGGGGGTATATTCATTCATATCAGGTGAACTGTTTAGAAGTTAAAGCACTTGTTGTACACAGTGCCCTCATTTTAGGGGACCAAAGGTATTGGGACAAATTCGCTTACATCTATTAATATTAGTCAGTTTAGTATTTGGTCCCATATTCTTAGCACACAAGGATTGCATCAAGCTTGTGACTCTACAAACTTACTTGTTTGTTTTGGTTGTGTTTCAGATTGTTTTAAAATCGAATCCAATGTAATGCGTTGAATACAACCGGTAGACCTTACAGTAAAATGCTTACTTACAAGCCCTTAACCAACAATGCAGTTTTAAGAAAATACCTAAAAAAAAAAGTAAGAGATAAGAATAACAAATAATTAAAGAGCAGCAGTAAATAACAATAGCGCGGCTATATACAGGGGGTACCGGTGTCGAGGTAATTGAGGTAATATGTACATGTATGTAGAGTTATTAAAGTTACTATGCATAGATAATAACAGAGAGTAGCAGCAGCGTAGAAGAGGGGGCACGGGTGGCTACTTTGAAGAATTTAACATATCAAATATATTGATTTGTTGAACACTTTTTGGTTACTACATGCTTCCATATGTGTTATTTATCATAGTATTGATGTCTTCACTATTATGTAGACAATTGTAAAAAATAAAGAAAAACCATTGAATGAGGTGTCCAAACTTTTGACAGGTACTGTATATATTTACAGTTTATTTGGAAAGTATTCTGACGCCTCAACTTTTTACACATTTTGTTACATTGCAACCTTATTGTAAAACAGATTGAATACATTTTCATCAGTCTACACACAGTATCCCACGACAAAGTGAACACAGATTTTGCCATTCAGACCCTTTGCTATGAGACTCGAAATTGAGCTCAGGTGCATCCTATTTCCATTGATCATCCTTTAGATGTTTCCACAACTTGATTGGAGTCCACCTGTGGCACATTGAATTGATTGGATATGATGTGGAAAGGCACACACCTGTCTACATAAGGTCCCACAGTTGACAGTGCATGTCCGAGCAAAAACCAAGCCATGAGGTCGAAGGTAGTGTCCGTAGAGCGCCGAGACAGGATTGTGTTGAAGCACAGATCTGGGGATGGGTACCAAAGGTTTCTGCAGCATTGAAGGTCCCCAAGAACACAGTGGATTAAACTCTTTGGCCTGAATATCAAGCATCACGTTTGGAGGAAACCTGGCACCATCCCTATGGCGAAGCATGGTGGTGGCTAACCCAAATACAGGTGTGCCAAGCTTGTAGAGTCATACCCAAGAAGACTCGAGGCTGTAATCGCTGCAAAGGTGCTTTAACAAAGTACTAAGTAAAGGGTCTGAATACTTATGTAGATGTGATATTATTATTATTATTTATGTATTGCAAAAATGTTTTTTTTTTGCTTTTTCATTATGGGGTATAGAATAAAACTTTATTGTCCATCCAGGATGGATTTTTTCTCCCATTAAAAGGATCACATACATTCTCACATCATACACATTTAAACAAGTCAGTTCATGTTGCATACACTAAAAACTAAAAACAGAGGACATTAATGCATTCACTCACAACTGACTTTTTATAAAATACAGTCTGCCTTCTCTGTAAAACTCAGCTTGTTATCAATTTGTGTCCCTAGGTATTTGAAACACTCAACCACATGCACTGGTTGGTCGTTCAGAGAGAGTCATTGGGACATTGATAAGCTTTTCTGCTACATATACATACATGGTACTTTTATATAAAGCAGTCACATAACAATAATAACAACATTACAACAACATAACAACATTACCAAACATAAGCTTTTTAATCCTAACCCTCAGCCACTCTCAGCCCATCCCACCTATCACCATAGACCACCCTCGTTTGGTTTCCATGGGCCATATATTACTAATCATTTAGTATCCACAGATTGTGAGCTAAAGATAACCTTTCCTACGAGTATTATATTATTTATTGACTGACCATGGCTTTCCAAATCGCCTATCATTGCTAAGGTTAATTTAACCTTGGTATTTCTAATGTACAATCCTCAAATTAAATAAAGAAAAAATCATACAGAACAAAGGTCAACCTTACCCATCTTCGCATTCCCCCAAATCAAAACCTGATATTAAATCCATATAGTCCATATAGTGATATTAGTTCCATATTGCCAAAATTGAAAAAGGATCAGTTCATCATACCCATTCTGTATTACCATGAGTCCAACCTTATTTTAAGTCCACGGTTCCATACTGTATGAATAAAAAAAATATTTTCCACCATAATTTGCAAATAAATTCATTAAAAATCCTACAATGTGATTTTCTGGATTTTTTTTCTCATTTTGTCTGTCATAGTTGAAGTGTACCTATGATGAAAATTACAGGCCTCTCTCATCTTTTTAAGTGGGAGAACTTGCACAATTGGTGGCTGACTAAATACTTTATTGCCCCACTGTATCGGGGACTACTTCAACAGGAGGTAGCTATCACTCACAGCCACGTCGTAATCTTCGAGTCCTTGAACATTTAAAGGTTTACATATAATTTATCGACCACTAGACGAACCTTCTGCTTCTCTGCTCGGAGCCTTTTGAAAGTGGGGTACAGTCGTCTCTTCACTATTTCATGGGGGAATTGTTAATTAATATAGAATGAGGTGTTCTTCAACTCCCTGCCCTGTTGTAACAAGGCAATTTTCATTTTGTAGCGGGTTAGCATAGCTACAATCGGACCGGGCCTTCCTTCTGCCACCGAAACGGGTGAGCCCTTTGAAAATCAATTGTTTCCACCGGTTTGTCCGTCATCTTGAGATTTACGTTTCATGAACACCTTGACTTTTCCCTCCGTTGATTGATAGTTTTCATTTTCGTCCTCCTTTATTCCCATTATAACAATATTATTGTTCATACTTCTGCACTTTAGATCAAGTAAGTTGGCTTTCATTGTTTTATTATCATATTGTAGCATCTTTTAGGGAGTCCACGGTAGTTTTTCTTCCATTTTATTACTGCAATCCATTTCTGTTTTTAAGGTCTCAACCTCACTCTGTAGCCCGGGCAATAGATTAAAAAAAATTTAACTGCTCGCTCATGCTTGTAAGCAAAGCTCTATCTTCTGGAGACATAGTTATAAAAACATCTCCAATGTTACATTTTGTCTCCAATGTCTCCAATGTTAAATGTTAATTTTAGACGGCGGCTTCCCTTCAGTTTCGCTCGCAGAACTCAATGAAAGTTGTTGCCATTGATGATCAGCGTCTTTGTCTTTCCCACATTGATGTGGGGGGCACTTTTGAATAGCTGTCCCCATTTGACGTAGTATCTTTTAAAAAGGATTCCTACCAGAGCCATGTCATCTACGTACTTGAGAAAGCTCATTGTTTCCTTGGATCTTCATCTCATTGGTGCAGATAGAGAACAACAACGGTGAAAGGATACACCCCTGGGGCACCCCTGTGTTCAGAGTCAGTTCATCAGAAAGGGCCCCATTCATGAGGACCCTCTGTGGGCGGTCAGTTAACAGTCCTTGATCTAACCTGCGAGGCCTCTGTTGACATTCAGGTCCAGTAGTCGTTTCAGCAGTGTGTGTATTTGCATTGTATTGAAAGCTGAACTAAAATCAATAAATAAAATGTGTACATATGATTTTCCATGTTGAAGATGACTAGCCACCATGTTCACCAAGGTCAGGGTAGCATCCTCAGTCCCCCTGTGCCTTATAGGCAAACTGTAATGGGTCCAGTCTGTATGCCTTGGAAAGGGTAAGGTGCTTACTTACAACCCTTTTCATGCATTTGGCCAAAAGGGTCGTGAGGGCCACAGGTCGAAAGTCATTTGGTGATTTGGCCAAACTTCTTAGGCATCGGTACAATGGTCGACACCTTCCAGGAGTTTGGCACTGTACAGGAGTTGAAACATTCGTGTGAAGGCTCCCTTGAGCTGGTCGGCACAGACCTTCAGTACTTAGCCCCGTAGTCCGTCTGAGCCTGGTGCTTTGTGTGGCTTAATATTTGACAAGAATGAGGCCACCTCGTTCTCTGTTATCTGGACAGGGGAAGATTTGGGGATGCTCTCACATTTGTTTACATTCGTCTTTAAAATCGACAGTGTCAAATCTTCCATAAAAACAGTTTAGGTTGTTTACAAAGGATGAACAGCAATTTTTTTGTTCTATTTTTCTTTCTCTTCCCATCATTGCATTAAGCCCTTCCTGCTTGTCTTGGATTTCCTGTACAGAACCTCTGCTCCACTATAACCTTGAAGGCCTTTTTTGCTTTCCACATTTTTGACTTGAATTCATTTTCTTTCTCCTTTACAGCATCAGTGTCTCCTTTACGGGAATGCAAACTTCCTTTCATTGAGGAACATTTTCAAGTCCTTAGACACCCAGGGCTTGTCGTTGGGAAATACTCTGACAGTTTTTGTGTTAATGACAGAATCCTCACAGAACTGGATGTATGATGTAATGCTGTCTGTCAACTCGTGTGGATCCCTGCACGAGTCAAAGAACACCTCCCAGTCTGTGGCATCAAAGCAATCCTTGAGCCCCTCCCTACTCTCCTCTGTCCATACCTGAATGGATTTATCACGTTTCAATCGGCTGCCTATATATCGGTAGTGGAGGGATAACGTTATGGTCGGATCTCCTGATGGATGCTATGCACACTGCCTTGTATGCGCCCTCTACGTTGCCATAATACTGGTCCCGGAAGTGAGTTGAGCGAGTTGGACAGGTGACATACAGTTGCAGAGTGGGGAGGTGCGCGGAGAGGGAGAGCATATTAAAATCCCCAAGCACAAATACTGGCTGGTCAGTTGATTGTGAAAGCGCAGCTTTGAAACAGTCTGTTATCCTGTCGGCAGCTTTCCTTACTGTTAGGTCCAGGCACATAGACCAGAATAATGTTAATGTGTCCAAACTCGCGTAGTAGATAGAATGGCCTGAATGATACGACGAGAATCTCATTGTCTCTGGTGCACACTTGTTCAATCACATTACACTGCGTGACCCAAGTATTATCTACTAAGATACATAGCTCCCCGCCCATTGATTTAAGTGATGTTGTTTTGTCTCCATCTGCTCTAACAACAGTGTATCCATCAATGTTCACATCAATATTGGCCTGCTTGAGCCACGTATCTGTAAAGCAGATTTAAATTACTTCTCCTAAAGTCCCCTTAAAATGTAGCTCTTGCCGCTAACTCATTCAGCTTGTTATTTAGTGAGAGCACATTTGACAGGGTGATCACCGGGAGCGGGTGACGGCTTCCCCGCCTCTGTAGTCTGTTCCTGACTCCATCTCTTGAGCCTCGCTTCTTCTTACTTTCCTTTTTGGTCTTTGTAGAACAACCACCAGGCAAGGCAATGCTGTTTTGGAGAGTGTGAGCTTTATCTCAAAGAGAGCAGAAACTCACAGGAGTAGGTGATGGTGGTTGATTTACTCACTGAGTCCACACAACCTCCGGTAGTGATTGTAAAGTTTTCCGCATATTGCAGCGATTAGGATTAAGGTCGTCACACATGCTACGTACAATCCACTTTCAAACTTGGATTCACTTGGATTTAGACAAAACGAAACAAAATTTAACGATATAACTAGAAACAAACAATCAATTCACGCAGGTGAGCTCAGGGTCTGGCAGCAGTGCCGCGCCCCCAATTGTGTGTAGATTGATGATGGGAAAAAATGATTTAATCCATTTTAGAACATTGCTGTAACGTAACAAAATGTGGGAAAAGACAAGAGATCTTAACAAAAATATGAATGCAACATGCAACAACTTCAAAGATTTTACCCCTCCGGGACGATGCCACACGTGAAGAAGTCAGATGTGGAGGTCATGGGCTGACGCCGTTACACGTGGTCTACGGTTGTGAGGCCGGTTGGATGTACTGCCAAATTCACTAAAACGACGTTGCAGGCAGTTTATGGTAGAGAAATGAACATTCAATTATCTGGCAACAGCTCTGTTGGACATTCCTGCAGTCAGCATGCCAATTGCACGCTTCCTCAAAATCTGTGGCATTGTGTTGTGTGACAAAACTGCACATTTTAGAGTGGCCTTTAATTGTCTCCAGCACAAGGTGCACCTGTGTAATGATCATGCTGTTTAATCAGCTTCTTGATATGCCACACATGTCAGGTGGATGGATTATCTTGGCAAAGCCCTGAATGGCAATCTCCATGCTAAAATGGGTTATATCCATCTAGAGTCCTCTATAAGAAATGGCAATGGTGGCCATCTTTGATTGCCAGCACAAATAATGCAGTCAAAACTGGCAGATGCAGTCGTGGCCAAAAGGTTTGAGAATGACACAAATATTAATTTTCACAAAGTCTGCTTTCTCAGTTTGTATGATGGCAATTTGAATATACAGTTTGAATATACTTGAATATAATGTTATGAAGAGTGATCAGATGAATTGCAATTAATTGATAAGTCCCTCTTTGCCATGCAAATTAACTGAATCCCCAAAAAACATTTCCACTGCATTTCAGTCCTGCCACAAAGGACCAGCTGACATCATGTCAGTGATTCTCTCGTTAACACAGGTGTGAGTGTTGACGAGGACAAGGCTGGAGATCACTCTGTCCATCTGATTGAGTTTGAATAACAGACCGGAAGCTTCAAAAGAAGGGTGGTGCTTGGAATCATTGTTCTTCCTCTGCCAATCATGGTTACCTAAAAGGAAAAACGTGCCGTCATCATTGCTTTGCACAAAAAGGGCTTCAAAGGCAAGTATATTGCTGCCAGTAAGATTGCACCTAAATCAACCATTTATCGGATCAAGAATTTATCAAGAACTTCAAGGAGAGCGGTTCAATTGTTGTGAAGAAGGCTTTAGGGCGCCCAAGAAAGTCAAGCAAGCGCCAGGACAGTCTCCTAAAGTTGATTCAGCTGCGGGATCGGGGCACCACCAGTACAGAGCTTGCTCAGGAATGGCAGAAGGCAGGTGTGAATGCATCTGCAAGCACATTGAGCTGAATACTTTTGAAGGATGGCCTGATGTCAAGAAGGGCAGCAAAGAAGCCACTTCTCTCCAGGAAAAACATCCGGGACAGACTGATATTCTGCAAAGGGTACAGGGATTGGACTGCTGAGGACTGGGGTAAAGACATTTTCTCAGATTAATCCCCTTACCGATTGTTTGGGGTATCTGGGAATAAAGCTTGTCCGGAGAAGACAAGGTGAGCGCTACCATCAGTCCTGTATCATGCCAACAGTAAAGCATCCTGAGACCATTCATGTGTGGGGTTGCTTCTCAGCCAAGGGAGTGGGCTCACTCACAATTTTGCCTAAGAACACAGCCATGAATAAAGAATGGTACCAACACATCCTCCAAGAGCAACTTCTCCCAACCATCCAGGAACAGTTTGGTGACGAACAATGACTTTTCCAGCATGATGGAGCACCTTGCCATAAGGCAAAAGTGATAACTAAGTGGCTCAGGGAACAAAACATCGATATTTTGGGTCCATGGCCAGGAAACTCCCCAGACCTTAATCCCTTTGAGAACTTGTGGTCAATCCTCAAGAGGCGGGTGGACAAACAACAACCCACAAAGTCTGACAAACTCCAAGCATTGATTATGCAAGAATGGAATGCCATCAGTCAGGATGTGGCCCAGAAGTTAATTGACATCATGCCAGAGCGAAATACAGAGGTCTTGAAAAAGAAGGGTCAACACTGCAAATATTGACTCTTTGCATCAACTTCATGTAATTGTCAATAAAAGCCTTTGACACTTATGAAATGCTTGTAATTATTCTTCCGTATTCCATAGTAACATCTGACAAAAATATCTAATGACACTGAAGCAGCAAACTTTGTGGAAATTAATATTTGTGTCATTCTCAAAACTTTTGGCCTCTATTGGTTGACCTAGCCAACTATAGCTAGGCTACTCGGGGATGATGTATTGGTTGTTTGTTTTTGCTTTTGATCCACTTTGATATTGTTATGAAAAGCGCTATAGAAATGTAATCAATTACTATTACACCAAATATTGTGTATTAGGTTAGTAGAGCAAAAAGCTCTATCGACGGCTAAGAGGCTGACACTTAAGCTTCAATAAAAAAGGGATACTAGCAAAAGCAGTTTGCAGGTTTTTCATTTCAACTTATCTAATTGTTACCATGCACCTTCAAGAGAGCTCAGATGTGCGAGTAATTTTTTTTTATGTTGAATGAAAACACAGTAGGTGTACCGGTATCAAATATTTTTTATATTAGAAACAAGAAACACTTTTCAGTGAGAAATCAACAGTAATTCATTTTGGGTTAAAAAAAAAAAAGGACGACCAAAAACAGAAAATTCATTAATAGCTATAAATAAAATACATTCTAAAATGGCCACAAGGCGTACCTACCTGGCAGTCACCTCCTTCTCCCGCCTCCACATTTGGACCCTTCTGGGAGGGAGAGGAGCCCACGGTGGGGTGATGGAGTGGCAGCCCCTGCAGCACCTCATCCATCACCACATTCCACTTCCAGGATGCGGCTGTGGCCTCCCTTCCCTCTGTGCTGACTCCGGTGGGGGGAGCTTTCAACTCCTGAAAAATATGGAAAAATAGACAGGAAAGTGTTGTTGCTCTCAGAGAGAATGGGATATTTATTGGACAAGTACAGGACAGCAATACATTTGATTTTTCACCCATGCTGGTGACAGCTGCCCCTCCAGCTCATACGTATTGGGCACAATCTGGCCTTAAATGGCCATGTACTCTTATATTCTCCACCCGGCACAGCCAGAAGCCAACTGACATTTACTCCTGAGGTTCTGACTTGTTGCACCCTCGACAACTACTGTGATTATTATTTTTTTATTTTTTGACCCTGTTGGTCATTTATGAACGTTTGAACATCTTGGCCATGTACTGTTATAATCTCAACCCGGCACAGCCAGAAGAGGACTGGCCACCCCTCAGAGCCTGGTTCCTCTCTGGGTTTCTTCCAAGGTTCCTGCCTTTCTAGGGAGATTTTCCTAGCCTCCATGCTTCTACATCTGCATTGCTTGCTGTTTGTGTTTTTAGGCTGGGTTTCTGCTGATGTAAAAAGGAATTTATAAATACATTTCATTGACTGATAATTGATCCTGAAAAGACATAGAATGAAGTACAATTTTCACCAAAACATGAGCTAAGTAGGGTTGTGTCAACTTTCTGTAGCTAGACTGCCACATCTTTTTATAACATTTTAGTGTCAAAGTGAAACAGTAACAAATGCAGCTTACCATTACTTTCACCATAGTAGGTTATGTGCAATGAAACTAGCAAGCTAGCTAACATCAAATAAGTTCACCCAACAGCAAAGTAACCCTGTAGCAAACATTACTGTTAGAGCAGTTATAACTTCTAGTCAAATTAAATCATTTAGCTAGCTAAACGCATGGCAGACTGCAAATATTTTAAGGAAATAGTCGTGATCATTTTAAGGAGAAGAAAAATGACTTTCACTTTAACATCACAGCAGAAGTTTCACTATTCGCCATCCTCCAAGTTGTTTTGTTGTTTACTTGAAGAGATCTAGTTAACGAAACTCGCAGCCCCCCTCTTCCAATGCATTGTGGCTGTGAAATTCCCGAAAACTGTTCAGCGAATTGTACTAGATGAAAAGCCAAGATGATTAAAACATCCTGGAATTTGAAGGATATTTGATTTTCAAAAAGGTATATAACATAAAATGTTATTTTCGCATACTGAGAATAGACGGGTTGGTTGTTTAGCAACAAAACCGACGCGTGTGCAACTATGGGAAAAAATGTGCATGATATTTATATCTCTAACTTTCTCACTCATTTTTGTTATTCACGATTCATTCATGATTATCCATAATCATGGTAGTAGCCACATTAATGTAGAAGTGTTAAGAAGCATATTCTATTCTTAATTACAAACAAAGTGACTCCAAAATGGCACAATACACTACCATTAATTTCTATTGGGCACTAAATAATCTGAAACACAACTAAAACAAACTGCAAATGCATCCAACAACGTTGTACAGTCACAAGTTTGATGTAGTCATTGCATGCTTGGAATATGGGACCAAATACTACACTTTTGAGCCAAAACAACAAAAACTGTCCAAGTACACTGAGTTCCAAAAGTATATGTGCCTATCACATCACACTTGTGTCACAAAGTTGACATTGTTGATGTCAGTTGAAGAATCAAGTTGACGACATGTCGTGTATGTTATAACACCTCTGGGTTCAAATTCTGATAAGAGTAGTTGATGACATTTCTGTTCATACTGTATGTCATTTTGTTGGCTGTGTCACTAATGCTGAAATTGAGCTGTTATCTCACTTACAGTGTTTCTTCCTGTAAAAGTTGCGTCATACTTCAGCACACCTTGCAGGCTGCCGCAGAATTCTATGGCACGTTATTTAAGTGTCAGCGATTGTTGCCATTAATGCTAGTTAGTGCTATTTTGAACACTGGAGGGCATCTTTGAGAAGTATTTGACAGTCTTTAATATTGGCTGTACTAGAGAATTTAAAACTTTTTTGTAAGAACAAGGTATATGGGATTGATTTTAAGAAATTTAGCTTAATTTATTAATATTATGGTGTTTCTATTCCAAGAAAAATTAACAGCAAAACCCTCTGGGTTTCCGTTAGGAAAATATGGCGCTGTTCAACGTGACTGGTCGGGAGTAGGCTACAATACTAAGAGCAAAACAACCCTAACATTTCCAAATCCTAATTGTAGTCTGATTAATACCCAAACGGAGATTCAGTGAAAATGTAAAATCTCATTGATTTATCAAGACCAGTCCCCATGCTTATCTCAGAGCAGCGTGAAATGGTGCTGAAATGGCGCCGGAGGAGATGGCCGCCGTTTTACAGTCTCCTAACCAATTATGTGGGGGTTTTTGCGATATTTGTAAATTATTATGGTTTTTGCAACCATATCTTACGGCAGAAAAGAGCTTCTGGATATCAGGACAGCGATCACTCACCTCGGATTAGACTAAGATTTTTTCAACAACAACAAGCAGGATTTACACGATATTCTCCAAACACCCCGCAGGGCAGACATCCCAATTATTCGCATAAGGAAACGACGCAGAGGAAGTAAAGCCGGATGCCTCGTCCGGATCTGCAGAAGGCGAGTAGGAAAGCTGCTGCCGTTACCGTCAATATTACTCACCAACGTACAATCATTGGACAATAAACTAGATGAGGTACGGTCATGAATATCCTACCAACGGGACATCAAAAACTGTAATATTCTATGTTTCACGGAAATGTGGCTGAATGATGACATGGATATTCAGCTCGCGGGATACACGCTGCACCGGCAAGATAGAACAGCACACTCCGGTAAGACGAGGGGTGGCGGTCTGTGCATATTTGTAAACAACAGCTGGTGCATGTAATCTAAGGAAGTCTCTAGATTGTGCTCGCCTGAAGTAGAGTATATTGTGATAAATTGCAGGCCACACTACTTGCCTTGAGAGTTCTCAGCTATACTTTTTGTGGCTGTTTATTTACCACCACAATCAGATGCGGGCACTAAGACCGCACTCAGTCAGCTGTACAAGGAAACAAGCAAACAGGAAACCACTCACCCAGAGGCGGCACTCCTAATGGCCGGAGACTTTAATGCAGGGAAACTTAAATCGGTTCTACCAATTCTCTATCAACATGTTAAATGTGCAACCAGAGGGGAAAAAATTATAGATCACCTGTACTCCACACACAGAGACGCGTACAAAGCTCTGCCTCGCCCTCCATTTGGTAAATCCGACCACAACTCTATCCTCCTGATTCCTGCTTAAAAGCAAAAATTAAAGCAGTGACTCGGTTTCTAAAAAAATGGTCAGATGAAGCAGATGCTAAACTACAGGACTGTTTTGCTATCACAGACTGGAACATGTTCTGGGATTCTTCTGATGACATTGAGGAATACATCACATCAGTCACTGGCTTTATCAATAAGTGCATTGAGGATGTCATCCCCACAGTGACTGTACGTACATACCCCAACCAGAAGCCATGGATTACAGGCAACATTCGTACTGAGCTAAAGGGTAGAGCTGCCGCTTTCAAGGTGCGGGACTCTAACCCGGAAGCTTACAAGAAATCCTGCTATGCCCTGCGACGAACCATCAAACAGGCAAAGCGTCAATACAGGGCTAAGATTGAATCATACTTCACCGGCTCCGATGCTCGTCGGATGTGGCAGGGCTTGCAAACTATTACAGACTACAAAGGGAAGCACAGACGCGAGCTGCCCAGTGACACGAGCCTACCAGACGAGCTAAATCACTTCTATGCTCGCTTCGAGGCAAGCAACACTGAGGCATGCATGAGAGAATCAGCTGTTCCAGACGACTGTGTGATCACGCTCTCCGTAGCCGGCGTGAGTAAGACATTTAAACAGGTCAACATACACAAGGCTGTGGGGCCAGACGGATTACCAGGACGTGTGCTCCAGGCATGTGCTGTCCAACTGGCAGGTGTCTTCACTGACATTTTCAACATGTCCCTGATTGAGTCTGTAATACCAACATGCTTCAAGCAGACCACCATAGTCCCTGTCCCCAAGAACACAAAGGAAACCTGCCTAAATGACTACAGACCCGTAGCACTCACATATGTAGCCATGGAGTGCTTTGAAAGGCTGGTAATGGCCCACATCAACACCATTATCCTAGAAACCCTAGACCCACTCCAATTTGCATACCGCCCAAACAGATCCACAGATGATGCAATCTCTATTGCACTCCACACTGCCCTTTCCCAGCTGGACAAAAGGAACACCTATGTGAGAATGCTATTCATTGACTACAGCTCAACGTTCAACACCATAGTACCCTCAAAGCTCATCACTAAGCTAAGGAACCTGGGATTAAACACCTCCCTCTGCAACTGGATCCTGGACTTCCTGACGGGTCGCCCCCCCAGGTGGTGAGGGTAGGTAGCAACACATCTGCCACACTGATCCTCAACACTGGAGCTCCCCAGGGGTGCGTGCTCAGTCCCCTCCTGTACTCCCTGTTCACCCACGACTGCATGGCCAGGCACGAGTCCAACACCATCATTTAGTTTGCAGACGACACAACAATGGTATGCCTGATCACCGACAACGACGAGACAGCCTATGACCCGGGAGGTCAGAGACCTGGCCGGGTGGTGCCAGAATAACAACCTATCCCTCAACGTAACCAAGACTCAGGAGATGATTGTGGACTACAGAAAAAGGAGCACCGAGCACGTCCCCATTCTCATTGATGAGGCTGTAGTGGAGCAGGTTGAGAGCTTCAAAATCCTTGGTGTCCACATCAACAACAAACTAGAATGGTCCAAACACACCAAGACAGTCGTGAAGAGGGCACGGCAAAGCCTATTCCCCCTCAGGAAACTAAAAAGATTTGGCATTGGTCCTGAGATCCTTAAAAGGTTCTACAGCTGCAACTTCGAGAGCATACATCACTGCCTGGTATGGCAATTGCTCGGCCTCTGACCACAAGGCACTTCAGAGGGTAGTGTGTACGGCCCAATATATGACTGGGGCAAAGCTGCCTGCCATCCAGGACCTCTACACCAAGCGGTGTCAGAGGAAGGCCCTAAAAATTGTCAAAGACCCCAGCCACCCCAGTCATAGACTGTTTTATCTACTACCGCATGGCAAGCGGTACCGGAGTGCCAAGTCTAGGACAAAAAGGCTTCTCAACAGTTTTTACCCCCAAGCCATAAGACTTCTGAACAGGTAACCAATGATACCCGGACTATTTACATTGTGTGCCCCCCCCAACCGCTCTTTTACGCTGCAGCTACTCTGTTTATCTTATATGCATAGTCACTTTAGCTATACATCCATGTACATACTACCTCAATTGGCACGACCAACCAGTGCTCCCGCACTTTGGCTAACTGGGCTATCTGTATTGTGTCCCTCCTCCCGCCAACCCCTCCTTTTACGCTACTCTGTTCATCATATATGCATAGTCACTTTAACCACACCTACATGTACATACTACCTCAATAAGCCTGACTAACCGGTGTCTGTATATAGCCTTGCTACTCTTATTTTCAAATGTATTTTTACTGTTGTTTTATTTCTTTACTTACACACACACACATACCTCTTTTTCCGCACTATTGGTTAAAGCCTGTAAGTAAGCATTTCACTGTAAGGTCTACACCTGTTGTATTCGGCGCACGTGACAAATAAACGTTGATTTGATTTGAAATAGTTGACCATACGGCTAAATAGTTGACCTTAGGCTATTGCTTCAAATCCTATTGCTTCTAACTTCAATATGCTTTAAATGCCACAATGCCACAATTTAAATGCCACTTTTTTTTTATCTGAGAAGGGTAATAAGAGGTGATCTGCACTGCATATTAAACTGACATTCTTAATGCTATATTCCACGTGTTACTGTGTGTTTCGCTCTCGCTCTCGCACTTGCTGTCTTGACTTCTGAATGCTCTGCTATGAAAAGCCAACTGGCATTTACTCCTAAGCTGCTGACCGGTTGCACCCTCAATAACCACTATTTATATTTTTTGACCCTGCTGGTCATCTATGAATGTTTGAACAGCTCTAAAAATGATCTAGCCTTTATGGCCATGTACTCTTATCTCCAACCAGTTCGGATTTAAGTATACCCTTTGTATGACTGACGCCTTTAGTGAGAGGTCTAATGCTTTAATATTGAATAATTTCTGCCCTCTGAATTCATATTCATTGTATAAATAGGCCCATGTGCACCATCATCAGATGAACCGCAGCATGTCAGCTAGCGCAATTTAATTAATGAATGCATAAAATCAACCAATGTCAGCCTTTAAATGCTTTATTTAAAAAATATATATATTTAACCTTTATTTAACTCGGCAAGTTAGTTAAGAACACATTCTTATTTACAATGACGGCCTAGGAACAGTGGGTTAACTGCCTTATTCAGGTGCAGAACGACAGAATTTTACCTTGTCAGCTCGGGGATTCAATCTAGTGCGTGAGAGAAAAGGCATTTGACTATTAGCGCTTTCAGGAGGAATGGAAAATTGCGTGTCAATTCATAAACCATGTGCCATCGAATCTCTTCCCAACTATTTTGCAATCTATATGGCTCTCCGCCAGTAGTTAAATTTTAAGGATTGGCGGATACTAAATTAATATCTAAGGGACATGCGCAAGACACGGTAGTAATATTTTTGTTTCTCTTAGAATAATAATCTTAGTGTAACAGTTTTAGTAAGTAATATGCTACAGTCCAGTTACAGCTTCTTCTGTCTTTTTTCGGGTGTGCGTGCAGGACAGAGGAATAGCAATTCTTACACTATTGTTCTAAATTCAATCACCTTTTTCATCCTCATCATTCAGTTCATTGAAATTCAATTTTGAAGTCGGGCACAAATATCAGTTTCTATTTGGTTAGTATCCCCCATTCATTGTCAGGTGGAGACACATTAGGCCTTGGGAGCCAAAAGCATAATCAGTGTTCTAACTCCCCCTTGCGGGGGTCTGGAGCAATGAAGCAGTGACGCAGGGTACCGTACTAAACCACAAATGACCTCTAAATCCCGTGGCATAATCTCAAAACTTCTAATTGGTGAACCACTGTATACAATCAACTAATATTGCTCCATATCAAATAAGTTTGCCTTGAGTTTAATAAATATTGAAATGCATCAACATGACCATACATAACTCAATACAATTATCAATGAATAAATAGACATAGATAAATAAAATGGGAGGCAATTAAAATGCTGTTCTTTGCTCAAGCACAGATTACAAGAGGCCTGTCTCTTTGAGTGGCTGGTTACGTAAAAAGAGAATTGCAGTGGGCTAGGCCGTACACAAAGCACTTCACTTTCATTTCCATCCCTGACACCACGCAAACCTGTCCCTTCGCCGAAGCACATTGTAATTAACCTCGGGCAGCTGATGGTCAGGCAGAAGCCGAACACATTCAACAGTCAAAAAGTTGTTTCCGTAACTCCGGGATGATGATGACGCTGAACTCTTAATGCTGAAATGCTATTGCCCCTTGGTTGGCTCAATATTACTGAACACCGAGTGCTGAATTCATGCAGACATTCTAAGTATAACCTAATGCAAGGAACAAACTGTATTACTAGTGTTGTGCTTTTTCAGAGTAAGCATTATCAAAGAGAGGGCCATGATGCAAACGACTGGGGCGTTCTGTTGGTTATCGCCTGTATCTTTGAAGCTGTTCACAGCACACTGACACCTGGATTCCTTCCGCAGTTTTTACTCTTTTTCACCAGGTTTTTATTTAATTTATTTACTTTCATATCCTATTCATTCTCTAAAAGGTTTAATAATCCATTTCGATGCTGTGTCCTCCAAATGGCTCTCCCTAGAAACCTGCACTACATAACAGCATTATATATTATGTAAACTCTATGAAATGTAATATTACTCCATTTTAGACCAAGCTTAAAGAACGCCCATGGGCAGAGTCAAAGGTCAAACTGACCAGCACACCTGTCAGAGTTGCGTCACAGTTGGGTTGGGTTGTCAAGAGAACTGATTTGTATTCTTTCGGTCAAGGGCACTTTATTCTAGGGATACTTTTCAGCCCTTGCACCTACTGTATATCTATGTTGATGTAAACAATCATTTTACAATCAAGCAAACAGTAAACACCTTCCGCATTCCCTGCATTGAAAAAGAAAGGGCTATAGGCATACATTTATGGACAGTTACACAAGCTTTAAAAAAGTGGCATTACTTTTGCCCAACAGAACATGCAGTATAAGGAACTCCCTCAATGCCTTACTCCTGTATATCCATTGATACTCATCATCCAATGCTATTTGATCTATCTAAAACTTCAATAAACACATTAAAACCTCTCTTTGCCCATTTGCCATGTTCTCTCTCGCTCTCTCTCTCTTTGCCCTATAAGCAGGTGAGAGACGAACTATCTGACCAGCCTGTCTGCGGCTGCTAATTGTGATCCGGTTGGAAGCAGACAGTGATGCTAGCCACGTGTTATTGCCGTGGCAATCCACCTGACAAGGCCGTGACGGGTCAGTCTGCCCACGGAAGTGCGGGGACATTGTCGTGGTAAAAGGTCTGACAGGGCTTTCTCTGCCCTCCTCCTGGATCCTTGGATCCTTCACTCCCAGGGGCTATTTTGCTGTAGTGGCACAATGTGACTATCTGTGCCTGTGCAGCTGTCAGAATTCATTCTCTACGGCTGCTGAGTGCCTAGGGCGCAGAAAATGTATTTATTTCAGCAGGAGAAATATAGTCTCCCGTAGAGGTCCATGAGCGATGTGCCATCACACAATCATAGAGTTACATGTTTCTCTTTTGTTGTCCTGCCACATCAGTGTTCCACTCCAGACCATGGACATTTCTAATCGCTCTAGTCTTGTTGAAGTCTACCGGCGTATTGCCTTGTCATTGTACTTCTATATAAGTACAATGATGATATCACATCTTTCCCAGTCAGAGGGCCTGTCTTGCATTCTTCTCCGCTGTACTTCCGAAAGCTCACTACCAACAAACAAACTGGAGACTAGAAGTATGATGGAGTCCACTCAGTCTTTTACCATTATAGCCTAATTGTCTTAGGCTTGTTTACCACATGGTCCAAGATCAGTATCCGAGACCTACACCACTCTCACCATTTTCCCACAACGGAGGGAACTGACACAAAACTCATGTGCTGGAACAGACAGTAGCAATCTTCTCTCTCTGGTTTACATTATTCCCTGTCCAGAGCATTTTTATTTTATTTACACAAATGGAAATAAGGAGCAGTCGCTATGACAAAAAAATACACTGGTCATTATGCAATTACTGAAGTGGTAATGTAACATTGTTAATACAATGTTATTACTATACAGGTGTAAGAGCAACTAACGCACCCTTGCAACAGGTAACAGACATTGGGTTTACTTTACCTCACTCCCTCCCTCCTTCCCTACTTTTCCTCTCCACCTTTAACCCCAACCCCCTTTCTTCCTTTTGTTATCCAGCTCTGAATGAAATAATCACCTAATGACATCCTGTCAGCGGCAGATCACATTAATCTTGGCATAAACAGCGCTATCGATAGAGCCATTTTTAATGAAAGGCAGCGAAAAAGGAAGCCAGGCAGCAGTAATTGTTCTAATTTGTAGTTGAGCGATGGGTTTGGCAGTGCACAAATCACTCAGCCACACAAGCATACAAAAAGTGGATGGCCAAGGGGCCAGGCTTCCCACTAACACAAACAGCCATTCAACTTACTGTAACTGGCAGATTTCAGCTGGGGTAAAGGTCCTGAATGTTTTCTCTGGGTAAAGCCTGGGATGAAATTCATTTAAATATCTGTCACAGCCTGTTGGACCTGTTAGTCTATACTCTGTAGGGTGAGCCCGAACGTATATTGATAATCAAACAGCAATCGTATTGGTAATAAACAACCTTAGTCACGGTAGCCAGGAGAAGGAGAGTAGAATGGATTAGCGGCATACTATATTTATGTTTCTTAGCCATATTTCAGTAGGTTTTAAGCATCAGCCAACCTCATTGGATATTCTGTCAATCACATGTGGTATTGTATTAATCATTTTGAATGAAATCCAAAGTTATGAAGCACTTGGAGGCCCAGTGCAGCAAAATAACTTAATGTCAGTCACCAATCCAGTTGCAGGTGTTCTGAAATGAATGCTCAATTACACAAATTTGTATTTCACAGATTTATTCAAATTAAAATCACACCAAGGTAAATATACTTACCTGGGCAGAGTTCATCCAGGTTTTGTTTTTTTCAACACTGAGATGCTCCCGTAGAGGGCTTGTTGAAATAAAAATAAATGTACCTTGTAGCCTGGAAACTGAATCAGGGAAAAAACCTTGTTTAGGCCAGTGTTTCCCTCTGCCTTAATCAAAGTTTTGAAATGCAGTGACATATGTTCCACGAGGTGTCGACGTGCATCTCCAGAGAAGGGGAAGGTAATCGATTGCTAATATACTACACACTTAATTACTACTTAATTAGCCTGCAATCAAACATTGACTTCATGTTCCTGCAATGCTCCAGTCCATTAAACCGGTCACTTGCTCCCCTTCAATGCCAATTCAAACAGGCTCTGAACCTGTATGTGCCGTTTTCTAGTTACAAAGCAACAGCAAGGATGTAGGATAGCTAGGCTAGCTAGGCTATGTGTTGACAGGGAAAGACCCACAGCTACAATAAGCAATATTATGACTTCCGTTCATTCAGAACCATCAAGAGTATTTGAGAAAGACAGTTTTATTTTGATATTCCGTTCATTCAGAACCATCAAGAGTATTTGAGAAAGACAGTTTTATTTTGATATCATAATTCTTAAACTCTGAGATTATAGAAGAAAGTGTACCTTCATTCTGAGAAGAGACTGTAGCAAGGTTGGCGTTAGAATTTCACAATTTAAACTCAACAAGGTTTACATTCAAATTACAGTTTTCTAGTATTCCCTTTTTGGAAACAACAAATAATGATCATCTTCTCCTCAATGTTTCCCTCAGGGCCATACCAAGAGCTTTTACAGTAAGAAGAACATAAAACACTGCATCTGGAATCCCAGTTATTGCACTAGTAGCTTCATGAATTTACTGTCATCCTCTTCTCCCCCAGACAATGGCAATGCATGTCTTTTTAATTCTAATGTGGCTTATTAAAGGCCCAGTGCAGTCAAAAATGTGATTTCCTGTATTTTATATACATTTCCACACTGAGGTTGGAATTATACTGTGAAATTGTGAACATTATGATAATGTCATTTGAGTGTAAGAGCTGTTTGAAAAAAAACACCAGAAATGTCAGCCTGTTTTGATTGGATGGAGTTTTGGCCTGCCTGGTGACATCACCGGGCGGTAGATTAGTATACCAATAAGGAAGAGTTCCAAACCTCTCGACAAATAACAGCTAGTTTTCCCTTCCCCCCTCAGACCACTCCCAGACAGTCCTAGCAAAATTCTTGCTTGAGAAATTGCTCTTGCTAACAACCTATTTTTGTTTAATTTCGTACATTTTGATTGTTTTCAATCACAGTACGGTACTTAATTGTTACCCTGAAATGATTAGATATTGAGATGTTTTTAAAGTAAAATATTTTTTAAAAAGACTGCTTTTGGCCTTTAATAACAAATGATACTGAGTTGAATCAGTAAGAGCTAAAGCGAGAGAAGATTGAGTATTGGAGTCTGGAGAGGAATAGAATGGTAAATTACAAAGAGGACCATATAGATAGACACTCAAATGAGGGGGAAAATTTCAATCAGAGCAATTAAAGAGGAGGGCGGTGATGCCTCTTTCAGCAGTTATCAAATGGTGATGGAAGCATGATAGTTGATTAAACCAGTGACAGTGGGCTCACTCCCTCCCCATTCACTCCCAGACTCTGACTCTCTTTATCTCCACTGGGACCTGAGCTGCATGGTGAATAGGTGATGGCATGAATTGGGGCCAGAGAGAGTTGGCAGGAGCCAACAGGGGCCCCTGATCCTTAACAACTCTGTCAGGGGACCATACAACCCAAGGGGCCAAGTCTTACTTGCAAAAACAGCTTTCCACTTTACGTAATGCTGTGAAAACACTGACATTTGTCGCTACTTCTCTTTATACACTGAATAAAAATGTAAAAGCAACATGCAACGTTTTCAAAGATTTTACTGATTTACAGTTCATCTGTCAATTTAAATAAATTAGGTCCTAATTTATGGATTTCACATAACTGGGAATACAGATAGGTATCTGTTAGTCACAGATACCTTTAAAAAAAGGTAGGGGTGTGGATCAGAAAACCAGTCAGTATCTGGTGTGACCACGATTTGCCTCACGCGACACATCTCATTTGCATAGAGTTGATCAGGCGGTTGATTGTGGCCTGTGGAATGTTGTCCTACTCCTCTTCAATGGCTATGCCATGTTGCTGGATATTGACGGGAACTGGAACACACTGTCGTACACGTTGATCCAGAGCGTCCCAAACATGCTCAATGGGTGACATGTCTGGTGAGTAAGCAGGCCATTGTCAGCTTCCAGGAATTGTGTACAGATAGATCCTTGCGACATGGGGCCGTGCATTGTCATGCTGAAACGAGGTAATGTAGGCAGATTAATAGCATGACAATGGGCCTCAGGATCTTGTTACAGTATCTCTGTACATTCAAATGGCCATCGATAAAATGCAATTGTGTTCGTTGTCAGTAGCTTATGCCTGCCTACACATACCATGACCTCACCGCCACCATAGGGCACTCTGTTCACAACGTTGACATCAGCAAACCTCGCCCATAAAAACCCATACACGATGTCTGTTTTCTGCCCGGTACTTTTGAAACCGGGATTCATCCGTAAAAAGCACACCTCTCCAGCGTGCTAGTGGCCATCGAAGGTGATTATTTGCCCACTGAAGTCGGTTACGACGTTGAACTGCAGTCAGGTTAAGACCCTGGTGAGGATGACGCGCAGGCAGATGAGCTACCCTGAGATGGTTTCTGACAGTTTGTGCAGAAATGGTTTGGTTTTGCAAACCCACAGTTTCGTCAGCTGTCCGGGTGGTTGGTCTCAGACGATACTGCAGGTGAAGAAGCCGGGTGTGGAGGTCCTGAGCTGGCGTGGTTGTGAGGCCGGTTGGATGAATTCTCCCCCCCAAAAATTGGGAGGCGGCTTAGGGTATAGAAATGAACATTACATTCTCTGGCAACAGCTCTGATGAACATTCCTGCAGTCAGCATGCCAATTGCATGCGCCCTCAAAACGAGATATCTGTGACATTGTGTGTGTGACAAATTTTAGTGGCCTTTTTATTGTTCCCGGCACAAGGTGCACCTGTGTAATGATTTAATCAACTTCTTAATATGCCACACCTGTCAGGGGGATGGATTATCTTGGCATGGGAGAAATTCTCACTATCAGGGATTTAAACAAATTTGTGCACAAAATTTGAGAGAAATAAGTTTTTGAGAAAATATGGAACATTTCTGGCATCTTCTATTTCAGCTCATGAAACATGGGACCAGTTGACATGTTGCATTTTTTTTTTTGTTCAATAAAAATGATTGAACTGATATGTTGTGTCACTGATCTACATACTGATCTCCCCATAATGTCAAAGTGGAATTTAGTTTGTAGGAAATCTCAGACATTAATAACAAATAAAAAATGTCTTGAGTCAATAAGTATTCAACCTTATTGTCATGGCAAGCCTAAATAACTTTAGGAGTAAGCATATGTACAAATTGTATAATAAGTTGCATGGACTTTTTCCCGTGTTCAATAATATTAGTTAGCACAATTTCTGAATGACTACCCCATCTATGTACCTCTCACATACAGATAATTGTAAGGTCCCTCAACCGAGTAGTGAATTTCAAGCACAGATTCAACCACAAAGAACAGGGAGGTTTTTCAATGCCTCGCAAAGAAGGGCACAGATTAGTAGCTATGTACAAATAAAAAAGTAGAGACTGAACATCCCTCTGAGCATGGTGAAGTTATTAATTACTCTTTGGATGGTGTATCAATACACCCAGTCACTACAAATATACAGGCGTCCTTTCTCAGTTGTCGGAGAGGAAGGAACTGCTCAAAGATTTCATCATGAGGTCAATGGTGATTTTAATGGTTGTGATATGAGAAAACTGAGGATGGATCAACAATGTTCTAGTTACTCCACAAAACTAACCTAAATGACAGAGTGAAAAGAAGGAAGCCTGTAAAAATATTCCAAAACATGCATCCTGTTTGCAACAAGGCACTTAAGTAATACTGCAAAATCTGTGGCAAAGAAATTAACTTTTTGGCCTGAATACAAAAAGGGTTGTTTGGGGCAAATCCAACCCAACACATCACTGAATACCACTCTTCATATGTTCAAGTATGGTGGTGGCTGAATCATGTTATGGGTATGCTTGTCATCAGCAAGGAAAAGGGAGTTTTTCAGGATTAAAAAGAAATGGAATACAGCTATAAGCACAGGCACAATTCTAGAGGAAAATCTGGTTCAGTCTGTTTTCCAGCAGACACTTAAAGACAAATTCACCTTTCAGCAGGAGAATAAGCTAAAACCCAAAGCCAAATAGACACTGGAGTTGCTTACCAAGACAACATTGAATGTTCCTGAGTTGCCTAGGTACAGTTTCTGGGCGCGATAGAATATGTTCAAGGCATAATGTACAGACAAACGTATGGTAGGATGTGAGTACATTGGAGGTAAACCTGGGTATTGAGTAATGATGAGAGAGATATTGTCTCTAGAGACGTTTAAACCAGGTGATGTCACCGCATATGTGGGAGGTGGAACAAAATGGTTGGTTAAGGCATATTGAGCAGGGCTAGAGGCTCTACAGTGAAATAAGACAATAATCACTAACCAGGACATTAATGGACAAGGCATATTGATATTAGGGAGAGGCATGCGTAGCCGAGTGATCACAGGGGTCCAGTGTGTAGTTGGGCTGGCTGGAGACATGGCGATTCAGACAGCTAGCAGGCCGGGGATAGCAAGCTAGCAGAAGGGCCTTAGAGGGACTTCTCGACGGAAGAAAGTCTGTTTTAGCCTCCTCGTGCGGTGACGGCGATAGACCAGTCGTGATGGATTAGTAGCGTTCCGAGTAGCAGAGGGGTCCAAGTCCAATTGGCAAAATAGGTATAGTGGCCCAAGAAATTGGCCGATGGATCTATTCAGCTAACAGTCCAATATGCTCTAGACAGCTAGCGGCTAGCAGATGGGCATTCAGTGGACGTTGCGGCGTAGGGGCCAGTTGAGTACCCCCTCGAGCAAGTTACGTCGGTAGTCCAGTCGTGAAGGATCGGCGGGGTTCCGTTCCCCGCACTGGCAGTAGAAGGGGTTGTACCCCAGGAGTGGCTTATGGGCCTCTTCAGCTAGCCGGGAGAATGGGCCTAGCATGGGCTAGCTCCAGGCTAATTGGTGCTTGCTTCGGGACAGACGTTAGCCAGGAGTAGTCACTCGAGGTGCTGCTAGCTGGCTGCGATGATCCGGTGAAAGTGTTCAGAGCTTGCGGTAGGAATCCGGGGGTATGGAGAGAAAATAGGTCCGGTATGCTCTGGTTTGAGTCCCGTTATACAAACTGGTGAGAGCTTTCCGAGCTAAACGTTAGCTGATGACCGCTAGCAGTCGTTAGCTGACTAGTAGCTTGTAGCTCGTGAGCTGGCTAGCTTCTGTTGGGGGATTCCGGTTCCGAGGTAAATAAAAATACTTTAGAAAAAACAGATGCACACCACATTGGGTGAGGCGGGTTGCAGGAGAGTATTTGAAAGTTTAGGTTTAGAAAAAATTTAAAAAGATATGCGAAGAAAAATATAAATACATGGGACACGACAAGACGAGGGACAAAGATGTCTGACTGCTACGCCATCTTGGAAATCTGTTTTTAGAGGATATGTTGCTTTGTTAACATGACAGCAAATGTTTTATTTGATTGAACGCCATTTAGGTTAGGCTATTTGATCGGAGAAATCTGCATGATGTAAATTGTGTCCGTCTCATTACATTGCCATGCATTTTATCTCCAGCCTGTAAGCTTCAGAAAAAGCCACATACTCTTTGTACCATATACTATATGTGCTACATGATTTATGTTAGATAATTTTTGTTGACTGAATGTTGGTGGAGCGCTGCATAGACAGCACCCTGGAGAGGCGCGCTGGCAATGGACAAGCTAAATATTTTGCGCCCCTGCCTTTGACAAAGTGGGCACTGCTTTTCAAAGGGTGGCTTCAGCGCTCACCTAAAAAGCCCATATGCAGCTGGTTGAGAGAAATTGTTATTATTTTGGGGCAGAATTATGTGAGGTTTTATGTGTTGTTGTTGGAGGTGTGTCTTGGTCATTGTTGCTCAGAAAATGCTGCCCTCGTCAATCTGCAGCCATAGGCCGTGCCTATAGCATATCATAATCACATCAATACATTGGTTTTAACAAACTCTTAACAACACTAAATGAAGTAAAGAGAGTCTGCTGTAATGTTTCTTATTAAGCCTTTATTACAGAAAAGAATAAAAAGAATCGCATTCATACGTGATTGCAATTTCCGAAATGGAACGGTTTATTTATTGTTTAAGCTAATTATTCAAGGCTCACTTTATTTAATTTTAAAACTAAAATGCTTGATGTCATTTCAAATCATGAATGACTCATCTGCTGTGTCATGACATTAACAAATTAATGATTGATTGATACAGTAGCCTATAGAAGTAATGAAATCTAGGCCTAAGTAAGGTACGGTATTAAGACTAAAAGGGATGTGCTCTTAGGCCTACAGCTCGATGGTGGTTAATTAGGATTGGAGTCCCGCTAGCGGGACAACTTCCTGTGAAACTGGAGGGCGCACAATTCAAATGAATAATCATAAAATTATTGATTTTAAACATTTAGGTACATACTGCATAAGTGTCTTATATCGGCTGAAAGCTTAAATTCTTGTTAATCTAACTGCACTGTCCGATTTGCAGTAGCTATTACAGCGAAAACATGCCATGCCGATTGTTTGAGGACGGCGCCCCACATCAAAATATTTTTCCACCGGCACAGGTTTCATAAAATCACATATAACGATTAAATATTCACTTACTTTTTGAAAATCTTCTCTTATTTGTCATCCAAAGTGTCCCAGCTATAACATGTAGTGTTGTTTTGTTAGATAAAATCCTTCTTTATATCCCAAAAAGTCTGTTTAGTTGTCTGCATCGATTTGAGTAATTCACTCATTCAACTTGCAGAGAAAGAAATCCAAAAGTCAAAATACGTTTCTATTTACTCCTCGGATACCCTAAAATGTATGTTCAATAGGAAACCAATTTTAGCAGGTGCATAATGTCTTCATGGCGCGCGCAAACACGAATTTCCAGACTGTGTCCTTCTGTTAAAACTGATATTTCTTATTCGTTTTTGAAGTTGCAAGCCTGAAACCTTGAACATAAACTGCTGACACCTTGTGGAAGTCATAGGAATTGCATCCATGGAGCTAATTCTCAGTATGACCTTTCTCTTGCCTTTCTAAGAGGATGGTCTGTCTGCATATCCCGAGCTACAGTCAGTTTACTTTGGGCACGTCATTCAGGCAGGAAGTGGAGAAAAAAGGGGCATAGCCCTAAGAAGTTAAACAAGGCTGCTATACTAAACCTACTAATGATAATGAAATTACTTATTATTATTATTATATAATAATAGTAATAATAAAAATAAGAAAGATATCAAGAAAAAGGAGCGTTATTTTGATTATAAATATAATTTTTCAGACAATTTGGAACAGTGTAAACACTAAATAAATTATAAATAATACCTGAGAGGCCGTTCTAACGAAATAAACAAATATTTAACTAACTGTGAAATTGTTTACTTGACATGTCATTGCATGAGGCTTGGTGCTCACGGAATCAGTAGGCTATTAAACAAAAACTCAAACAGACAACAGAAGGAGGATCTGTCTTATTTCTGTAGATATATTGATGATTTATAAAGCCAGTCACATTTAAATGTTAGGCTATTGATTATAGACCTAATTAAGTTCAGATTTTCTCTATCCTCACTTTTCTTAGACAATAAGGCATCTGTGTCACGCCCTGACCTTAGTTATCTTTGTTTTCTTTATTATTTTGGTTAGGTCAGGGTGTGACATGGAAGATGTATGTGTTTTGTCTTGTCTAGGGATTTTGTATGTTTATGGGGTGTTTACTGGTCTAGGTGTTTGTATGTCTATGGTTGCCTAGATTGGTTCTCAATTAGAGGCAGCTGTTTATCGTTGTCTCTGATTGGGAACCATATTTAGGCAGCCATATTCCATTGGGTATTTCGTGGGTTATTGTCTATGTGTAAGTTGCCTGTGTCTGCACTTTTCGTATATAGCTTCACGTTCGTTTTGTTGTTTTTTGTATAGTTTGTCAAGTGTTCTTCGTTTCGGTAAATAAATAGAAGAATGTATTACTATCACGCTGCGCCTTGGTCCTCCTCTCTTCATCCAAACGACGAACGTGACAATCTCCTCATTTTGCTACTGACTCCGGCATTATTCTCAACACCATTATGCTGGTTAACTTCGCTATTATGCACAGAGCAACATGGTCTAGGAAAAGGCGCCAATTCAACATCGCACTGATGTGTTCCAGAAGCACGGACAGCGACCACTATCCAGCCAGGGTCCCCAATTTGTTATAAAATAATATTATTTTTATTAGTGTTGCACCATTTGTTCTTATGTAATATAATCATATACAATTTCAGTAGCACTTCTTAGACTGATGGACTGTTCCATCCCCAAGGCCTCCACAATGGATCAGTCCACTCAGCGTGACTCAGACATATGTCTTCTACACTATGATATTTTTTATTTGAATTTGTTTTGCTCCTGCTCGACTAAAGAAATCTTGGTCGGCCAACACCCTATTGACAAAACAATCGACTAGTCGACTAAATGGGGTCAGCCCTACAATAAATCAATCTATAAAATAAAAGCCCTTTTTACATAAGCAGAGCGATGCAGATATAGAAGCACGGTGGCTAGGAAAAACTCCCTAGAAAGGCAGGAACCTCACAAGAAACCGAGAGCGAAACCAGGCTCTGAGGGGTGGCCAGTCCTCTTCTGGCTGTGCCGGTGGAGATTAAGTACATGGCTATTAAGGCTAGATCGATTCTTCAAGAATGATAAACGTTCATAGATGACCAGTAGGTTCAAATAATTATAACAGTGGTGGGCCTCCCGGGTGGCGCAGTGGTCTAGGGCACTGCATCGCAGTGCTAACTGCGCCACCAGAGTCTCTGGGTTCGCGCCCAGGCTCTGTCGCAGCCGGCCGCGACCGGGAGGTCCGTGGGGCGACGCATAATTGGCATAGCGTCGTCCGGGAGGGTTTGGCCGGTAGGGATATCCTTGTCTCATCGCGCTCCAGTGACTCCTGTGGCGGGCCGGGCGCAGTGCGCGCCAGCCAAGGGGGCCAGGTACACGGTGTTTCCTCCGACACATTGGTGCGGCTGGCTTCCGGGTTGGAGGCGCGCTGTGTTAAGAAGCAGTACGGCTGGTTGGGTTGTGCTTCGGAGGACGCATGGCTTTCCGACCTTCGTCTCTCCCGAGCCCGTACGGGAGTTGTAGCGATGAGACAAGGTAGTAATTACTAGCGATTGGACACCACGAAAAATTGGGGAGAAAATGGGATAAAAATTAAAATAAAAAAAAATTAAAAATTAAAATAATAAAACAGTGGTTATAGTGGGTTCAACAGGTCAGCACCTCAGGAGTAAATGTCAGTCAGCTAAAAGCAGAGCATTCAGAGGTCGAGACAGCAGGTGCTAGAAAGAGAGATTCGAAAAAGCAGTTCGGGGATAAGGTTGCAGGTCCGGGGAACAGGTCAACAGTCAAGATGTGCAACTTTTTGGTTCTGAAGCACAAATCGGATGTTTTTTAAACAAGAATTTGGTGAAATGCAGTAGGCCTATGTTAGTGGCCATATCATTAAGCCAAGGTGGTAGGCTAAATGAAGCCTATTAAAATATGTATGAAAAAAATAATGTTTTCCAATTCCGTTTCACACTTGCTACTCCCCAAAACCTTCTCACGGCCCTAGCTCACCCAACTTCTGTTGATTGATAGTTTGTTGGTCCAATCAGAAGGCGGAGGGTGCATTTCACTAGTCAATCTGTTTTCTTGCAAGTGCAATACTGTCTCTGGCTGCGTGGAGAGTAGCCTACAAAGTGTGTATTCCAGTCACTTCTTGTCTTTCAACGTATGAAAACCAATATCTAAATATGTATTGTTGAACAATCCCTTTAAGTGAAAACACAGGGTTTAGACTGTTATGGGTTAAGTTATTATATTTATCCATGAAAATATCTTCGACTCCTATTGCTCATATGTGCATTGCCAAACATTATGTAGTATAATATGTCCACATGCTAACATCCCTGTGCTCATATCTCTGGGAATAAATCCATTTGCATTAAATTACTTTTTGACAGCACCCTTTTTTATTTGAACGAAACCTTCCATACATACAGTAATTGCCCATTGTAGAAGTGCTCAGAAAGTTACTTTTTGGACCACAATGCCAAAACATTCAAGAGATAAAGGAGCTCAAAGTTGACCCATTTTGCATACCCCATCATACCATGATATATCCATGTTTTATCACTGGAAATAATAAACAGTTGAGATGTATATAATTGAAAAGCTTACGAACAGGGTTGTCAAACTCCACTACATGACCAAGAGTATTTGGACACCTGCTCGTCGAACATCTTATTCCAAAATCATGGGCTTTAATATGGAGTTGATCCCCCTTTGCTGCTATAACTTAGGGCCCTTTTTTCAGAATTTCTGCCTGACTGACATTCCCAATGTAAACTGCCTGTTACTCAGGACCAGAAGCCAGGATATGTATATAATTGGTATCATTGGAAAGAAAATACTTTGACTTTTTTTTATTTTTATCCCATGCTCTTTCAATGGAAAGCTATGTAATTCCAGCTCCCAGATTCCACTTCCTATTGCTTCCAGTATATGTCAAAAGTCTTTGTTCAAGGTTTCAGGCTTGTTTCTTCCAAAACGAGGAAGAAATTTGAGTTTTGGTACTGAGAGTCACAGTTGGAAATCAGTCTGTGTAAGGAAGAGGACGCGCACTTGCCAATTTTACTTTTCAATTGAACATACTACTTTCCGTATGAAATATTATAGTTTATTTACATTTTAGGGTACCTGAGGATTTAATAGAAACGTAGTTTGACTTGTTTTAACTAAGTTTAGCAGTAGCTTTCTGGATTCCTTTGTCTGCATGTTGAACGAGTGGATTACTGAAATCAATGGCGCCAACTAAACAGACTTTTTTGGGATATAAAGAAGGATTTTATATAACAAAACGACCATACATGTTGTAGCTGTGACTCTTGGGATTGCAAACAGAGGAAGATTTCCTAAAAGTAAATGATTATTTAATCGCCTATTTGTGATTTTATGACGCCTGTGCTGGTTGAAAAATATGTTGATGTGGGGCACCGTCCTCAAACAATCACATGCTATGCTTTCACTGTAAAGCCTATTGTAAATCTGACAATGCAGTTAGATTAACAAGAATTTAAGCTTTTAACCGATATAAGATACTTGTATGTTCATAAATGTTTAGTATTACGAGTATTTATTTGAATTGCGCGCCCTCCAATTTCACCGCTGACGGGACGCCTAGGCTATAACAGCCTCCACTCCTCTGGTAAGGTTTTCAACTAGATATTTAACATTGCTGCGTGGACTTCCATTCAGCCACAAGATATTGGGCGATTAGGCCTGGCTGGCAGTCAGTGTTCTAATTCATCCCAAAGGTGTTCGATGGGGTTGAGGTCAGGGCTTTGTGCAGGCCAGCCAAGTTCTTCCACACCAATCTCAACAAACCATTTCTTTATGGACCTCGCTTTGTGCCCGGGGGCATTGTCATGCTGAAACAGGAAAGGGCCTTCCCCAAACTGTTGCCACAAAGTTGGAAGCACAGAATCGTCTAGAATGTCATTGTATGTTGTAGGGTAAGATTTCGATTCACTGGAACTAAGGGGCCTAACCCCAACCATGAAAAACCTATTTCATGAAGCTCCCAACGAACAGTTATTGTGCTGACTTTACATCCAGAGGCAGTTTGGAACTCGGTAGTGAGTGTTGCAACCGAGGACAGACATTTTTTATGCGCTATGCACTTCAGCACTCCCATTCTGTGAGCTTGTGTGGCCTACCACTTCGCAGCTGAGCCGTTGTTGCTCCTAAACATTTCCACTTCACAATAACAGCACTTACAGTTGACTGGGGCAGCTGTAGCAGGGCAGATATTTGACAAACAGACTTGTTGGAAAGGTGGCATCCTATGACAGTGCCACGTTGAAAATCACTGAGCTCTTCAGTAAGACCATTCTACTGCCAGTGTTTGTCTATGGAGATTGCATGGCTGTGTTTTATAAACCTGGCTGCAACATGTGTGCCTGAAATAGCCGAATCCATTCATTTGAGGGGTGTCCGCATACTTTTGTATATATAGTGTATTTTCTCATTTCTGGGGGGAAAAAAGGTACAATCTGCTACATCCATTTTTGTAATTAGGAATGAATGATATGTACCCATTGATTCATAACTTCTAAATGCCTCATGATCTTAGTTCAACTGTCATACCCCATCAGAACCTAAAATATGAGCTTGTTTTACTCCTTTGTTTGTAAACAAAGTAAATGTAAACAAATATAGCCTCAAAACATGGTGGGTCCATACTTGCAAACACAAGCAACCATTTAAATTTAAACAAGTTCTACAGGACAAAATATGTATCAGCCAATTAAAATGTACATGCATGTGACAAAATGCAAAATTGTAGCTGGTCCTATCAGATAACGTGGCACACATTAGCCCAATGCAAACCTTAACAGCTGGCACTGATTGTATGTAAGTATAAAAATGTTGTTTAATCAAAGATCAAAAACTTTATATTCACCGTCTCTGGCCACTAGAGGGATATTTTAAACCAAAAAATTCAATAATTACTTTTGTTCCGTTTGTCTATAACAAAATGTTGTGTGCCAATATTGCATTGATGCATCCTTGACTAAGCTACTAGCTACTACTAACGTTAGACAACATTTTTACTTTAGGCAAATATGGCAAAGTTCCACGTTTTTGTTAATGTTTCCCACACATCCATGTGCTGTTATGGAAAAATAATAAGAGGTCCTTACAACATGTACGTTTATCATACATGGTAAAAAAAAAATGTATGGAATTGTAAAAGAATTTTGCACACATGTAAGCTATCATTATCATCGTTGCTTCTTTTTTTGCCGTCATTTCTAGGTGGCACTTTAACCGTGGTTTGAAGCCCCCCTCACATCAAGCTTTTTTGTTGAGGAATAAACACTTCACTGCCTGTGAATGCAAATAGTCCAGGTGGCCATTTGATTAATTGCTCAGCAGTCTTATAGCTTGGTGATAGAAGCTGTTAAGGAGCCTTTTGGACCTAGATTTGGCACTCCGGTACCACTTGCCGTGCGGTAGCAGAGAGAACAGTCTATTACTTGGGTGACTGGAGTCTTTGACAATTTCTTGGGCCCTCCTCTAACACCGCCTGGTATATAGGTCCTGGATGGCAGGAAGCTTGGCCCCAGTAATGTATTGGGCCGTATGCACTATCCTCTGTAGTGTTAGATACCAAGCAGTTGCCATACCAGGCGGTCATGCAACCGGTCAGAATGCTCTTGATGGTGCAAATATAGAACTTTTTTAGGATCTGGGGACCCATGCCAAATCGTTTCAGTCTTCTGAGGGGGAAAAGGTGTTGTTGTGCCCTCTTCATGACTGTCTTGGTGTGTTTGGACCATGATAGTTTGTTGGTGATGTGGACACCAAGGAGCTCGAAACCCTCAAAACCCTTCACTTCAGCCCTGTCGATGTAAATGGGGGCCTGTTCGGCCCTCGTTTTCCTGTAGTCCATGATTATCTCCTTTGTCTTGCTCACATTGAGGGAGAGGTTGTTGGCAATGGCACCACACTTACAGGTCTTTGACCTCTCTATAGGCTGTCTCATCATTGTTGGTGATCAGGCCTACCACTGTTGTGTCATCAGCAAACTTAATGATGGTGTTGAAGTCATTCTTGGCCACGCAGTCGTGGGTGAACAGGAAGTACAGGAGGGGATTAAGCACAAACCTCTGAGGGAAACCGGTGTTGAGGATCCAGTTGCAGAGGGAGGTGTTTAGTCCCAGGGTCCTTAGCTTGGTGATGAGCTTCGTGGTCACTATGGTATTGAATGCTGAGATGTAGTCAATGAACAGCATTCTCACATAGGTGTTCCTTTTGTCCAGGTGGGAAAGGGTAGTGTGGAGTGCGATTGAGATTGCATCATCTGTGGATCTGTTGGGGCGGCATGCGAACTGGAGTGGGTCTAGGGTTTTCGGGATCATGGTGTTAATGTAAGCCATGACCAGCCTTTCAAAGCACTTCATAGCTACCGACGTGAGTGCTACGGGGCGGTAGTCATTTTGGCAGGTTACTGTCGCATTCTTGCGCACAGGGACTATGGTGGTCTGCTTGAAACCTGTAGGTATTACAGACTCGGTCAGGAAGAGGTTGAAAAACCATCTGGCCCCGCGGACCTGTCAATGTTGACCTGTTTAAAGATCTTGCTCACATCGGCTAAGGAGAGAGTGATCACACAGTCATCCGGAACAGCCGGTGCTCTCATGCATGCTTGTGTTTGCCTCGAAGTGAGATAAAAGGTATTTAGCTTGTCTGGTAGGCTCGCGTCACTGGCCAGCTCGTGGCTGGGTTTCCCTACGTAGTCTGTAATCGTTTGCAAGCCCTGCCACATCCGACAAACGTCAGAGCCGGTGTAGTAGGATTCAATCTTAGTCCTGTATTGAAGCTTTACCTGTTTGATGGTTCATCTGAGGGCATAGCGGGAGTCCAGATTAGTGTCCCACTCCTTGAAAACAGCAGCTCTAGCCTTTAGCTCGGTTTTGACTTTACTTAATTTTGACTGTGTGGCCGTTTTACAAAAGTAAGTCAATTATCAGCGAGTTCGCTGTTTCAACCCAACCTGTTTCAACGCAAATATACATATTTTAAAGCTAAACTGCCACCATAGGTCAGAAATCTGTCACTTACCCAAAGTTAGCTTCTGGTTATAGTGGTGTGATGGCCCAGAATTACGATGTTAGCTTACGTTAGCCACGGTAGCATAAAAATATTACAAAGCCTAAATTGACTAAGATCACTTGGCTAATAAGACTCATGTAAGTCTTTAGCTAAGTAACATCTATGAAAGGGGACATAACTAACTTGAGATGAAAATGTACACATCTAGTGCAAGGGAGTAAGCTTATACATCTATGTATAGTACTAGGTTGCTATCTTAAGGTTATTGCTTTTGGGCTAACGTTACCACAGGCTAGCATCTAGATGTGTGCACTTCTAACTTGACTGGCTAAGCAAGTTAGTTGCCACTATTCTTTTCTGTGGCGATATTCAACAGTTAGCTAGCTATAGTTGTAAAGCACAATTGCTCCCCTTTCCAGCAAAATCAATGATGAGACCTTCATGCTGCCTCTGTATGATTGAAGAAGGCAATGAGCTCTGTCGGGTCTTTTTTTTAAATGACGGGTGGGAAGTGAATCTAGAAGAAAAAGAAACGCACACCTATTTAGGCGAGGTGCTGGCTAGCGGAGTAGAAAACTTAAAAATAAAGGAGAGCCGCACACTCTAGGAACTCAGATGCAAAATCTGTTTGTAAGCTTGTGTAGTCCAAGGCGAATCCACGATCGTACGCCATGGTGGGGAAGTGAAACCTACTACATGATAGGGAAAGTGAGAGTTAAGCCGTGTGGGGAAACGGTTTTCTTCACCCGATCTGTCCAACTTATCATCTCTAAAATGTAAATAAAACGCTTTAAAGAGTTTATATAATTGTAACGGCAGTCTAAGTCGTCCTCCTCATCGGACGAGGAGAGGCGAGAAGGATCGGAGGACCAATGTTCAGCGTGGTAAGTTTCCATGATTTAATAACACGAAAACTAGACAAAATACAAAACAACAAACGAACCAACCGTCACAGTCCCGTGTGGCACCAACACTGACACAGAAAACAACCACCCACAATTCCCCAACACAAAACAAGCCACCTATATATGATTCTCAATAAGGGACAACGATTGACAGCTGCCTCTGATTGAGAACCATATTAGGCTGAACACAGAAACAGACAAACTAGACCCACAACATAGAATGCCCACCCAGCTCACGTCCTGACCAACACTAAAACAAGCAAAACACATAAGCACTATGGTCAGGACGTGACAATAATGTGTCATTACATACTTGTTTAAAGGTTTGTGTCGAATTTGAATCGGGTTTTTAGGGCAGCGCTAAAGTTATCTTCAGAAGTAAACAGCGGCTGTTGCGGCTTTTGAGAGTCATGTTGGCTTGCAGTGATGACGCAAAAAATAAATGCATTGTACAATTGACTAGGTATCCCCCCCTTACCCTGTCCCTTTCTTGTTTTTAATCTGTGAATGAGGCGCTACACCTGGTGGAGAGAGGCTGTACTACACAGAATGAATTGCATTATGCATGCTGTACGTTATGTCATGACACATCACAATTTAAAGTACAGCGTCAGAGGGGTCCGTTTTTTCAACTTTTCTCCAATACTATTGGGCCATTAGCATGTCAATCAAAGCTTGAATAGAAACATAGTTCACACCCCAGATTTTGATGCCAATACAGTCGCTAAAGTCCCATTAGTTTTCATTGCAGCCTCGTTTGAATGCTGCGGTTACGCAAATTTGTACCGAATGGGGTTAGTCAACAGTCATTTGGATACAGTAAAATTGTCAATTTAATGTGTAACTGTCTAACATTTTGCAAGGCAAGTAACAATCTATCAAATTATGTGTCCATAATTTAGCTGTACCCTATCCCTTATACTTAACCCACATTCTTCACTTATTCCACACTGTTTCACGTCTTCTTTTGATCACAGATTTTCTGAAACCTCCACTGAACAAAAGCCTCAGAGTTAAGGCCAGTCATCCTCTGAATGTAGTCAGTTTATCTGAAGCATAATTCACTTGCAGTAGTAGTGGCTGTCCAACGGCAGTTATGTCTGGCAGAAGTTATTGGACGAAACGAAGGCGCACATTAAGAATACTCCAATTGTTTGCCAATTCATCATCTTCACTAGAGGATATTAATGATTCTCAAGTGTTAGAAGACGTTCATCTGGAATTGAATCTCCACGAGGAGCCTAATCATGAGGAAGATTATGTGTATCTGGATTGCTTAAGTTCTTCTGGTGATAGTGAAGAGGCAAGTGACGGCTTTGATGAGGAAGAAGAGGAAGATAATAATTCTGCAAAGTTATGCAAGGTGTTATGTGAGTGGGCATTGAGAAATTAAATACCACAGGACACCCTCTCAGATCTTCTTGGTGTGCTGAAGGAATCCCATCCAAATCTACCAAAGCAAGCTCGTACTGTCCTACAAACGGCAAAAAATAGAATCAGGAGGACTCATCCATAACATTATGGCCACCTTATACCGATCCGAACAAACACAAGAGAGCTTTAATGAGTCGTGAAGTACCTGGTGAAACATGGATTTCATATGAGATGACAATTTTAGGCACAGAAGGTAGGCATTTTTTCTGAATTCTTTCTGCATGTAGGGTCACCCACAAAAATACAATAGGAACATGCAAATAGCATTAGACTTTTGACCCATATGGTGTGCTGAAAGAATAACGTCTTGAACAGCATAATGTCATATTAAGGGGTGAATATATTTTTTTGTACAGTACGTCCCACAAAGTGCGAACAGCTGCCAAATTAAATTAGTTTGTCTTTCTTACGGTTGATTATGAAAAAGCAAGATTCAAAGCTAGAGAAGCGGAGACCAAAATGGTTTTACAACGTGATCCAGAAGAACTTGAACGCAGTCAATGGTCGAGACAGTAAGATCTATTTATTGTGTCCTTAACCTCTGATTTATTAGGACAATACAGTATATCTTGAATAATTATATACACCTCATGAAAATTGTGTGATGTTCTACACTTCAACCGTGCGTGTCCTGCATGTGGTATGACATTTACACAAGTTGTGAGAAATGTTGGCTTGCGAGTGCTATAAAATACATAGCGGTTATATTTACAGCAAAGTTATGTGAAGAATCTTTACGTTCATATTTTTGTGGTCTTGGGGTATGTATCTAAAATAGTTCTCTATTTTCACCGGACCAAACAAGCGATACGTTGATTTGGAGGCAGCACTTCTGAAAAGGCAACAGAACTTTCCAAGTGCAAGTGACCTGTGTCCAGTTGTCTGTACTTCCAGTCCCAACACCACCAATACCTTCACCTCCCAGTAACTCTCCGTCTACCAGCAACCCTATGAACCCTGTGAGCCACTCACTTCCTTTGAGTCACCCCCAATCTGCAAGATGCTCTCTGACTCCAAGCCATCCTCTAGCGCCGAGAGACCCGCTGCCTCTGAGCCACCCTTTGCATGCTAGCCACTCTCTGTCTGCAGGTATGTCTTGCAAAATTCTTCGCTAAGCTGATATTATAAAAATAAAGCAATTGGGCTTTCAGCCTCGCTGAATACAGGTGGCCAACGTTTGTGATTAGATGCTTTCTTGTCAGATATTGATAGGTACTTGGTCAATGCGCTTGAAGATATGAGGAACAGACTGACAAAACTTGAGAAAATGGTCTCTCTCGATCAAGTACAGCAGAGATCACTTTATCTGACGACATCAGCCTACCCTTACAAAACTATGATGAACTTGATCGCCTGGAACAAAAACTTGAGGACCACCAAAGTCGAAAAGACTTGGTAAACTCACTCAATACAGTAAATACTTTCTTACTAATAGTGTCTCTCTTTCCATTATACATTTTAGTTTTTATTTATTTCCCTTCAATTTTAGATTACATATCTGTGGACCATTGGAGGTTGTAATGTCCAAGCGACAACAAGAAGGATAATGGCAGCACTGATAGGTCATGCTCTGGCAAGACCGCTCAACTGGAAAAACACAAATGACAAAAGACCCTTTCACAACCTGGGGCTAAGGAATGTTGTTGCAGGTACATCTGGGGGAATCTCACAAACATTTTCACATTCTTTCGGGCACCTAGACATCTGTGATTTAAATGTTTGAAACTGCAACTGTTTCAACTACATCTCCAACTATGGCCTAAAATGGTCATTATGTAGAATATTAATGTGTCGACATGGTAACCTTGTCGGCTATAATAAGCATGACATGCTGCTTATATGTGGGGGGGTGAGTTTATCGTAGCAGAAACCACATTTTACACTCTATCTTCCTACTAGACACCCGGAGCTTTCTCGTGATATATGTTAATCCTAGGATCCTATGATCTGACCCCTGCAATATGTCTGTATACTCTAGGGTCTTCAACTGGGCCTGTCACCGGGTCCGCAGAGTCTGGTCATGGGATAGTTGGGTTTTGTTATTGACGAGTTGTGTGTTTGTGAGCAGTGGCAGACTGGCTGTCGGGAGCACCGTGACATTTCTCGGTGGCCTGAGGGTCGTTTTGGCCTGCCGTGAATAGTCAACTTAACCAGCGATAATATAGCAAGCAGGAATGAGTGGACAGAGAATCCAAGCATCAGGTGCGACTCTCACTCTCTCGCTGCAGTGTCCCCGCGCGACAAAAATGACTTCAGGTCTCTCCGTGACACATAGCAACATGCTTCTCTATCGATAACATTTTAGACAAATCGCATGGCGAAATGGACGGTCAGAAAAGGAAAGGTGGAGCAGAGAGGGAGAGAATAAAAAAGAGGAAGGCCCTTGCCACAGACGCAGCTAAATGCTGCAAAATAAGCGACATGTTCGCCAGTAAGGGACCAGGTCAGTCAAAAACACTCGCTAAAACACACACACTGACACATACACACGACACCCAGCATGGCTGGCTAAGTAGCCTAGCTAATAATAGTGACACAACTGCCGGTAGGCTACACAGTTTGTACGTCTTACGTCTTCGTGGAGGAATTATATCATAGCCATGAGTGCAACATAGCGATCATAATATAACATTGAACGCAATATGTTTCAACTAGTAAAAAATAGTAACCTAGACTGTGGACTTGCCAGCATTCGGTCATGACTCATGCCACATAAACTAGGGAAAGTGCACATACACTGTACAGCGAAACAGGCTACAGTAACGTAATCATAATACATCCATGAACGTGTGACACAGCACAGGCAATGACAAAGATCATTAGCACCATTAGTACCAGCATTACAAGTTACTACAATAATATACAGCTCTGGGAAAAATTAAGAGAGGTACAATTTCAGGTACAATTTAAGAGCACAAACCTAAACATGTAGGCTATGATTTTAGATTAATATGTGCTTTATTTATGAGATTATCAGTAGGACTGTAATCGGGGGGCATACAATCGATGACTGCACAAGTAAAGAAGTTTACGTTTAGGAGCAACGAGATGTGCAGAGAGAGAGAGGTTCAGATTTTTGTTTGTTTACATTTACAGTAACACTAGAGTGTTGTGAAGAAGAGAAGCGAAAACACTGATGTGGTTTTCTGGTTAACCATATGTTCTTTCCTTACAGGGGGGATTGAAATTAAGGGGGGAGAAGTGTTGTAGTGTGGTAACTATATAAATAATTACCTTGAATATTTATTGTACTTACCTGCAGTATAGTATGATTATTATTCGGATGGGGCCACAGTGTCTCCTGACCGCTCCTGTCTCAGCCTCCAGTATTTATGCTGCAGTAGTTTATGTGTCGGGGGGCTAGGGTCAATTGGTTATACCTGGAGTACTTCTCCTGTCTTATCCAGTGTCCTGTGTGAATTTAAGTATGCTCTCTCTAATTCTCTCGTTCTCTCTTTCTTTCTCTCTGAGAACCTGAGCCCTAGGACCATACGTCACGGCAAACCGGGCATGATGACTCCTTGCTGTCCCCAGTCCACCTGGCCTTGCTGCTGTTCCAGTTTCAACTGCTCTGCCTGCGGTTATGGAACCCCTACCTGTCCCAGACCTGCTGCTTTCAACTCTTAATGATCGGCTATGAAAAGCCAACTGAAAATGATTCATTTTTATTATTTGACCATGCTTGTCACTTATGAACATTTTGAACATCTTGGCATAGTTCTGTTATAATCTCCACCCGGCACAGCCAGAAGAGGACTGGCCACCCCTCATAGCCTGGTTCCTCTCTAGGTTTCTTCCTAGGTTTTGGCCTTTCTAGGGAGTTTTTCCTAGCCACCGTGCTTCTACACCTGCATTGCTTGCTGTTTGGGGTGTTAGGCTGGGTTTCTGTACAGCACTTCGAGATATTAGCTGATGTACGAAGGGCTATATAAAATAAACTTGATTGATTGATTGATTATTGGCATTGACCGACTATTTGTTTTTCTATGTAGCCCACAGTTTTTCAATATTTTGATAATAATGCACTTGATTCCTCCACTGTCTTAACGATGGAGGCTCATTTGATTTCCAGTTTTTAGGCTAAAGTATTTAAAAAATGATTGATGAGAAAAGTATGGTCCAACCCATTGGGTATCTCACCTGTCCTTCATATAACATGTCTTGAAATATGTAGATAGAATGATTCAAATTAAATCTATATGGTAACATTTCAGACAGCCAACTTTCTAACGCCCATAACTTTTGGACTTTATATCATGAATCATGAGTCACTGTTAGTTTTACATTTAAAACATGACCCTGCCATTGTGCTGTAAAATGTGTGAATTTTGTCTCTTATATAATAAATTCTGTACATTAGTGTCACATCTTCTCCTGCTCCTCCCCTCCGGCGTACGAAGTAGCCAGAATACTAACCACTGGTCCTGGGATTCAACATTACGGACACCTGGCACTCATCATTACGTGCACCTATTAATCATTATGATTCCCACCTGGACTTCATTACCTTCATAGTTTCCTTCCATTTATATGTCACTCCCTTATGTTTTCTCACCAGTTTGTATTGTTCTTGTTTACCGGCGTGTTGCCTTATGAAATTGTCTCGTTACAGGTTTTGTTGTTTTATTAAATGTTTCACCAGCACCTGCTTTCCGACTCACAGCTTCGTTATTGCAATTAGTTTATACTGGATTAAGCGTACATTTTCATAAACTGTAATTTCGTTAGTCTTTTTCTAGTAGTTGGATAGGCTTGCTGCAAGGTTTTGTATATCTTACCTATCGTCATGACATTTTGTCAGATGGTAATTGTCATGCAAATGACTGCCAGTCTCATGGTAATTGCACGTTAATTAATTTAAACTCTCCTTTGGAACATTTACATTTTAAAAAGTCGTATAAATCCATTTAATATAGCCATTAATAAAATATAGTATTTATTTAGTTGTGATTAGTTGCCTATACACCTGGGAATGTCTTAGAAATCAAAACGTAAGGGCTGCATGATGCAACTCTATATTGATGATTTGGAAAAAGTTGCAAAAAAAAAGGCATGTGCTCTGATCCTTGCACTTCCAGTGGAGAGAGAGAGTGACAATTACATTGCTGCTATGCTTGTGTAGCAAGAAGGTCACGGGGTATCTAATCGATGTCAAATGGAATTAAAATGACACATTTAAAAGTGAAAAGAGAAAGAAAGGCTACAACACAACAACCAAACTCCAACAGGAAGGCTGCTACTTCGGCTATAAATCTGAGTGGAATTATGTGTAGGCTAAAAGACTTTGCATGGTCAATCCGAGGTCTGCAGTGGCCATACAGCATTTACTGCATGCAGCCGCCTCAGAAGAGAGAGCAAACATACTTGTTTGCGCTTCGCAGAGCTGTTGTCAAGGAAGTGTGTTTGTGTTTATACAGGACCACCCGCCCCGACCTACCATCAACCAATTATGTCAATGCCGAGCTATACAGAGCCACCCGCATTGTTACAAAGTTTGAGAGGCACATGCCGATGTAGAACTGAGCTTGATTTGGCCTTTGCATGCCTCTGGAGGCTCTACAATTGCGTCACACCCTCCATAGGAATCATCTGACCACATTTGCGGATCAAGCCTAAATTGGCTTAACTGTAGGACGATGAGAAACGCAGTAACATTATGGCAAGCTTCAATTAGCCTAGTTAGCTACCTTCTCTTGGTTTGATGCAGTCAAGACAGGTACAATGCAATCGGATGGGATGATATATAACTAGCGCAAAGTTAGTCTAGCGCGAAGTTAGACTAGCGCGAAGTTAGTCTAGCGCGAGATAACAATGGTTGCAGTCTCTCCCTATGAGCCTCGCATGTCTAAAAGGCGCTGCATGGTCAATCCGACCTCTGCATTGGCCATGCAGCATTTACGGTGATAATGGCTTCTGCAGAAGTCAGGGCATTTTTACTTCTTGCGCTTCTCGGAGCAGCGCAGAGATGTTGTGGAGGAAGTTGACAAGGAAGTGAGTTTGTGTTTATACAGGACCTCCCGGCCTCACCTAACGCCAACCAATTATGTCAATGCAGAGCAATACTGAGCCCTCTGCATTGTTATAACATTTTAGAAGCGCACGGCGATGCAGTATGGAGCTCAATTAGGCCTTTACATGCCTCCGGAGGCTCCTCAATTGCGTCACACCATCCACATGGTGTGACGACCACATTTTCTATATCTGACCACATTTTCTATATCCGGATCAAGCATAAATTGCCTTTCACTCACATTCACACACCGAACAGCTTCCGCTTCCTAATAGCTTACAGCTGCTTGCTCTTTGCCTCTCTCTCGCTCCCTTTCTCCATGGCTCCGGTTTAATAGTATCAAAACAATTGGTTTTTCTGCTGCTTCCTTCACTCAAATCGGACCAGTTGTCACGTTCCTGACCTGTTTTCTGTTGTTTTGTATGTGTGTGATGGTCAGGGCGTGAGTTTTGGGTGGGCAGTCTATGTTTTCCGTTTCTATGTTGGTTTTGGGTTGCCTGGTATGGCTCTTAATTAGAGGCAGGTGTTTTGCGTTTTCCTCTAATTGAGAGTCATATTAAGGTAGGAGGTTCTCACTGTTTGTTTGTGGGTGATTGTCGCTGTGTCTGTGTATTTTGCACCACACGGTACTGTCTCGTCTCGTTCGTTCGGTCGTTCCTGTTTATTGTGTTCCTCGTTTCATGTAAGTTCATAGTTTAGGTCTGTCTAGTTCGTTTTGTTATTTTGTAAATCATTCAAGTGTATTTCGTTTCGTGTTTTTCCGTCTTGTCATTAAAACATTATGTATTCATCACCCGCTGCGCCTTGGTCTACTCACTCACCGAAAGAGAGCCGTTACACCAGTTGTCCTTTTAGGTCCTTTCAGAAGAGGTTTTTAAAAAGTATGCATGTTGGGTCCGGGGCTTTCAGTTGTCCATTTCGGAATGGGAAATCTAACTCCCATCATTCAAGGTTTGTCCTCATCATTCAGATTATTCAAATTCAATCATTATGTCTTTAGAGAGTGGTTAGAGGGACAATAGAGCGCTAAGTACCAGATCATTAGCGAGGGTCATTAGCAAGTTTGGTAGGCTACCCATCAGCGCCATACATTTGCGCAGACTTAGATTGAGATTACCATGACCAAAGGTCACAGGGAATTTGACTGCGGTCATGACTCGTGACTACCGGTGTCGCAGTATGGTCAGGCAACAGCCCTACCTATAATATGAGTATCCTTTCCTGATTCAAATAGAATTCCCCCAACATTGCTCTGATGTCCAAAAGACTTCAGATCGAAATTTCATGATTTCTATATTGGTCTGACCAAAATGGCTTTTTAATTCTGTCATGGAAATCATTTTATTTCCTATTACCAAGTCATTTACGGTTTCTATGCCTTTAATTTTTGACATGGGCCAATTTATCTGTGAATTCTGAAAACAATGCATGGATTGTTCAATAGGGGTGTGTTTTTTGGAAGTGATATTGGTTCTTGTAGAATCTGTTTAATGTTCTTCCATATTGTTATAGTGTTCTTAACTATGATGTTCTTAGCTCCATCCTTTGAAAACAGACACATGAAAAGATACTGGGGATGAGCATGCACATCTTCAATATGTACCCATTGTTCCTCTTTAGTGCCTTTAACAATGTCCCAAATAAAAGCCTTGGGTGGTGAGTTGATACAATTCTATGTCTGGACGGTTAAATCCACCCTCAGACTTAGGGAGATGTAAAACTTTCCTATTTATTCTGTGAGTTTTATTTTCCCATATAAAGTCTGTAATGGCCAAGTAATATTTTTTTAAAGAATATCTTCAGTGAGGTAATTGGTATTACTGAAAAAAATATATAAAGCCTTTGGGAGCCATGCCATTCTAGCAAGGTTTATTCTTCCTGTAATATTTATGGGAATATTGTTCCATTTAATTAATCTGCTTTCATGTTGTTGAGGAATGATATTAAGTTATCTTTATATATTTGGTGTTTGTCACTTATTAAGCATACTAATTATTTAACTTAAAGGATTGCTATAGTTCATGAGTTATTATTTTTCCTTTTGCCATTTTCAGTTTTTTCCACTTACATTTCATATCCTGACATTTTAGAGTATTCAGAAATGTTCAATATTAGTCTGGTATATCAGAAGATCTTCGGGAAATAAGTTCAGTTCATATTCATGTTAACCAATACTGATAACTCTTACGTTTGGCCCTAATCTATGGATGTCACACGACTGAGAATACAAATATAGTAGGGGTGTGGATCAGCAAACCAGTCAGTATCTAGTGTGACCGCCATTTGCCTCATGCGGTACGACATGTGGCCTGTGGAATGTTGTCCCACTCCTCTTCAATGGTTGTGCTAAGTTGGTGGATATTGGCGGGAACTGGAACACGCTGTCGTACACGTCGATCCAAAGCACCCCAAACATGCTCAGTGGATGACATGTTTGGTGAGTATGCAGGCTATGGGAAAACTGGGACATTTTCTGCTAACAGGAATTGTGTAAAGATCCTTGCGACATGTGGCCGTTCCTTATCATGCTGAAACATGAGGTGATGGCGGCGAATGAATGGCACGACAATGGGCCTCGGAATCTCGTCACAGTATCTCTGTGCATTCAAATTGCCATTGATAAAATGCAATTGTGTTCGTTGTCCATAGTTATGCCTGTCCATACCAGAAACCCCCTGCCAACATGGGGCACTCTCTCACAAGATTGACATAAGCAAACCGCTTGCCCACACACCGCAATACACAATATCTGCCATCTGCCTTGTACAGTTGAAACCGGGATTCATCCGTGAAGAGCACACGATTTCATATTTTCCCACTTAAGTTGGTTACGATGCCGAACTGCAGTCAGGTCAAGACCCTAGTGAGGACGATGAGCATGCACCTGTGTAATGATTATGCTGTTTAATCAGCGTCTTGATATGCCACACCTGTCAGGTGGATGGATTGTCTTGGCAAAGGAGAAATGCTCACTAAGAGGGATGTAAATAACATTTTTGGTATCTTTTATTTCAGCTCATGAAACATGGGACCAACACCTCACTTGTTGTGTTTATATTTTTGTTCAGTGTATGTAATATTTAAGGTTGAAGGCTTAAGTTTGGAATAGAAAAGGCCATTCAAGACGTTTGAAAGACTTTTCAGCATCAACAGCCATTACTGATACATCTACATCTTATTTTTTAGTGTATTGTAAACTAAAAAAAAGAAACATCCTCTCACTTTCAACTGCATTTATTTTCACCAAACTTAACATGTGTAAATATTTGTATGAACAACAAGATTCAACAACTGAGACGAACTGAACAAGTTCCACAGACATGTGACTAACAGAAATGGAATAATGTCTCCCTGAACAAAGGTGGGGTCAAAATCAAAAGTAACAGTCAGTATCTGGTGTGGCCACCAGCTGCATTAACCTCTCTTGGGCACGTGAGACGGTAGCGTCCCACCTCTTCAACAGCCAGTGAAACAGCTGGGCGCCAAATTCAAATACAGAAATACTCATTATCAAAATTCAGAAAACAAAACATATTTTACATAGGTTTAAAGATGAACTGCTTGTGAATCCAACCACGGTGTCAGATTTAAAAAATCCTTTACGGTGAAAGCATACCTTACGATTATTTGAGAACTTAGCCCACTAGACAAATCATTACAAACAGTAGCCAGCCAGGTAGAACAGTTACACAATTTAGAAATAGAGATAAAATTAATCCCTTACCTTTGATGATCTTCATATGGTTGCACTCAGCAGACATTAATTTACTCAATAAATGTTCCTTTTGTTCGATGAAGTCTCTTTATACCCAAAAACCTCAGTTTTGTTCGTGCGTTTTCTTCAGTAATCCACATGCTCAAACGCAGTCAAAACAGGAAGACAAAAAAATACAAATTGTATCTGTTAAGTTCATAGAAACATGTCAAAAGATGTTTATATTCAAACCTCAGGTTGTTTTTAGCCTCAATAATCGATAATATTTCAACCGGACAATAACATTGTCAATTTAAAAGGTAAACAAGAAACGCACTCTCTCGGTCTGGCGCAGGAAACAGCTCTGTGACACGGCAGGGTCCACTCATTCAGACTGCTCTTACTTCTTCATTTTTCAGAATACAAGCCTGAAACAATTTCTGAAGACTGTTGACATCTAGTGGAAGGCATAGAAACTGCAATTTGAGTCAAGTCAATGGATACTGTATTGGCATTGAATAGAAAACTACAAAACCAAAAAAGAAACGACTTCCTGAATGGATTTTTCTCAGGTTTTCACCTGCCAAATCAGTTATGTTATACTCACAGACACTATTTTAACAGTTTTGGAAACGTTAGAGTGTTTTCTATCCAAATCTACCAGTGATATGCATATCATATATTCTGGGCCCGAGATGCAGGCAGTTTAATTTGGGCATGCATTTCATCCAAAATTCTGAATGCTGCCCCCTACCCTAGAGAAGTTAAGTATTGCAGTGCATCTCCTCCTCATGGACTGCACCAAATCACGCACAGAACGAGCAGTATGGCTGGTGGCATTGTCATGCTGGAGGGTCATGTCAGGATGAGCCTGCAGGAAGGGTACCACATGAGGGAGAAGGATGTCTTCCCTGTAACGCACAGCGTTGAGATTGCCTGCAATGACAACAACCTCAGTCTGATGATGCTGTGACACACTGCCCCAGACCATGACAGACCCTCCACCTCCAAATCGATCCCGCTCCAGAGTACAGGCCTCGGTGTAACGATCATTCCTTCAACGATAAATGCGAATCCGACCATCACCCCTGGTGAGACAAAACCGCGACTCGTTAGTGAAGAGCACTTTTGCCAGTCCTGTCTGGTCCAGCGACGGTGGGTGCCCATAGGCGACGTTGTTGCCGGTGATGTCTGGTGAGGACCTGCCTTACAACAGGCCTACTAGCCCTCAGTCCAGCCTCTCTCAGCCTATTGCGGACAGTCTGAGCACTGATGGAGGGATTGTGCGTTCCTGGTGCAGTTGTTGTTGTCATCCTGTACGTGTGATGTTCGGATGTACCGATCCTGTGCAGGTGTTGTTGCAAGTTGTCTGCCACTGCGAGGACGATTAGCAGTCCATCCTGTCTCCCTGTAGCGCTGTCTTAGGCGTCTCACAGTACGGACATTGCAATTTATTGCGATGTTCACGCAGATGAGTTGACGTTCACGCAGATGACGTTCATGCATATGAGTAGGGACCCTGGGCATCTTTCTTTTGGTGTTTTTCAGAGTCAGTAGAAAGGCCTTTTTAGTGTCCTAAGTTTTCATAACTGTGACCTTAATTGCCTACCGTCTGTAAGCTGTTTGTGTCTTAACGACCGTTCCACAGGTGCATGGTCATTAATTGTTTATGGTTCATTGAACAAGCATGGGAAACAGTGTTTAAACCCTTTACAATGAAGGTCTATGAAGTTATTTGGATTTTTACGACTTATCTTTGAAAGACAGGGTCCTGAAAAAGGGAAGTTTATTATACTGAAACATGTTCTTATATTTGTTTGTAAGTGTCTATTTTTTATAACCCCTTGATTAATATGGTAAGACTTTTGCCATTCTGTTGCTTGTGAGTTTTATTATTTTATTGTCACAGTTTATTAAATGTATGGGTCTGTAATCTTCAGGGGACTAGATTTTCCTGGTTTTAATATAACTGAAATAACTGATACATGGAACTCAGAAGCACTGAATTGAGTGATGTGTTGTCATTTGAATGAATAGGGGTGCTACTTTGTCCCAGAATGTCAAATACACTGCTCGAAAAAATAAAGGGAACACTAAAATAACACATCCTAGATCTGAATGAATGAAATATTCTTATTAAATCATTTTTTCTTTACATAGTTGAATGTGCTAACAACAAAATCACACAAAAATGATCAATGGAAATCAAATTGATCAACCCATGGAGGTCTGGATTTGGAGTCACACTCAAAATGAAAGTGGAAAACCACACTACAGGCTGATCCAACTTTGATGTAATGTCCTTAACACAAGTCAAAATGAGGCTCAGTGGTGTGTGTGGCCTCCACGTGCCTGCATGACCTCCCTACAACGCCTGGGCATGCTCCTGATGAGGTGGTGGATGGTCTCCTGAGGGATCTCCTCCCAGACCTGGACTAAAGCATCCGCCAACTCCTGGACAGTCTGTGGTGCAACGTGGCATTGGTGGATGTAGCGAGACATGATGTCCCAGATGTGCTCAATTGGATTCAGGTCTGGGGAACGGGCGCGGCAGTCCATAGCATCAATGCCTTCCTCTTGCAGGAACTGCTGACACACTCCAGCCACATGAGTTCTAGCATTGTCTTGCATTAGGAGGAACCCAGGGCCAACCGCACCAGCATATGGTCTCACAAGGGGTCTGAGGATCTCATCTCGGTACCTAATGGCAGTCAGGCTACCTCTGGCGAGCACATGGAGGACTGTGCGGCCCCACAAAGAAATGCCACCCCACACCATGACTGACCCACCGCCAAACCGGTCATGCTGGAGGATGTTGCAGGCAGCAGAACGTTCTCCACGACGTCTCCAGACTCTGTCACGTCTGTCACATGTGCTCAGTGTGAACCTGCTTTCATCTGTGAAGAGCACAGGGCGCCAGTGGCGAATTTGCCAATCTTGGTGTTCTCTGGCAAATGCCAAACGTCCTGCACGGTGTTGGGCTGTAAGCACAACCCCCACCTGTGGACGTCGGGCCCTCATACCACCCTCATGGAGTCTGTTTCTGACCATTTGAGCAGACACATGCACATTTGTGGCCTGCTGGAGGTCATTTTGCAGGGCTCTGGCAGTGCTCCACCTGCTCCTCCTTGCACAAAGGCGGAGGTAGCGGTCCTGCTGCTGGGTTGTTGCCCTCCTACGGCCTCCTCCACGTCTCCTGATGTACTGGCCTGTCTCCTGGTAGCGCCTCCATGCTCTGGACACTACACTGACAGACACAGCAAACCTTCTTGCCACAGCTCGCATTGATGTGCCATCCTGGATGAGCTGCACTACCTGAGCCACTTGTGTGGGTTGTAGACTCCGTCTCATGCTACCACTAGAGTGAGAGCACCGCCAGCATTCAAAAGTGACCAAAACATCAGCCAGGAAGCATAGGAACTGAGAAGTGGTCTGTGGTCACCACCTGCAGAATCACTCCTGTTTTGGGGGGTGTCTTGCTAATTGCCTATAATTTCCACCTTTTGTCGATTACATTTGCACAACAGCATGTGAAATGTATTGTCAATCAGTGTTGCTTCCTAAGTGGACAGTTTGATTTCACAGAAGTGTGATTGACTTGGAGTTACATTGTGTTGTTTAAGTGTTCCCTTTATTTTTTTGAGCAGTGTATATTGTAAAGCCGTTCATACCTGGTGCTTTTCTCCTCGGAAATGTTTTAACAGTGTGTAATATTTGTTTTTGGGTCATTTCTATTTTTAGTGATTATTTTTTGTCTGTGTCTGCTGATAGTTGCTTCAGGGTTATTGGGTGTAAGAAGGCTGTAGGAGCAGTCTGATTGTTGTTTAATTCTGATTTATATAGATTTTAATAGAAACTTTTAAAATTGCTATTAATAGCGTTGTTGTTTCTAATTAAAGCATTTGTATTCTTTATCTGGTTTGCCGTGTATTTGTTTTGTGAGGGCTGCGAGGTGTTTACCTTGTGTGTTTGCCATTTAAATAGTATGCTTTATTTGAGTTTAACCTGCAGTTGTTGGATCTCTTCAAAAGAAAAACATCATATTCCTGCTTAAGTTCCTACATTTAATTAGACGTTTTACCTTGTAAAGATTTTTATGGGCTTTTTCCTAAGACAGTGATTTTTTTTCTAACTGAGATTTAGCTTTTGCAGAGTATGAGATTGTCATTTCCCTTATGCACACCTTAAAAGCGTCCCGAATTATGTCGGGGTCAGCTTTCTTCTCTCCTCATTTGTAATGGTTAAAGTCTTTTATTTTTTTTTGTTCACGCATTTAATACATTTCGGGTTTTGAAGATACACTCTGTTCATTCTCCATATTCTGTCACTAAATGTATTTTCTGTTGGTGTAATGAAGCATGATACAGGAGAATGATCCAATACCACTATGTCATGGATTTTCTTTACCCAATTCTCAAATAGCTTTTGAATTTGCCTTTTTTATTGCTATGTCTGTCTAACTTCCCGAATGTGTGATTTAGGTTGCTTGCTAAAATAATAGTTCTTGTCTGGGTTTGATCTAATATAGCTCTAAAAACACCAGATTTGCCCCAGGGGGTTATACAATTAAATCAATGTGTACAGTCAGGTCCATAAATATTTGGACATTGACATATGATGTGCTGTCTACCACAGCATATTGGAGTTGATATTAAATAATGAATAAATAATTTGAGGGTATTTACATCCAAATCCGGTGAACGGTGTAGGAATTACACCACTTTTTATATGTGCCCCTCCCCTTTTTAAGGAACCAAAAAGTAATTGGACTATTGGCTGCTCAGCTGTTCCATGGCCAGGTGTGTGTTATTTCCTCATTAGTTAATTTACAAGTAAGCAGATATGAGGTCTAGAGTTGATTTCAAGTGTGGCATTTGCATTTTGAATCTGTTGCTGTTAACCCTCAATATGAAGCCCAAAGAGCTGTCACTGCCATTACATTTACATTTACATTTAAGTCATTTAGCAGACGCTCTTATCCAGAGCGACTTACATTTAACCTTTTTTTTTTTTTTTAACTAGGCAAGTCAGTTAAGAACAAACTCTTATTTTCAATGAAGGCCTAGGAACAGTGGGTTAACTGCCTTGTTCAGGGGCAGAACGACAGATTTGTACCTTGTCAGCTCAGGGATTTGAACTTGCAACCTTTCGGTTACTAGCCCAACGCTCTAACCACTAGGCTACCCTGCCGCCCCTTCACTGCCAGTGAAGCAAGTCATCATTAGGCTGAAAAATCTAAACAAACCCATCAGAGAGATATCAAAAACATTAGGTGTGGCCAAATCAACTATTTGGTACATTCTTAAAAAGAAATTACGCACTGGTGAGCTCAGCAACACCAAAAGACCCGGAAGACCACAGAAAACAACTGTGGAGGATAACAGAAGAAGTCTTTTCCTGGTGAAGAAAAACCCTTTCACAACAGTTGGCCAGATCAAGGACACCCTCCAGGAGGTAGGCGTATCTGTGTCAAAGTCAACAATCAAGAGAAGACTTCACCAGAGTAAATTTGGTAAGCCTTTGGTAAGCCTCAAAAACAGACCAGATTAGAGTTCGCCAAAAAACATCTAAAAAAGCCTGTACAGTTCTGGAACAATATCCTATGGACAGATGAGACATAGATCAACTTGTACCAGAATGATGGGAAGAGAAGAGTATGGAGAAGGGAAGCAGGGTGGAGGTAGTGTTATGGCATGGGCATGTATGGCTGCCAATGGAACTGGTTCCCTTGTATTTATTGATGATGCTGACAAAAGCAGCAGGATGAGTTCTGAACTGTTTTGGGCTATATTATCTGCTCAGATTCAGCCAAATGCTTCGAAACTCATTGGACAGTGCTTCACAGTGCAGATGATGACCCACAATGATACTGTGAATACTTTTTTAAGGAAAAGAAGTGGAATGTTCTGCATTGGCCAAGTTAATCACCTGACCTGAATCCAATTGAACATGCATTTCACTTGCTGAAGGCAAAACGCCCCAAGAACAAGCAGGAACTGAAGACAGCTGCAGTAAAGGCCTGGCAGAGCATCACCAGGGAAGAAACCCAGCATCTGGTGATGTCTATAGTATCCAGACTTCCAGCCACAACCCAAAGGATATCCAGCCAACTTGGCACAACTGTGGGAGGCATTGGAGTCAACATGGGCCAGCATCCCTGTGTAACGCTTTCGACATCTTGTAGAGTCCATGCCCCAACGATTTGAGGCTGTTCTGAGGGCAAAAGGGGGGTTGCAACTCAATATTAGGAAGGTGTTCTTAATGTTTTGTTGACTCAGTTTATAACCTATGCGTCCACACACCCATTCTCTCACACACTTCCCTCACACACTCATTCATATACACACCCACACACACACACACCGTAGTGTGAAAATACTTTAAAGTACTACTGTACTTTACTATTTATATTTTTGACAACTTTTACACCACTACATTCCTAAAGAAAATGATGTATTTTTTCTCCATACATTTTCCCTGAAAACCAAAAGTACTTGTTACATTTCGAACAGTTAATGACATAATTTTCTATATTTCCCCCTTTCAAATGCCTTATCAGCGTCAATGTAGCCCGCTGGCATCGGCTACTTCTATCGTTACTTCATAGAGAAGAACAGTTACTTGGGGAAGGTAGAGTATAGATTGTATTGGGGAGGGGGAAATAATATTGTCACAATTTACGATAAGCTGGTCTTAGGCATCACTGTATGTAGCTTACCTTTGCTTTTTCCCACTTTGTCTTCTTCACAGTGCAGGGGATCCCACTACCAGTCTCCATTACGAGCAATGTTTGTAGGCCTTTGACTGGAAAGGTTTCTTGCAGCTTGATTAGGGCTTCATCGGCACTTGTGAATTCCATCCTTTGCGTTCCCTTCCATACCCACAGCACTCCCGGGAAGCGGAGTTGAGATTTGGTCCCCTTTTCCTCCAGTGACTTGCGTCTCTTTTCAGCTTAGCAGACAGTTCCTGGATGAATCAATTGGTCTAGCCTTGGAATTTTATCTCCTTTCACCCTTTTGCCTTCAGAATGTTGACTTTGGTCTGATAGCTCCATAGTTTGACGATAACCATGTGTGGGTATTTGGCGTTCTTTGGCATCATTCCAGATCCTCTGGTGATATACCTACGTCAAGTTCCTCGGATATCAGTTTGATCAACTTCAATATCACTTCTGCCCCCCCCCCCCTTAAAAGATTTAGATGCACTATTGTAAAGTGGCTGTTCCACTGGATGTCATTAGGTGAATGCACCAATTTGTAAGTCGCTCTGGATAAGAGCGTCTGCTAAATGACTTAAATGTAAATGTAATGTAAATGACTATGTAGCTGGAAAGGTCTCCTTTTTCTGCGTCTTCTGGTAAGGACAATATTCTCACGTCTCATTCTGTTTTATTGCTGGTCCTATTCCTCTTCTAAAGTTTGAAACTTTGTTTCCAAAAGGCACATTTTGTTATCTTGTTCTGCCTTGTTTGTTCGTGTCTGACACGATTGCTTCTACTGTCTTTTCAAGCAAACAGATTTGAGCAGTTTGTTTGTTTTAGTGTGCATTGAGAGTATTTTAGCTATGTTTTCCTAGATACCGTTTAACTATTAATTACTCTTGTTTGCGTCTCCAAGTTGCTCTTTGGCTTTTCCTTTTGAAGGAAGCCATTGTCTGTTGGATTCGTGTCTCTGCATGATTTACAAACTGGTTGGTTAGCTGTTGTACAAAGCTGATCGCTCACACCCAAGTTTTTTTTACAAGAACATCCCTGCCAGCCAAACCCACCCCTAAACCGGACAACGCTGTGCCAATTGTGCACCGCCCCATTGGTCTCCCGGTCTCGGCTGGTTGCGACAGAGCCTAGACTCGAACCAGGATCTCTAGTGGCACAGCTAGCACAACGATGCAGTGCCTTAGACCACTGTGCCACTGGGTAGGCCCTGACCCTACCAAATTCAAATAGAAATGTGAGTTATAGATCTGTCATTATCCTTGAAAGTAAGTTGAAGAATCAATAGATCTGTTCTACAGTGCATTCGAAAAGTATTCAGACCCCTTGACTTTTTTACACCTTTTGTTACATTACAGCCTTATTCTAAAATGAATTGAATTATTATTTTTCCTCATCAATCTACACACAATAACCCATAACGACGAAGCAAAAACAGGTTTTTAGAAATGTTTGCATTAGATTTAGGTTTGTGACAGGGCTACATTCATCATGTAATAAAGTGATGCAAGCTGCTGCAAAACACCCAAAATGGATGTCAGCCCTGAATCCTATGAATTGGAGAAAATGTCAGTTTAGGTCTTGCTGCTTCTCTGCCAAGAATGTTATGTTTGAAATTCCGGTAATGTTTTATTATTGGCCAGCTAGCCGTGTGTCATGTTTTGACTGAGAGTGCGAGAAATCTGCTGATCCTGCCACGCATCCTTGAGTACCTTTCTAAATGATGCATAAAGGGTGTTTCGGTCATCTCTATAACTTCACACTTTCAGGTGTAGTTGTGTGTGCATGTGTCTCATATCTGACTCACGGTCCTGGTGCTCGGCCATCAGGCTGGAAAGGGAACTGCTCACCACAAATGCAGCTGATGAAAAAAAAATAAGGCTACATACAACGAACCCTGGCCCCGTCCAGAATCAACCCTTAGCACCTAAACCTATGGTCTTGTGTAGATCTGAGAAGATTGGATAGGTATAAGAAATATGGTACAAAATCTTCCCAACCTATCAGAGAGCAAGGTAAAGCTACTACTACACTGATCTAAAATATAAATAGTTACATATAATTACAGTTCATATAAGGAAATCAGTCAATTTTAAATAAATAAATGATGGCCTAATCTATGGATTTGGCATGACTGGGAATACAGATATGCATCTGTGGTCACAGATACCTGAACAAAAAAGGTAGGGGCATGGATCAGAAAACCAGTCAGTATCTGGTGTGACCAACATTTGCCTAATGCAGTGCGACACATCTCCTTCACATAGAGTTGATCAGGCTGAAATGTTGAAATGTTGATCAAGCTGAAATGATCCAGAGCATCCCAAACATGCTCAAAGGGTAACATGACTGGTGAGTATGCAGGCCGTGGAAGAACTGGGACATTTTCAGCTTCCAGGAATTGTGTACAGATTCTTGCGAAATTGGCCATTGAAGGTGATCATTTGTCCACTGAAGTCAGTTACGATGCCAAACTGCAGTCAGGTCAAGACCCTAGTGAGGACGGCAAGAATGCAGATGGGCTTCCCTGAGATGGTGTCTGACAGTGTGTGCAGAAATTCTTCAGTTTTGCAAACCCACAAGTTCATCAGCTGTCCGGGTGGCTGGTCTCAGACGACCCTGCAGGTGAAGAAGCCGGATGTGGAGGTCCTAGGCTGGCGTGGTTACACGTGGTCTGCGGTTGTGAGGCCGGTTTGATGTACTGAAAAATTCTCTAAAACAACAGAGACACAACTTATGGTAGAGAAATGAACACTACATTCTCTGGCAACAACTCTGATGGACATTCCTGCAGTCAGCATGCCAATTGCACTCTCCCTCAAAACTTGAGGCGTTTGGCATTGTGTTGTATGACAAAACTGCACATTTTAGAATGGCCTTTTATTGTATCCAGCACAAGGTGCACCTGTGTAATTACCATGCTGTTTAATCAGCTTTTTGATATTCTACACCTGTCAGGTGGATGGATTATCTTGGCAAAGGAGAAATGCTCATTAACAGAGATGTAAACAAATTTGTGCCCACGATTTGAGAGAAATAAGCTTTTTGTGTATATGGAACATTTCTGGGATCTTTTATTTCAGCTCATGAAACATTGGACCATTGTTCATTATATATTGCTTACACTGATCTGATCCGCCAGTGCCTTAAGTGCCTAGGGAGTAAGGGTTGTCTCTGGATGGTTCCACACCAAGTCATACCCCTCCGCCCTGCCACCTAATCACCTGAGCATCACTTACAGGTTAGGGTCATATACGCTATAACTCAGTTGACAAAATGTTCAGTAACTGTATTCAACTAATACATAAAGTAGGCCTATCCTAATTTAAATAAATGGCCAACGTCCAAGACACAAAGTGGAGTTGCAGTTTACCTCCATAATTAACCAGGTCAAAATGGGAGAGACACCAACCCTAATTTATTCCATGCAAGGATGTTGTGGATGCTCACCCTGCCCACATCTCATCTCTGCTCTTTTCCCCGTGCTATTCAAATAACAGCAATTTCCCATATCAAGTTGCAGACAGTAGAAAAAAAATCATATGGGTTCCCCCAAAATACATACAGTATCCAGCACTTTGTATCCTGAACATTTGGTTTGTGCACAAGTGTGTGAATATTACCTACTTTTACAGTGTTCTCTTTTCATGCCAGAGTTGTTTTTCAGCCCCTTTATCATATTATATGAACTGAGTCAGCTGAATGATTCATGTGTGAATGTGTGTGTTAGAAAATCGTTTTGCAAACATATTGGATCATCTCAGATAATTGTATTACATTTGTGTAAAAGGCCAACATTGCAAGTATCAAGCCAACTCTTTGTTAAATGAACAATACACTGCTGCCTTCCATTGGTGTGACGGGGGAAAAAAACACTCAGTTGTCTAAAAATGTAGGCCCATCGTCACACAAAAATCTAGTCTAATCGTTTGCATAATTCATTATTGTACAGTGTGTAATGATTTTTTTTTGATCAATCGTTAATTTTCAACTTTCAAGATCACACAGATACAGTAGCAAAACGTCACATATAATTTCAGTATTGCACTCTGGGGTGACATTATTAAACATCACCTCTGTGAAATAAAAATGAATATGTATTATACTTTGCGAAGCAGATTAATTTCATCACATTCAATGAATCATTTACTGTAATTTCAGAATTAAATATATCAATTTATACGGCTATGCTTTCTGGAGTGCCAATTGTGATAACTGTCACATCAGTTATGAAAAGTCACAATTAAACTGAAAACAATCTGTTTTTAATCATCAAGGTGAATCAGATCAAAGTTCAGCACATTATTGACTTCAGATCACACAGCCTCTTGCGCCCCATCCATCTCTGATGCCACTCTGTTGCCACTGACCAGAGCATGGCTTGCTCCACCAATCGTAGCGTTGCATTCTGGGCAGTTGCTACGCTCCATGGCCCGTCCACATTCTCCGATGGCGTAGATGTGATTGTTGGGACACTTGTACCAGTGTCCAACACTCAGGTTGATAGCTTTAACAATCATCATCCTTTCTTCATCAGTGATCCCCAGGCCAGTGCTTGGTAGCTTTTTATCCAGTTCTTTAAGTGCCTGCTTTACCAAGTCCTTGTCTTGCTGAGTGAATGGCTGCATTCTCTCCAGAACCTTCCTCATGGCTGTGACCTCAGCCTGAACGTGGACCCGACGGCCTGTTCCATTACCCATCTTGCAGCGGGCGTTAAGCTCTGCCAAAAAGGAGAGCCTCTGTAGCTCGCTCTGCAGATCAGATGCCTGCTGCTCTGAGAACTTTTGGTGATGATCCATCAGCCACCTCAGGAACTCCGGAACCTTCTCGTCAAAGTAAAAGGTTTCTACGCTTGACATGTGCCCTCTACGAATCTTCAGCAGCTTGTTCAGTCTCTCAAGTAAGGCCATCTTGTTCTCAGTGATCCATAGTTCCTTTGATGTGAGGTCGGAGGCTCTCAGTGTATCTCTGATCTGTATGTACTCCATAGGTAGGTACCTTAGCAAGTCCTCCTTGTCAGTCCATTGCTGCTTAAGGACCACCTTCTGTGCCTCAATATCTGACTGTGTTCCATTAATCTTCTCCTTCACTTTTTCAATTTCCACCAGACTCCGGTTGACATGAGCCCCGTACCGGAGATTCCTGCGGATGGGTGTGCGACACTTGGGGCACTCCTTCAACTTTATTCCGATAGCCTGCTGGTTCTCATCCATTCCCATGTATGTGTCCATGGACGTGGACTCAAACAAGTGTCCGCAGTCCTCTAGCTGAATGAAACAGGCCTCAACATCGTCCTCCGTACCAAAGAAGATCTCTGTTACCTCCTCGTGGTGGCAAACACGACACTTGTTGGGGCAGGGGTCTCCACACAGGCCGATGCATGGGTGCCCACAGTGCAAGGTTTTGGTACAGGGTTGGGTGCATGGTGGACGGTCACAAGGCTCATGGCAAAGCTTGCTGCAGCGCTGATGAGGGCACTTCCAGGCACAAGGCTCTATGCAGGGGGCACAGAGCTGGCCGCATGGCTTCATACAGACACTATGGATGCAGCGATTCTCACAGCGCATTTGACAGGGTGGGCATCCACGTGTACAGGGCTCCCGACATTTATGGGAGCAGACTAGGAGGCGATCACATTGGTGGAGACAGCCCATGTGGAAGCGGCCCTGGTGGCACCTCTGGCAGGAACCAGGACAGGGGTGGCCACACTTCAGCATCTGTTTGCAATGTGTCCTGCATTCTGGCTGTATGGTAGATCTCTTATAATGACAGGGATCTTCTTGCTTGTGTCCACATTTGAGCTCCAATGTGACCATCACCATGCAGGTGGTGGTGCAGGACTCCCCACACACCAAGGCACATGGATGCCCACACATGAGCTTCTGCTGACAGGGCTCCTGGCACACAAACTTCTCCGGAGCCTGGTGACAGGGCACCATCTGCTTGTGCTGGCACTGTGGCACAATCTTTTCTACCCGCTTAAGGCAGCCAGTAGGGCACTCCTGGTAGCACTGACGTTGGCATCGATGCCCCAGCTCACAAAGGACCTTCTGGCACTTCTTGTTGCATGTGTACTTTTTGTGCTCTTGGTCGTACGGGTGGCAGGCACTGGCGCACGCGTGACCACAGTTCAAGCGGAACTCGCAGGGCAGGTTGCAGCCTCCCTCGGGAGCTTGTTTGAAGTCGTCTCCGCAGGACACTTTAATGTGTCGCTCAGGGTGGTTCTGGCAGCACAAAGTCATTGCAGGGCCCACTTGGTCTTTCTCTCGCAGCGTGTGCAGGATGTTGCTCCAAAGCTTGACCTTTCCCAACATGTCCATGTTTCCAATGCAGTAGAGGCCCTTCTTAGCCCTTGACAGGGCTACACAGACACGGTTGGGGATGTTCAAGAAACCCATCTTCCCTTGTTTGTTACTTCGAACCAGGGACAGCAGGACAATATCATTCTCCTCCCCTTGATATTTGTCAACAACATGAACTTTGACCCCATTGAACTCTTTGGCTGGCATGAGGTTGCGCAGACAGTGGAGTTGGCCTGTGTAAGTGGTGAGGATGGTGATCTGGAACGGCTGGTAGTCCTGTAACAGGAGGTAGCGACACAGCGCCACCACGAAGAGGGCCTCGTGGCGGTTCTGGTGACTTTTTCCATCCTTGATCTCCTCTTCATGATAATTATGCTCCACAAAGAACATGTTTGAGTGAAGCCCCTGCAATACAACAGCGGGTTGAATACAATGTATATTGGGCCGCAACTAACTTCTAAAGCCTACACATATGGACGGTTTATCATGCTTTATTAATGGTACATTGAATTGACCACATGGGGAAATTCATTGATAAACAGCTTCAAATGTACTCCTGCTAGGGGGGAAAATACCATGTCAAAAATCTATGTATGCATTCATTTATGTATGCATTAATTTACCTTAACATTCTCAAAGTCCATCACTGAAGGGTGGTTCTCCAGCTCAGAGTAGATGTGAGGGACCAGGAGACGGGCAATGTCTGGCCTCATACGATGCTGTGTAGGATAGACCCAGAGTGAGAAGATTGGTCAATGGATATGGAAGGAAGTGAAGAACAAGGAATGAAGAACAAGGGTAATTGGTTTATCTGGTTTGTCCGTATAAACTTCCCTTAAGATTCCCACACATACCTGATAGTTAAGTCTGACATACGGAATGTCCATCTTGATCAGCCTCTCAAACATGGACACTTCAAGACTGAAGTTCTTGGCCAGGTCAAACACTGTTGCACTGGGCCGGAGCTAGGGGGACAATGGAGTTTGCAAGCTACATAAGTACCCCTGAACCTCAAGAGAGGATGGCATGGACCACCTCAACAGTTTTAGACAATATAAACAGACAATAGAGTCGAGGAGATCACTGTTTTTAATATGCTGCTCACTACAGATGAATATTAGGCTTTCGACTAAACCTGAAACATTTGCAGAAATGTTGTATTTAATGTGCATTGTCCTTGTCGAATAAATGTAATATGGTAAAGAGTATGGGAAATATACACTGAGTATACCAAGCTTTAGGAACACCTTCCTATTATTGAGTTGCCCCCCCCCATCCCCTTTTTCCCTCAGAACAGCCTCAATTCGTCGGGGCATGGACTCTAAAAGGTTTCGAAAGCGTTCCACAAGGATGCTGGCCCATATTGGCTCCAATGCTTCCCACAGTTGTGTCAGTTTGGCTGGATGTCCTTTGGGTGGTGGACCATTCTTGATACACACGGGAAACTGTTGAGCATTAAAAAAACAGCAGCGTTGCAGTTCTTGACACAAACTGGTCCGCCTAGCAACTACTACCATTCCCCGTTCAAAGGCACTTAAATCTTTTGTCTTGCCCATTCACCCTCTGAATGGCACACATACACAAACCATGTCTCAATTGTCTCCAGGCATAAAAATCCTTCTTTAACCTGTCTCCTACCCTTCATTTACACTGATTGAAGTGGATTTAACAAGTGACAATAAGGGATCATAGCTTCAACCTGGATTCACCAGGTCAGTCTGTCATATTTTGTATACTCAGTGTATTGGCAAATAAACTCTGAGTAAAATGTTTGTATATTTTTTATTTTTAGGGGTACGTTTTACCCCTTTTTCTCACCAATTTCGTGATATCCAATTGGTAGTTACAGTCTTGTCCCATCGCAGCAACTCCAGTACGGACTCGGGAGAGCCGAAGGTCGAGAGCCATGCGTCCTCCGAAACATGACCCCGCCTCATGGGTCTCCCACCCCTGAGTCAATACTTTGTAGAAGCACCGTTGACAGCGATTACAGCTGTGTCTTTCTGGGTAAATCTCTATGAACTTTCCACACCTGGATAATGCAACATTTGCCCAATTATTATTTTCAAAATTCTTTAAGCTCTGTCCAATTAGTTGTTGATCATTGCTCGACAACAATATATTTTTTTGCCATAGATTTTCAAGCAGATTTAAGTCAACTGTAATTTGGCCACTCAGGAACATTCACTGCCTTCGTGGTAAGCAACTCCAATGTCGATTTGGCCTTGTGTTGATGGTAGTGATTGCCTATTACTGCTTATCACTTATTAACCATAATTTATTCACATTACTTTACTAAAATATTTCAGTTGCTTATATTTCATTTGTTTTATTTGATGACTTTATTATTTTATTCCAAGTCATCGTCACATCTCTATTGAGCTGCTGCCTATGCTGTCTGACAAAATCACTATTCTGGAGTTCTTCAAAGTAAATAAGGCATACTTTTATGTACTTTCAGGTAGAGATACGCTACATCTCCAAAAGCATCTCCAAAAGGACACCCCTTCAAATTAGTGGATTCAGCTATATCATCCACACCCATTGCTGACAGGTGTATAAAATCAAGCACACAGCCATGCAATCTCCATAGACAAACATTGACAGGAGAATGGCCTTACTGAAGACCTCCGTCACTTTCAACATGGCACCGTCATAGGATGCCACCTTTCCAACAAGTCAGTTGGTCAAATTTCTGCCCTGCTAAAGCTGCCCCGGTCAACTGTACGTGCTGTTATTGTGAAGTGGAAACGTCTAGGAGCAATAACGGCTCAGCCGAGAAATGGTAGGCCACACAAGCACACAGAACAGGACCGGGACAACAACATTTCGTCGGAAACTTCATAAAATTAGTTTCCATGGCCAAGCAGCCACACACAAGCCTAAAATCACCATGTGCAATGCAAAGCATGAGCTGGATTGGTGTAAAGCTCGCCGCCATTGGACTATGGAGCAGTGGAAACGCGTTCTCTGGAATGAATCTGGCAGTCCGATGGACGAATGTGGGTTTGGCGGATGCCAGGAGAACGCTACCTGCCCGAATGCATAGTGCCAACTGTAAAGTTTGGTGGAGGAGGAATAATGGTCTGGGGCTGTTTTTCATGCTTCAGGCTAGGCCCCTTAGTTCCAGTGAAGGGAAATCTTAACGCTACAGCATACAATGATATTCTAGACAATTCTGTGCTTCCAACTTTGTGGCAACAGTTTGGGGTAGGCCCTTTCCTGTTTCAGCATGACAATGCCCCCGTGCACAAAGCGTGGTCAATGCAGAAATGGCTTGTAGAGAGTGGTGTGGAAGAACTTGACTGGCCTGCACAGAGCCCTGACCTCAACCCCATTAAAAACCTTTGGGATTAATTGGAACGCCGACTGAGAGCCAGGCCTAATTGCCCAACTGCAGTGCCGACCTCACTTATGCGCTTGTGGCTGAGTGGAAGCAAGTCCCCGCAGCAATGTTCCAACATCTAGGGGAAAGCCTTCCCAGATGAATGGAGGCTGTTATACAGTAGCAGCAAAGAGGGGACCAACTCCATATTAATGTCCATGATTTTGGAATGAGATGTTCGACGAGCGGATGTCCACATACTTTTGGCCACGTAGTGTACCTCGCAAAGCAACAGCTGCTCTCTATATACCGTCTATATACCGATAAGTAGATGCACAATGAATTATGGTCACTGTAGTTAATTTCCACGTTTTATGTGAATACTATGTAGAATATTGACCTGTTGGAAACTACAACTTCCTACTGGATCTGATTTATCTCTGTGCAACGTGCACATTGAGCTCACAGAAAAAATATTAACTAAATGGAATGAACTGATGTTGATCAATTAGTTGTTTAAAAAAAGAAAATTGTTCAGCACTACCCATCTACCAATAGGTACTTTTTCTTTACGAGGCAGTGGAATTCACTGCTCGACTGAGGGATCTTACAGATCATTGTATGTGTGGGTTACAGAGATGAGGTACTCATTCAAAAATCATGTTACACACTATGATTGCACACAGAGTCCATGCAACTTATGTGACTTATTAAGCAAATTATTACTCCTGAACTTATTTAGGCTTGCCATAACAAAGTGGTTGAATACGTAATTCCACTTTGACATTATGGGGTATATTGTGTAGGCCAGTGACACAAAATGTATATTTAATCCATTTTAAATTCAGGCTGTAACACAACAAAATATGGAAAAAGTCAAGGGGTGTGAATACTTACTGACGCCACTGTATTCACTCAGAGCTAAAGGGAATTAAGTCAAGTTATGTAAGACCTTTTAGCTGGGTGAACTCCAAGCAGAGTTGGAAGTTGATTGCATTTCAATCCCAGCCAATTAAGAAATGAAAATGACCATGGACTTTCAATTATTTTTTTTAAAAGCCCAGTTTACATTAGGAACTTGAAAAATGTTCAAGCACGATGTCCAGTTGAATTCCTGGATTCACTGGAATAACAGTGAAATCTTTAAGAGGGAGTTGACCATGCCTGACCAATGAGTGTCCTGTACCTGTTGGTGGTCTCCAATGAGGATGAGATGCTGGCAAGCCTTGCTCAGAGTGGTGATGGTGTGGGCCTCCAGTACCTCCGCCGCCTCTTCCACGATCACCAGGCGGGGACTCACTTCCTGCAAAGCTTTGCGGCATCTAGCAGCCCCCGTAGTCGTCATGCCGATGACCTTGGCATCCTTCAGGACATATAAGTCCTCAAGGAAACGAATCTCAGCCAGACGCTCGGCTGTGTCCTGATAGTCCTGCTCCGCCTGCTGGGCTCGCATACGCAGCTCAGTCCGGTAACGCCTCACCCATAACCTGCAGACACAGAGCAGCAGTAGATTACGTCATTGAGTAGAATTTCACTGCAAGACCACTTATCGAGTCAAAATAAGTATGTCATAAGAATGATATAAAACCCATAGAACACGTGTGTTTACCAGACATCCTCATACAGCACAATCAAAATCAGAATATCTGAGATTCGTAATAATGCATTGAGCAGAGTCAATCAAACAGGCTGAAGCTGTGACTTAACATTACATTTTTGGGTTTAATCCAAGATAGCTTTTTGGCCGGCACACAACTGAGCCTTGCACTAGTCTTTTCCCCAGTTAGATCAAGCCAAGTGCACACCTGTGTGGCCATGATGACTATGCATTCACAAGCTAAGCACAGTTACATTGCCACGGTGACAGAACGTTTTATAGAGCAAAATCTTGCCTTTGAGGTGAGGGGATCAGTGCATACATTTTCTCTGTAATTAGTTGACATAATTATGCTCAATGGGAATAAACGCTCTCGCAGAATGCTGTTGCCTAGGGGATGAGGTGGAGTATTACCGGTACAGTCTCCATCTGTCTGGCAGACTGAGAGTCCACACATCCAGAATGGTGTCCTCCTCATCCTCACTCACGGCTGAGCTCCTGCCCAGCTCCCTCCTAATACGATGTTTCATCTTCCTCTTCTGTACCCGCTGCATCTGCGCACATACAGAGAGACACGCAGGCTTTTCAAATAACTTTAACAACACTTTAACTCAGCACCTGTCTTTCTACAATACTCCTAAGCTAAATACTTTAGAGCAGGAGGTTGTCATTTTAAATCAATAAGCAGCTCAGTTGGTTGATGATTCACATGATTTATGATGCAATGTCTTTTGGTTATATTGTTGGATCAAGGTTAATTATTGGTTCTCACCTCCCAGCCTTCTTCACTCTGCTCTGCCTGTATCTCAGTGTTCTCCAGGTTCATGGCCAGCATCAGTTCCGCCATATCCCTGACTGTCTCCTCCGTCTTTCTAAGCTCTTCATCCCGACCATGATGCATGTTTGAGGCTTCTACAAAGCGTTCCGCCTGGATCAGGTCTGCCTCCTCCGCTATCTCGATCAGGTCGTCCTCTTCCTCTTCAGCTTCGTCCATTTCCCCATCTATCATCAAATAGAGAGGTGAAAATGGGTGAGGAGTGAGGACCAGAGTTTCTAACTTCCTAGGAGTTGTCTCAACATGAAAATGAGCACTGAACTCTTTTTTCCCCCATATAGTTTCAGTTAGGATCAAAGGGAGTTTTAAATGAAACAAAAAAAGAGTTCAAAGAGACTAAATAATATTTAAAAAAAATCAATAAAGTTTATTGGTCGCCTACACAGTTTTGTAGATGTTATCGCAGAAGCAGAAGCGAAATGCTTGTGTTAATAGCTACATACAATCCCACAAAGAGAAGCATTTCTCTGCACCTGTTCCGTTTATTATCTGTCTGATCATGTTGTCTTGTCTACTCTCTGTGGCACTGCAGTGGCTTCTCACCTGCATTGCAATTTGGAGGATGTGGCGTCCTCTGCTGGAAGGCAGTGAGACCTAATCCCAGCCACTCCATAACAAGAGACGGCTTCTTCCCACCACAGCCCTCAAAGCCATCCAGTGCCTGAGGATTACATATTAATAGTAAGTATTGTCTCCTCTCTGGCCAATGACAGATTATCACAGTTCAACATCGTTTCATAAAGCTTTTCTGGGAATGCCAGACCTACTTTTTGAATCTCAAGCCTTGTAGAGGCAGTTGGGGTTAGCGTACTCATATTAGTTGTCCTATCCGACGATAACATCAAATCAAATTGTATTTGTCACGTGCGCAGAACACAACAAGTGTAGACCTTACCGTGAAATGCTTACTTACAAGCTCTTAAACAACAATACAGTTAAGAAAAAATAATAGTTAAGAACAAATATTTACTAAATAAGCTAAAGTAAAAAATAAAAGAGCAACACTAAAATAACAATAAGGAGGCTATATACAGGGGGTACTGGTACCGAGTCAATGTGGGGGTAGAGGTTAGTTGGGGTAATTGAAGTAATATGTACATGTAGGTAGGGGTAAAGTGACTATGTATAGATAATAAACAGTGAGTAGCAGCAGCGTAAAAAAAGGGGGGAGGGGTCAATTCAAATAGTCCAAGTAGCCCTTTGATTAGCTGTTCAGGAGTCTTATTGCTTGGGGGTAGAAGCTGTTTAGAAGCCTCTTGGACCTAGATTTGGCGCTCCGGTACTGCTTGCCGTGCGGTAGCAGAGAGAACAGTCTATGACTACGGTGGCTTGAGTCTTTGGCAATTTTTAGGGCCTTCCTCTGACAACGCCTGGTATAGAGGTCCTGGATTGCAGGAAGCTTGGCCCCAGTGATGTACAGAGCCGTACACACTACCCTCTGTAGCGCCTTGCGGTCAGAGGCCAAGCAGTCGTCATACCAGGCAGTGATGCAAACAGTCAGGATGCTCTTGATGGTGCAGCTGTAGAACTTTTTGAGGATCTGAGGACCCATGACAAATCTTTTCATTCTCCTCAGGGGGAATAAGCATTGTCGTGCCCTCTTCACGACTGGTGTGTTTGGACCATAATAGTTTGTTGGTGATGTGTACACGAAGGAACTTGAAGCTCTAAACCTGCTCCACTACAGCCCCGTTCGATGAGAATGGGGGAGTGCTCGGCCATCCTTTTCCTGTAGTCCACGATCATCTCCTTTGTCTTGATCACATTGAGGGAGAGGTTGTTGTCCTGGCATCACACTTCCAGATCTCTGATCTCCTCCCTATAGGCTGTCTTACTGTTGTCGGTGATCAGGCCTGCCACTGTTGTGTCGTCGGCAAACTTGATGATGGTGTTGGAGTTGTGCTTGGCCACACAGTCATGTGTGAACAGGAAGTACAGGAGGGGACTAAGCCCGTGTTGAGGATCAGCGTGGCGGATGTGTTGGTACCTACCCTTACCACCTGAGGACGGCCCGTCAGGAAGACCAGGATCCAGTTGCAGAGGGAGGTGTTTAGTCCCAGGGTCCTTAGCTTAATGATGAGCTTTGAGGGCACTATGGTGTTGAACGCTGAGCTGTAGTCAATGAACAGCATTCTCCCTTAGGTGTTCTTTTTGTCCAGGTGAGAAAGGGCAGTGTTGAGTGCAATAGAGATTGTGTCATCTGTGGATCTGTTGGGGCGGTATGCAAATTGGAGTGGGTCTAGGGTCTCTGAGATGATGGTGTTAATGTGAGCCATAACCAGCCTTTCAAAGCACTTCATGGCTACAGACGTGAGTGCTACGGGTCAGTAGTCATTTACATGCTGACCACATTTTGCATTGCAAAATAAAAGTACACATACATGTTTTTCAATCGTTGCACCCATACTGTTCACACGCGTCTGCATAGCCAGGTGCTAAAATCGAAGTTGGTTATATTTGTGACACTTGATGCGCTGCAAGTCCCGCTTCTCCCATCTCCTCATTGGTTTTTAGGAGCATATACCCACGTTTTTTTTTATTTATTTTATTTTACCGTTATTTTACCAGGTAAGTTGACTGAGAACACGTTCTCATTTGCAGCAACGACCTGGGGAATAGTTACAGGGGAGAGGAGGGGGATGAATGAGCCAATTGTAAACTAGGTGTGGGTGATTGAAAGATGAACTGAGGCCCACACTCCAGTCCAGTTGGTGGTAGTAATGCACCTTAACGTTGGTTGCCAACCGCCATATGAAGTCGAAAGAAGAAGCCTGAAGGAGGGATTACTAGAAACAAACTCGTTTTACCATTTTATCTGTGGATTAATTGTTGGAGTAGAGGACCTTGTGCATTTCAGGTAAAATAACAACCCAATGTTTATATCACAGGACAAATTAGCTAGCAACAGCAAGCTAGCTAGCTAAATTGCCATAAATGTTTAAGGCTTTTCGACCTGTCCCCAAATTAATATAGCTGGTTTAAAGTTCATTCTGATATTTCAACCTGCGTGTCCTGATCGCGTCTGGTGTGGGTGGACACACCAGACGCGTGATATAAACATTGGGTCAACATGCGCGCGATTGCGGGTACATAGTTCTAGTAGTAGCTGTGGGGATGGAACTATTAGTTATAGTCGTAGAAGTAGTCACCAGCCTGATAGTTGTAATTATAAAGGTCGGACAGAGAGGCTATCAAAGACTCACTGGCTGTAGCGTCAGGCTATCCCAGTGTTTCTCTGAGATGAACTTTTGGAGGTACTGCTCCCTTAGGACGCCCCGAAGACTGCACTCCAGCTGCACAGACTGAGTTTGGATCTTAGTCTCTTCTGTCCGCAATGCATCATAGATCTGAGGGGAAACAATATTCTTAACATCACTATGTGATATTATTTCGCTTATTGACTTCTCCCAAAAGATAGCCAACCTGACTGTTACATTCCTGACAAAAATGAAAGCTGAGCTACATTCACTTCAATAGCTACATTTACAATTTACATTTAAAGACTATTTCTAAAATGTTCACATATTGGTCAGTGTAACTTTCAGGTTTCAAGTTGGGCCTCACCTCACTGTTTGCGCGGCGAAGATATTGCGGTAGGTTGCGGCGGAAGTAATGGGAGCTTTTCAGCTCCCTCAGGGTGAAACGCTTCAGGACCTCACTGTCGCTTTGCCCACCCACTCTCACAATACCGTCTGGTAAAAACTTGTGGATGCCTATGGTGCGCATTGTTTAACAAATTTAAAAGGTGCTCATACATACAACAACAAAAGTGCCCTTCAGAATTATCTTTGGTCAAACACAAAATGATGGTATGTAGCATCTGAAATTCTTCAAGAATGGCTTGAGGTGGAAAATAACTTCATTTGAGAAGCAAAAGTAGCATGAGGTGTGTGCATTGCATCCACAGTGCAATGTTGAGAAAAAAGGAGGACTACCTTCTAGGAACTGGTCCAGAGCGTGGTTGGTGTAACAAACCACCAGCATGGGCGAGGTGAAACCTCTCCCCATCTCCTGATTGGTAAGCAGAGCCTGGGCGATCTTTAGTCCTGTGTAGGTCTTCCCTGGGATTATGAGTAAGGAAAGAAAACAAATGTCTAAAAGTGTTACACTCCTGCAGAGCTGTTGCACTAAAGACTACGTTACATGAAGCAACGTGGCACAATTTCTCAGCTTTTGGCCTGGACATTTTTATGTGTATACAGTACCAGTCAACAGTTTGGCCACACGTACTCATTCAAGGGTTTTTGTTTATTTTGAATCTTTTCTACATCGTAGAATAATAACAGTGGTAAAAGACCAAGTCCATATTATGACAGAAACAGCTCAAATAAGCAAAGAGAAGCGAGAATCCATCATTACTTTAAGACATGAAGGTCAGTCAATACGGAAAATTTCAAGAACTTTGAACGTTTCTTCAAGTGCAGTCGTAAAAACCATCAAGCACTATGATGAAACTGGCTCTCATGAGGACCGCCACAGGAAAGGAAGACCCAGAGTTACCTCTGTTGCAGAGGATAAGTTCATTAGTTACCAGCCTCAGAATCTGCAGCCCAAATAAATGCTTCAGAGTTCAAATAACAGACACATCTCAACATCAACTGTTCAGAGGAGACTGCATGAATCAGGCATTCATGGTCGAATTGCTGCAAAGAAACCACTACTAAAGGACAACAATATAAACAGACTTGCTTTGGCCAAGATACATGAGCAATGGACATTAGACCGGTGGAAATCTGTGCTGAGTCCAAATTTGAGATTTTTGGTTCCAACCGCCATGTCTTTGTACGACGCAAAGTTGGTGGATGGTTGATCTCTGCATATGTGGTTTCCACCGTGAATGCATGGAGGAAAAGGTATAATGGTGTGGGGGTGCTTTGCTGGTGACACTGTGATTTATTTAGAATTCACGGCACACTTAACCAACATGGCTACCACAGCATTCTGCAGCGATACGCCATCCCATCTGGTTTGCGCTTAGTGGGACTTGTTTTTCAATGTGACAATGACCCAACACACCTCCAGGCTGTGTAAGGGCTATTTGACCAAGAAGGAGAGTGATGGAGTGCTGCATCAGATGACCTGGCCTCCACAATCACCTAACCTCAACCTAATTGAGATGGTTTGGGATGAGTTAGACCGCAGAGTGAAGAAAAAGCAGCCAATAAGTGCTCAGTATATGTGGGAACTCCTTGAAGACTGTTGGAAAAGCATTCCACATGAAGCTGGTTGAGAGAATGCCAAGAGTGTGCAAAACTGTCAAGGCAAAGGGTAGTTACTTTGAAGAATCTAAAATATAAAACATATTTTGATTTAACACTTTTTTGGTTACTACATGATTCCATATGTGTTATTTCATAGTTTTGATGTCTTCCCTATTATTCTACAATGTAGAAAATAGTTTTAAAAATTATAAATAAAAACCCTTGAATGAGTAGGTGTGTCCAAACTTTTGACCGGTACTGTACATGTACGTAAACATGATCTATTCAATATGTATGACTTATTCAAAATGTATTCCACCTGTGCCTGGGGGTCCCTGGATGATAGCCAGCTCCTTGGTGAGTGCGAGCTGAAGGGCTCTCATCTGAGACTCGTCCAATCCCAGCTGCTCCATGGGGGGCCAGTCTTCAGGATCCAGGGTGTGGAAGCTCTTGATACTGCTCTTAAACTCAGGCACTGCAATAGCAGACAGGTCATACGTATCTGCCCTGGGCAGGTAGGCAGGAGGTTCGACGTCTGAGCTGCATTCCACTATATACCTGTAATTTACATGTCGTCATAAATCACGAATGTCATTCTTCATTACAAGAATTGACATGTGGTGAACATAATTTCAGCCAAATTCATCTAGCAGCTGGTGGAAGAATTAAGTCACTCACAAACCATGTTAAGCACTTTAAGATCAGAAGCATTGAACTGTATCAATACAATCTGTAATTCTCATTGTCAGAAAAGCATGACGAAAACCCAACGTTTTGTCTTAAGCTTGTCCCAAAGCTGATTAGCCGACTCTCTATGTCATAGCATCAACAACACTGGTGCATTCACAAGCTAATTGCTGAAATTAAGAATGACGGACAGACAGTTCACCGACCTCTGAAAGGGCAGATCCTCTACCTCCAGCTCCTGCAGCCCTTCGAGGACGTAGCGGTAGGCCTCAAAGTAGGCTGTGGTCTCCACCATGAGGAACGATTGGTGGGCCTCCACTCCGGCCAGCGCTCGCCTGCTCTCCCCTAGGAAACTGAGCTGGACAAAGCCCTTCTCTAGCTCCTTGGGGTCCCGGTCCGACACAGTAGCAAACAGGAAGGTGTCAAAGTTGTCACAGGACATGCAGAGCAGGGAGCCGTATATCAGCCGCTTGGAGTTTTGCCAGCGGACAAACTGTGCGGGACCGAGAAGAACATGAACATATATTTGAATACACTCTTTGGATATGGATAAACATTGTATGTATTAATGTAATTTCAAAGAGTATTGTATAATCTCACTATATTTTAAGTTATATAACTACACAATGTTGGTAAGTTATCATTTTTCTATTCAAATACTCTGAATCAAACTCACTGACCTTAAGAGGATGGGAGTCAAACTGGACCTTATAGGCCAAACCAGACGGGGTGCACAATGGAACCACCAGTCGAGTGTCAAAGTACACTCTGATGTCATCAAAGCGGCACTTTCTCAAAGGGATGTCTTTATTGCCCAGGTCCTGCTGGCTCTGAATCAGCTGCTGGATGCCCTCTCGAAGAGGCCTCACAAAGTCCTCTCGCATGAGCCGGAAGTGCGTGTCCAGGTAGAGCAGTCCGCTGGCGTAGCGTTGGGAGATGAGGTTGGGCCTGAGGTAGGATCTCTGGTCCTGGTGGAACTCTTTGGGGATGGGGTAGATTGGCAGGGTCCTGAAGTCGGCCTCCCCGGGTGGGGCGTCTTCCTGGGGGGTGATGAAGGAGTAGTTGTCAGACCTCAGGGTGCCCTCCCTGGCTCTCTCCTGGAGGTGCTCGACCAGGCCCTGGATCCTATCCAGGTTCTCCCCCGTCTGCACCAGGACGTCCACCCGCACGGCTCGCAGGCTGGAGATGACTGGTCTGAAGAGGGCAACTATCATGGACACGCCCTTTATAGAGCTAGCTGGGAAGACGCTGAGCACCTTGGAGAGAAGGGTCATGATGTTGTCCAAGTGCTGGGGGTATTGTTCCCGGCGAGTGTGGTCAAACTCGGATACCATTCCCATCACGTAATGGGGCAGGATGGTTCGGAGGAATCCGGAATCCTTGATTAAGCCAGTCAAGTACTGTACGGTTTGGCGGTTGGTTTTGGACAAGAAGGCCTTGCATAATACTTGGCAGAGAAGCTGAACAAGGTCCTGTCGCATCTCTCTCTCGTCGAGGAGAGCTTGCAGTTCATGGTTCATAGAGGCCAGAGTGATGGCTAGCTCTGAAGGGTCTTTCCCTGACAGCTCCTCCAAGGTTGGGTAATCCATTGGATGAACCTGAGGGGTGCCACCGCCTATAGATATTCCTCTCCCTCCCCCTCTTCCTCTACCACCCCTTCCTCTACCTCGCCCCCTCACTCCTCCTCTGCCTCTCCCTCCCCCTCTATTTTCTTTGCCTCCCACTATCTCCCTTCCTCCTCCTCCTCCTGCTCGACCACCCCTACCCCTAGCATCCTCCCCTGCTCTTCCTCTTCCCTTCCCTGCTCTGTCATCTCGCTCTCTCCTATCCTCCCTCGGGTTCCCCCCATTAACCCCTCTCCTCTCTTCCCTGGCCCCCCTACCTCTTCCCTCTCTCCCTTGGTTGGCTATCCCTTCCTCTTCTCCCTGACCAGCCTCAGCACCTGAGGCAAACAACAGGGAAATCTATATCAATCTAAAGAAGGAAATGCCAATCATGTTTTGCTTGTCCAAAAGAAAAAAGAAATCTCCTTACCTCTTCTGTGATCGACATGGTTGGCTCCTCCTCTATCTCTCCGTTGCCCCCCTCTGTTTGGGGGATCCATTCAGGATGACTTACTATTGGTCCTCTAAGACAAGTAATGAAACTCAAAACAATTTGAATGTTTATAACAATGGAATTTACAATTTCTTCAAATGGATTCCAAAACAGAGGCAAACTTGATATTTATGCATGGTTATTTTATATTGTGGTGGATGACGTGTGCCATCTAATGGATACAACAAGAGATTACATTGAAATGGCATTGGTTTAATTTCTACAGACATTACATCACTTGGATTCAGTCAGTGAATACATGATACAATGTAACAGTCTGTTATCAAGCTAAATCTGTATACCTTCAAAACCAAAGGTGACGATTTCACCCTCAAAATGTCAGTTTTAGCATGGACTGTCTTTTTATGACAGTTATGCAATGATGCAAATTGTGAATCCTTTGCTAATTTAGATTTTTTTTTTTTTTTTGCCAAGTGTGTAAACCAAGTGACTGTGATATTACATACAATTTTGTGCACTGAAGAAAAATATAAACGCAACATGTAAAGTGTTGGTCCCCATGTGTTTCATGAGCGGAAATAAATGATGCCAGAAATGTTCCATACCTACAAAAAGCTTATTTCCCTAAAATGTTGTGCACAAATTTGTTTACATCCCTGTTAGTGAGCATTTATCCTTTGCCAAGATAATCCATCCACCTGACAGGTGTGGCATATCAATAAGCTGATTTAACAGCATGATCATTACACAGGTGCACCTTGTGGTGGACAATAAAAGGCCATTCTAAAATGTGCAGTTTTGTCACAAAACACAATGCCACAGATGTCTCGAGTTGAGGGCGCGTGCAATAGGCATGCTTGACTGCAGGAATTTCCACCGGCGCTCTCGTCAGAGAATTGGATGTTAATTTCTCTACCATACGCCGTCTCCAACGTCGTTTTAGAGAATTTGGCAGTATGTCCAACCGGCTTCACAACCGCAGACCACGTGTAACCACTCCAGCCCAGGACCTCCACATGCGGCTTCTTCACCTGTGGGATCGTCTGAGACCAGACTACCGGACAGCTGATGAAACTGAGGAGTATTTCTGTCTGTAATAAAGTACTTCTGTGGGGAAAAACTCCTTCTGATTGGGTGGGTCTGGCTCCCATGTGGGTGGGCCTATGCCCTACCAGGCCCACCCATGGCTGCGCCCCTTCCCAGTCATGTGAAATCCATAGATTAGGGCCTCGTGCATTTATTTCAATTGACTGATTGCCTTATATGAACTGTAACTCAGTAAAACCGGACATTGTTGAATGTTGCGTTTATATTTTTATTCAATATATTTACTCGTTATTTACTAGAGCCGAAAGTGTGGTCGCCTGATACATTTTCTATTCTAGAGCGTTCGATAAACAAAGCGATGTAAAAGGAAAAACATACCTTGTTATGAACTTGTGATTGTTTTTGTGATTCCTGTCCCAATTTTCAGACTACATCAAACGTTTTAATATGTGGATTTCAGTTGTCCTTGTCTGGTTGACAGTAATGATCAGTTTAGTCCTTCTCTGCTGGTCAGTGTTGGTGAATTCACCTATGTGAAGCTAGCCACAATAAGGATAAACCACAATAGTGGAATTTGCAGGTCGCCTTCAAAATAAAAGTCCCGCATTTGAAAGTGAATCAAATGGATACAAATAGTGGAATCATGCCATATTTGAAGTAAATAATGCTAAACAAGGTCATAATATTGTTAAATAAATCCAACAAGAGACAATATTTAGTTAATTTGACACAACAACAACACTGTCGATGTATTAGACTTTAGAATGGCTATGGGGCCATACTTATAAGCACTGTCTGTACAGCCTAATCTATGGATGTTGAAACCATGAAATGGGGTATCAGACTACTCAGTGACACTCACACAACACAACTGTGTAGAGTTTACACAAATACCAGCATCTTAGCTCTCATTGCAGGACTTTGACTGTGGGAAATCACATTTCCAGTCAGTCTATTGTATGTATTGGACATTTCTATTAATATAATATTTTTTTTTTTAAACAATTTTAGGCACAATGAAACCACACATGTGGATACAGTACAATGCCATTAAAATCATCAAGGATGACACAAAAAAGTTAAGACGTATTTCCATTATGGTCCTCATGAAAATACATGAAAATAAAACCTAAACAAGATTATAACATGAAAACAAAATACATCTCATCAATAGGGAGGAAACCGTACAAGATAAAATAGATTACCAAGTAACATTCATTGAAATAATTATACTTTCTTTAAGCCTACGCATTTTGCCCATAAACCATTACTTATGGTTCACTGTATCTTCAAACTCTCTAGCGTAGGGATAGATTTTATATGGTTTGGTACACCATCCCATTCCTCTGCACCAGTGTTAAGGAAAAAGTGTTTTACTGCCATGCTCCTATAGCGCAGCGGTCTGATACTGGCAACACTAGCTCTGGTGTGATGACTATCAAATGAAATGTTATTTGTCACACCCGCCGAATACAACAGGTGTTGACCTTACAGTGAAATGCTTACAAGACATTAAACAACATTGCAGTTTTAATAAAAATAAGTGTTGCGTAAAAAATAGATGTAAAATAAAAGTATCAAACCATATACAGGGGGTACCGGTACAGAGTCAATGTGCGGGGGCACCGGTTAATCGAGGTAATTGAGGTAATATGTACATGTAGGTACAGTTAAAGTGACTATGCAGAAATAATAAACAGAATAGCAGCAGCCTAAAAGGGGGGGGGGGGGGGGGGGCAAAGCAAATAGTCTGGGTAGTCATTTGATTAGCTGCTCAGCAGTCGTATGGCTTGGGGGTAGAAGCTGTTTAGAAGCCTCTTGGACCTAGACTTGGCATGCCGCTTGCCATGCGGTAGCAGAGAGAACAGTCTATGACTAGGGTGACTGGAGTCTTTGGCAATTTTTAGGGCCTCCCTGAGGGGCCCCCGTGTTCAGGATCAGCGTGGCGGATGTGTTGTTACCTACCCTTACCACCTGGGGGCGGCCCATCGGGAAGTCCAGGATCCAGTTGCAGAGGGAGGTGTTTAGTCCCAGGGTCCTTAGCTTAGTGATGAGCTTTGAGGGCACTATGGTGCTGAATGCTGAGCTGTAGTCAATGAACAGCATTCTCACGTAGGTGTTCCATTTGTCCAGCTGGGAAAGGGCAGTGTGGAGTTGCATCATCTGTGGATCTGTGGGGCAGTATAGTATGCAAATTGGAGTGGGTCTAGGGTTTCTGGGATAATGGTGTTGATGTGAGCCATGACTAGCCTTTCAAAGCACTTCATGGCTACAGACGTGAGTGCTACGGGTCGGTAGTCATTTAGGCAGGTTCCCTTAGTGTTCTTGGGCACAGAGACAATGGTGGTCTGCTTGAAACATGTTGGTATTACAGACTCAGCTCGCGGCTGGGCATCCCTTTGTAGTCTGTAATAGTTTGCAAGCCCTGCCACATCCAACGAGTGTCGGAGCCAGTGTAGTACTATTCAATCTTCGCCCTGTATTGACGCTTTGCCTGTTTGATGGTTCGTCGGAGGGCATAGCAGGATTTCTTATAAGCTTTCGGGTTAGAGTCCCGCTCCTTGAAAGCGGCAGCTCTACCCTTTAGCTCAGTGCAAATGTTGCCTGTAATCCATGGCTTGAACCTCTCATGAAATTAAAATAACCAGACAGGTAACTGGGGGCAAGGTCAGGACCATCAACAGTTTGATCTGCACTATGCGGAGATCAACTGGAAGCCAGTTCAGTTCCCTGAAATGATTAGGACCAATGCCGTCCTAGAGCTGAGCTTGAGAATAAATTGTCATTAGTTTGTTTTGGGCCGTTTGAACTGTATTATAGCACTGTACAGCCTGTGGATGTTGCACCCATTAAACGGGAGATCACCCTACTCAGTGACACTCACAGAACACAACTGTCTAGAGTTTACATAAATTTGTGAGGCTAACCAGTGTGAAATGGCTAGCTAGTTAGCGGTGCATGCTAGTGGTGTTTCAGTCGGCAACGTCACTCGATCTGAGACCTTGAAGTAGTTGTTTCCCTTGCTCAACAAGGACCACAGCTTTTGTGGAGCGACAGGTAACGATGCTTTGGGGGTGAATGTTATCGATTTGTTCGAGGATCCCTGGTTCGAGGCCAGATTGGGGCAAAGGGAGGACGGAAGCAAGACTGTTACACTAAGATGCTAATATTTGTGTAAACTCTACATAGTTGTGTTCTGTGAGTATCACTAAGTAGGCTGATACCCCATTTCATGGGTCCAACATCCATAGGTTAGGGTGGCTGTAGAGTGTATGCCCCCAATGGAATTCTAAAGTCTCATACAGTACATCAACAGTGCAATTTCAATATCTTTTTTTTGGTCAAATTATCTAGTTATTGACTTTTGTTGAATTTATTTAACAATATTCTGACCTTGACTATCATTGTCTAGTTCAAATATGACATGATTCCACTAAATGTATCCGTTGGAATTACTTTCAATTGGGGACTTTTAATTTGAAGGCAACAAGCAAATTCCGCAATTGTGGCAAAGATAATTCTTATTGTGGCCAGCTTCACATAGGTGCGGTGCCAGAGGGAGTGATAACGTAACGTCGGGCAAAAATGTACTACTTAGCAGACGCTCTTATCCAGAGCGAGTTACGGTAGTGATTGCATACATTTGAATACCTTTTTCGTCCAGCGGTCGTGCCGCAGCAAGCCAAATTGGTGCTGTGATGTCGTCGCGGCAACGAAACGTAATCTAGCTTCAAATCAAGGAGCCAATAGCGATTCTCACATAAAAATTGTTGGCAACACTGATTCCATGAGGCACTTTTCAAATGGGCCCTGGCCGTTTCCTGTTAGTTTCGTTTTCCAAATTATATGCTGCGTTCCAGTGGGAAGTCGGAAATGTTCGACTTCCGAGTGTTCGAAAAAAAACTGGGAACTCAGGAAAAAATTGCTCCTGGCTGGGAAAAATCGATTTGAACGGTCACACAACTTGGAATGCCAACTCGGGATTCTGGCCTCTTTCTAGAGCTCTGAATTTCCGACCTGAAAATCACTGAAGTCATGAATTGGCCTCGTATTTTTCGGAGTTCCCAGTTGTTTTGAATGCAGCAATATACAGTAGGCGTGTGCCGAACACGTTGTATCCGTTTTATCACACTTTAAACTCGTAATACGATTTACTAGTGATAGAAAAACCCGGAAGTGCGCTTTAAATGCCAATAAAGCCTATACCACAAATACAACAATGAGACAGATATTTCACTGGATGTATAAATGTGAAGCATCTGCTTAGCGGTTCCGCTCATTACCAAAAGGGCTCCCGGGTGGTGCAGTGGTCTAAGGCACTGCTGGTTCAAGTCCAGGCTGTGGTTGGGAGTCCAATAGGGTGGCGCACAATTGGCCCAGCGTCAGCAGGGTTTGGCTGGTGTAGGCTGTCATTGTAAATAAGAATTTGTTCTTAAACTGACTTGCATTTTTAAATAAAGATTAATTTAAAAAATAAAATAGTAGATATGATGGTGAGAGGAATCTCAGGCCGGTAGAGGGAATGAGATGGATTTTAGAGGACATTCTGCAAATGTTCTCACTGATGAAATATTTGATGTCAATACAGTTTTCTATTCCCAAACCTAGAATCTGCTACGAACAGAGTGAATTAAGTTTTGTAGACTGCATCCTTTGTAAATGTTTATAAAATGGTGTTGTCGAGGACGAATTGAGTTTTTGCACACCCGCACTTCACAGCGTAGGTGTTCCCCGAACAGAAATATGCAAATACATGCTACAAGGAGCAAGCAGGGTCCCGCTTGCTCGTTCTTGGCTCTGCCCCTCTCCTTGCTTGTTCTTCCCTATGACTCATTTGTTCCCATGGGAATGGCAGGCTGTGGTCTGTCTTGGCTTAGCTATAAACATTTGCTATACTTCAAGTACGCACAGGGTTGCCATGTTCGAGGTTTTCCCGAAATTGGTCTACTTTGAAAACGATGTTGTGGATGAAAATGTATTGGTTGCAGGTTTTTGGGCTACTTCTAAGTTGCATTGCTGCAGCCATGACAGGTAGCCTAGTGGTTAGGACATTGGGCCAGTAACTGAAAGGTTTCTGGATCGAATCCCTGAGCTGACGAGGTCATTCTGTCCTTCTGACCCTGAACAAGGCAGTTAACCCACAGTTAACCCACTTACAATGCCGTCATTGTAAATAAGAATTTGTTCTTAACTGACTTGCCTAGTTAAATAAAATAAAAAATATAGGCTTATATATATTTCACTGTGACCTGCTTCTGCTGACTATCAGGCTGTGTGGAGGGGGGGTGTGTGTTCAGAGGGCTGCAGCAGGCAGCTTAGTCCACTATTGGACGAATCACGTGAGTGAGAGAGGTCCGCACGTCATGACAACTTTTTAGCAGTTCTAGATAGGCTATTTAGTCTCCCCACCACACCGTGATCAGTTGTTAAAAAGCATTTGATTGATGGTAACAGTCAGTCAAATTAGGGTTCAGGTAAAAAATATATATAATATTAATTAACACTGGCTGTTGTTGACAAGCATATATAGTACCAGTCAAAAGTGTGGACACCTACTCATTCACAACCGCAGACCACGTGTAACCACTCCAGCCCAGGACCTCCACATGCGGCTTCTTCACCTGCGGGATCGTCTGAGACCAGACTACCGAACAGCTGATGAAACTGAGGAGTATTTCTGTCTGTAATAAAGTATTTTTGTGGGGAAAAACTCCTTCTGATTGGGTGGGTCTGGCTCCCATGTGGGTGGGCCTATGCCCTAAAAAAAGGGTTTTTTATTTTTACTATTTTCTAAATTGTAGAATAGTGAAATCATCCAAACTATGACATAACATATATGGAATCATGTAGTAAACAAAAAAGTGTTCAACAAATCAAGATATATTTTATATTTGAGATTCTTCAAAGTAGCCACCCTTTGCCTTGATGGCAGCTTTGCATTCTCTCAACCAGCTTCATGATGCAGTCACCTGGAATGCATTTCAATTAACAGGTGTGCCTTGTTAAAAGTACATTTGTGGAATTTCTTTCCTTCGAAATGTGATTGAGCCAATCAGTTGTGTTGTTACAAGGTAGGGGTGGTATACAGAAGATAGCCCTATTTGGTAAAAGACCAAGTCCATATTATGGTAAGAACAGCTCAAAAAAAGCAAGGAGAAATGACAGTCCATCATTACTTTAAGACATGAAGGTCAGTCAATGCGGAAAATTTCAAGAACTTTGAAAGTTTCTTCAAGTGCAGTTGCAAAAAAAACATCAAATACTATGATGAAACTGGTTCTCATGAGGACCCGCCACAGGAAAGGAAGACCCAGAGTTACCTCTGCTGCAGAGGATACATTCATTAGTGTTAACTGCACCTCAAATTGCAGTCCAAATAAATACTTAATAGAGTTCAAGTAACAGACACATCTCAATATCAACTGTTCAGAGGAGACTGCATGAATCAGGCCTTCATGGTCAAATTGCTGTAAAGAAACTACTATTAAAGGACACCAATAATAATAAGAGACTTGCTTGGGCCAAGAAACACGAGCAATGGACAATAGACCGGTGGAAATCTGTCCTTTGGTCTGAGGAGTCCAAATTTTAGATTTTTTGTTCCAACCGCTATGTCTTAGTGAGACGCAGAGTAGGTGAAAGGATTTTCTCCGAATGTGTGGTTACCACAGTGAAACATGGAGGAGGAGGTGTGATGGTGCTTTGCTGTGACACTGTCTGTAATTTATTTAGAATTCAAGGTACATTTAACCAACATGGCTACCACAGCATTCTGCAGCGATCTGGTTTGCGCATGGTGGGACTATCATTTGTTTTTCAACAGGACAATGACCCAAAACATACCTCCAGGCTGTATAAGGGCTATTTGACCAATAATGATAGTGATGGAGTGCTGCATCAGATGACCTGGCCTCCACAATCACCCGACCTCAACCCAATTGAGATGGTTTGGGATGAGTTAGACCGCAGAGTAAAGGAAAAGCAGCTAACAAGTGCTCAGCATATGTGGGAACTCCTTCAAGACTGTTGGAAAAGCATTCCTCGTGAAGCTGGTTGAGAGAATGCCAAGAGTGTGCAAAGCTGTCATCAAGGCAAAGGGAGGCTACTTTGAAGAATCTAAAATATAAAACATATTTTGATTTGTTTAACACTTTTTTTGGTTGCTACATGATTCCATATGTGTTATTTCCTAGTTTTGATATCTTCACGATTATTCTACAATGTATAAAATAGTAGAAAACTCTTGAATGAGTAGGTGTCCAAACTTTTGACTGGTATTGTATGTAATCAAGGTATGTTTTTTATTTTTAATAAATTAGCAACAATTTATAAAAAACTGTTTTCACTTTGTCATTATCGGGTAATGTGTGTAGATTGATGAAGAGTTTTTATTTATTTAATCCATTTTAGAATAAGGCTGTAACGTAACAAAATCTGGAAAAATTCAATGAGTCTGAATACTTTCTGAATGCAAATGTGATATGTTTTTTATTTTTAATACATCTGTAAAAAATTCTAAAAAGCTGTTTTTTCTCTGTCATTATGGGGTATTTTGTGTAGATTGATGAGGGGGAAAACAACTATTTAATACATTTTAGAATAGGGCTATAAAGTAACAAAATGTGGAAAAAGCCAATGGGTCTGAATACTTGTCGAATGCACTGTATGCTTTTAGTACTAGATTCATTCTCTGATCCTTTGATTGGGTGGACAACATGTCAGTTCATGCTGCCTGAGCTCTGATAGGTTGGATGACTTCCTTAGGAAGTTGTCATAATTACTGTACACGTCTATGGAAGGGGGTGAGAACCTTGAGCCTCCTAGATTTTTATTGAAGTCAATGTACCCAGAGGACAGAAGCGAGCTTGTCACTCCCTGGCCTTAGTATTATTTGTTTTCTTTATTATTTTAGTTAGGTCAGGGTGTGACATGGGGTATGTGTGTGTTTGGGGGTATTTATATGGTAGAGGTGGTGTTGGTGGTAGTGTATGGGTTTGTGTTGAGTGTATGTATCTAGCTGTGTCTATGGGTGTGTAGTTTTCTAGGAAAGTCTATGGTCGCCTGAATGGGTTCTCAATTAGAGACAGCTGGTTTCGGTTGTCTCTAATTGGGAACCATATTTAAGGCTGCCATAGGCTTTAGCTGTTTGTGGGTCATTGTATATGTCTATGTCGACGTAAGTAGTTTGTGTGTGCACTTACGTTTGAAGTTTCACGATCGTTTGTTGTTTTTGTTAGTGTTGTTTAAGTGTTTCGTGATCATCTTCGTCGTTGTTAATAAAGAAGATGTATTCATATCATGTTGCGCCTTGGTCCTCTCATTCATGTCAACACGATCGTGACAGAGCTGTCCTCCGGCTAGACCATGGTGCTAGCCTACGGAGTGCTGCTGAGGCTACTGTCGACCTTCATTGCAAAACAGTGTTTTAATCAATTATTTGGTGAAATGAATATATTTAGAATGGTTTTATCTAAAAAGGAAAACTTTTATATCTTTATTTTGTGAGGCTTCAACAGGTTACATGAAACCCTGGTATGGTTACACACCGCAACCACACCACCTGTGTGAGTGTCTTTTTTATCATGCCCTCGCTGACAAGTGGGAAAGCACTGCTTTATAAAGAAAGATACTTTTAACGTCAATAAAAAATACACTGAAGGTGAATCGATCCATCCAAACTGCATTTCTTGTCATTTTCCCATCGATGTGACCTTTACTTTCTCCTAAACCTGAAACAGAACAAACATATCAAAAGATTACTACAGTGCACATGTACACAGTACACATTGATATAGCACTAGAGCAGCTGTTAGGGTCATTTGAACAGTGACTCAAAGCACCTGCCAAGCCCCCACTTCGACAGCCCAAAAGCTGGGAATATTCATTGTTCATAATCACTAGTCACGTCAAGGTTTTACTTAGCATGCCATTGGCATTATATTTCAATACCGGTATAAATTAAATCACTGCAAAAACTACAGAAAAGCATGTGTATAACATGAGCCATTGCATGATCCGTCTTCAATGGATATTGTACTATGGTCAAGATGAATCCACTACAGATGACCCATTCACTTACTTGGCCTTCGACTTGAAGCGGCCTCCTTTCTTGTTTCTTTCGATTCTCAGCCTCTTCTTATCCTCTAAGGAGGGTCTGAGGATTAAAACAACCCTGTACATGGCACCTACAGTTGAAGTCGGAAGTTTACATAGACTTAGGTTGGAGTCATTCAAACTCGTTTTTCAACCACTCCACAAATTTCTTGTTAACAAACTATAGTTTTGGCAAGTCGGTTAGGATATGTACTTTGTGCATGACACAATACATTTTTCCAACAATTCTTCACAGACAGATTATTTCACTTATAATTCACTATATCACAATTGCAGTGGGTCAGAAGTTTACATACACTAAGTTGACTGTGCCTTTAAACAGCTTGGACAAAATCCAGAAAATGATGTCATGGCTTTAGAAGCTTCTGATAGGCTAGTTGACATCATTTGAGTCAATTGGAGGTGTACCTGTGGATGTATTTAAAGGCCTTCTTTAAAACTCACTGCCTCTTTGCTTGACATCATGAGTAAATCAAAAGAAATCAGCCAAGACCTCAGAAAACAATTGTAGACCTCCACAAGTCGGGTTCATCCTTGTGAGCAATTTCCAAACCCCTGAAGGTACCACGTTCATCTGTACAAACAATAGTACGCAAGTATAAACACCATGGACCCACGCAGCCATCATACCGCTCAGGAAAGAGACGCATTCTGTCTCCTAGAGATGAACGTACTTTGGTGCGAAAAGTGCAAATCAATCACAGAACAACAGCAAAGGACCTTGTGAAGATGCTGGAGGAAACGGGTACAAAAGTATCTATATCCACAGTAAAGCGAGTCCTATATCGACATAACCTGAAAGGACGCTCAGCAAGGAAGAAGCCATTGCTACAAAACCGCCATTAAAAGCCAGACTACGGTTTGCAACTGCACATGGGGACAAGATCATACTTTTTGGAGAAATGTCCTCTGGTCTGACGAAACAAAAATAGAACTGTTTGGCCATAATGACCATCGTTATGTTTGGAGGAAAAAGGGGGAGGCTTGCAAGCCGAAGAACACCATCCCAATCACGAAGCACGAGGGTGGCAGCATCATGTTGTGGGGGTGCTTTGTTGCAGGAGGGACTGGTGCACTTCACAAAATAGATGGCTTCATGAGGTAGGAAATTTATGTGGATATATTTAAGCAACATCTCAAGACATCAGTCAGGAAGTTAAAGCTTGATCGCAAATGGGTCTTCCAAATGGACAATGACCCCAAGCATACTTGCAAAGTTGTGGCAAAATGGCTTAAGGACAACAAAGTCAAATATTGGAGTGGCCTTCACAAAGCCCTGACCTCAATCCTATAGAAAATGTGTGGGCAGAACTGAAAAAGCATGTGCGAGCAAGGATGCCTACAAACCTAACTCGGTTACACCAGCTCTGTCAGGAGGAAGGGGCCCAAATTCACCCACATTTTTGTGGGAAGCTTGTTGAAGGCTTACCGAAATGTTTGGTCCAAGTTAAACAATTTAAAGGCAATGCTACCAAATACTAATTGAGTGTGTTGTGGTAATTTCCTGTATTACTAAATGAGGAGAGTTTACAAACCACACACAAGTCAGAGTTATATTTTACACTTCATTTTTAATCAAATGAGCTTCACCATAGCCCTTTCACTCTCAGATCAATTCAGTGTCTATAAATGAATTCTCTGAGAGTCCTTACAAAAGATTTCTAGTATCTTTTATAGCCAAGATACACCCCTCTCAACTTAAATGACGAACCACAGATCTTAGGAACTTCACAAAGGGCCTTTTACTTGAGAGAGGAGTATCCCATAGCCAAATAGCATTAGCTGTAAATTATCGTTCAGTTTGCTCTCTAAGACGAGGTTCTAATCTCGTTCTTGGTACTTCATAGTACCAAAACATTACCTCATCCAATGGCATATATACCAAGGTGGCTTAGCAGTTCAGACGTATTTTTCCGTGTTGTCGTGTCGTGTCCTGTATATATATATATTTACACCTTTTCTTCACATATCTTTTATTTATTTTATTATCCAAGAACTCAACTACAAAAGCTTTCCTGCAAAAGCTTTCCTGCAACCCGCTTCACCAATTACAATAAGTATTATTTACCTCAATCTGAAAATCCATCGTGGAAGATAGCCAGGGGCTAATTCAGAAGCTAGCCTGAAAGCTAACCAGAAGCTACTCCGATAGCTAGCCAGAAGCTAATCTGTAGCTGCCCCGAAATTAGCCGGTTTGCTGGCTAGCGTTGGTGTTTCAGCTGCCCACGTTTTGCGGTCATCAGCTATTCCTTTAGCTCGATAATCTACCGGCACTTTTGTGCAACGCGACTCGGACCGGAGCATTCCGGGACTTTTTTTCTCTCAGTTTCCCCGGATTCCAACCGCAGCCTCTGGACACTTGCACCTTGATTTCGCAGCTAGCTAGCTGCATACCGTGTGACTATTGGCTTACGTCGACCCCGGAGCTAACTCAAATCATGCTGGAGCTAGCCAGCTGAGGAGTTCCATCACCATCCGGACCCGTTTCTTTGTTGCTGCTGCAGATACGGAACCCCACCGGGCCTTCACGACTGACTGCCGACGTTATCTGCCCGAGGGATTTATCCAACCGGCACCTCCGTCCCGGCGTTACCTGAACGCTCATCTGAGGCCCGCTAATCGTTAGCTGTCTTATCGGCTGCTATCTGAACAAAACCCCACTACACGGAACCTACCGACGGAAACGCACGAGGTATCTACAAACAGACCTCCATCCTATGCTGCTACCGATAGCCATATACCCGGCCAGCTGTCTGGATCGCCACGACCCCAACCAACCTCTACTCACTGGACCCTTATTGATCACTCGATTAAGCTTGCCTCTCCTTAATGTAAATATGCCTTGTCCATTGCTGTTCTGGTTAGTGTTTATTGGCTTATTTCACTGTAGAGATTCTAGCCCTGCTCTCTATACCATATCCAACCCTGCAGTTCCACCACCCACATATGCGATGACATCACCTGGTTTCAATGATGTTTCTAGAGACAAGATCTCTCTCATCATCACTCAATACCTAGGTTTACCTCCACTGTATTCACATCCTACCATACCTTTGTCTGTACATTATTCCTTTAAACTATTTTATCGCCCCCAGAAACTTCCTTTTACTCTCTGCTCTAGTAGCTCTAGGCGACCAATTCTCATAGCTTTTAGCCGTACCATTATCCTACTTCTCCTCTGTTCCTCTGGTGATGTAGAGGTGAATCCAGGCCCTGCAGTACCTGGCTCCACTCCTATTCCCCAGGCGCTCTCGTTTGATGACTTCTGTAACCGTAATAGCCTTGGCTTCATGCATGTTAACATTAGGAGCCTCCTCCCTAAGTTTGTTTTGTTCACTGCTTTAGCACACTCTACCAACCCGGATGTTTTAGCCGTGTCTGAATCCTGGCTTAGAAAGACCACCAAAAATTCAGACATTTTTATCCCCAATTACAATATTTTCAGACAAGATAGAACGGCCAAAGGGGGCGGTGTTGCAATCTACTGCAAAGACTGCCTGCAGAGTTCTGTTATACTATCCAGGTCTGTTCCCAAACAATTTGAACTTCTACTTTTAAAAATCCACCTCTCTAAAAACAAGTCTCTCACCGTTGCCGCCTGCTATAGACCACCCTCTGCCCCCAGCTGTGCTCTGGACACTATATGTGAACTGATTGCCCCCCATCTATCTTCAGAGCTCGTGCTGCTAGGCGACCTAAATTTGAACATGCTCAACACCCCAGCCACCCTACAATCTAAGCTTGATGCCCTCAATCTCACACAAATTATTAATGAACCTACCAGGTACCACCCCAATTCCGTAAACACGGGTACCCTCATAGATATCATCCTAACAAACTTGCCCTCCAAATACACCTCTGCTGTTTTTAACCAAGATCTCAGCAATCACTGCCTCATTGCCTGCATCCGTAATGGGTCAGCGGTCAAACGACCTCCACTCATCACTGTCAAACGCTCCCTGAAACACTTCAGCGAGCAGGCCTTCCTAATTGACCTGGCCGGGGTATCCTGGAAGGATATTGATCTCATCCCGTCAGTAGAGGATGCCTGGTCATTTTTTTAAAATGCCTTCCTCACCATCTTGAATAAGCATGCCCCATTCAAGAAATTTAGAACCAGGAACAGATATAGCCCTTGGTTCTCTCCTGACCTGACTGCCCTTAACCAACAGAAAAACATCCTATGGCGTTCTGCATTAGCATCGAACAGCCCCCGTGATATGCAACTTTTCAGGGAAGCCAGAAACCAATATACACAGGCAGTTAGAACAGCCAAGGCTAGCTTTTTCAAGCAGAAATTTGCTTCCTGCAACACAAATTCAAAAAAGTTCTGGGACACCGTAAAGTCCATGGAGAATAAGAACACCTCCTCCCAGCTTCCAACCGCCCTGAAGATAGGAAACACTGTCACCACCGACAAATCCACTATAATTGAGAATTTCAATAAGCATTTTTCTACGGCTGGCCATGCTTTCCACCTGGCTACCCCTACCCCGGACAACAGCACTGCCCTCCCCTCTGCTACTCGCCCAAGCCTTCCCCATTTCTCTTTCTCCCAAATACAGTCAGCTGATGTTCTTAATGAGCTGCAAAATCTGGACCCTTACAAATCAGCCGGCTAGATAATCTGGACCCTTTCTTTCTAAAACTATCTGCTGAAATTGTTGCCACCCCTATTACTAGCCTCTTCAACCTCTCTTTTGTGTCGTCTGAGATCCCCAAAGATTGGAAAGCAGCTGCGGTTATCCCCCTCTTCAAAGGGGGGGACACCCTTCACCCTAACTGCTACAGACCTATATCTATCCTACCCTGCCTTTCTAAGGTCTTCGAAAGCCAAGTCAACAAACAGATTACCGACCATTTCGAATCACACCACACCTTCTCCGCTATGCAATCTGGTTTCAGAGCTGGTCATGGGTGCACCTCAGCCACGCTCAAGGTCATAAACGATATCGTAACCGCCATCGATAGGAAACAATACTGTGCAGCCGTATTCATTGACCTGGCCAAGGCTTTTGACTCTGTCAATCACCACATCCTCATTGGCAGACTCGACAGCCTTGGTTTCTCTAATGATTGCCTCGCCTGGTTCACCAACTACTTCTCTGATAGAGTTCAGTGTGTCAAATCGGAGGGTCTGTTGTCCGGGCCTCTGGCAGTCTCTATGGGGGTGCCACAGGGTTCAATTTTTGGACCGACTCTCTTCTCTGTTTACATCAATGATGTCGCTCTTGCTGCTGGTGATTCTCTGATCCACCTCTACGCAGACGACACTATTCTGTATACTTCTGGCCCTTCTTTTGACACTGTGTTAACAACCCTCCAGGCGAGCTTCAATGCCATACAACTCTCCTTCCGTGGCCTCCAACTGCTCTTAAATACAAGTAAAACCAAATGCATGCTCTTCAACCGATCGCTGCCTGCTCCTGCCCGCCTGTCCAACATCACTACTTTGGACGGCTCTGACTTAGAATATGTGGACAACTACAAATACCTAGGTGTCTGGTTAGACTGTAAACTCTCCTTCCAGACCCACATCAAACATCTCCAATCCAAAGTCAAATCTAGAATTGGCTTCCTATTCCGCAACAAAGCATCCTTTACTCATGCTGCCAAACATACCCTTGTAAAACTGACCATCCTACCAATCCTCGACTTCGGTGATGTCATTTACAAAATAGCCTCCAAAACCCTACTCAATAAACTGGACGCAGTCTATCACAGTGCCATCCGTTTTGTCACCAAAGCCCCATATACTACCCACCACTGCGACCTGTACACTCTCGTTGGCTGGCCCTCGCTTCATACTCGTCGCCAAACCCACTGGTTCCAGGTCATCTACAAGACCCTGCTAGGTAAAGTCCCCCCTTATCTCAGCTCGCTGGTCACCATAGCAGCACCTACCTGTAGCACGCGCTCCAGCAGGTATATCTCTCTAGTCACCCCCAAAACCAATTCTTCCTTTGGACGCCTCTCCTTCCAGTTCTCTGCTGCCAATGACTGGAACGAACTACAAAAATCTCTGAAACTGGAAACACCTATCTCCCTCACTAGCTTTAAGCACCAGCTGTCAGAGCAGCTCATAGATTACTGCACCTGTACATAACCCATCTACAATTTAGCCCAAACAACTACCTCTTTACCTACTGTATTTATTTATTAATTTATTTTGCTCCTTTGCACCCCATTATTTCTGTCTCTACTTTGCACTTTCTTCCAATGCAAACCAACCATTCCAGTGTTTTTTTTAGTTTTTATTTTACTTGCTGTGTTGTACTCACTTCGCCTCCATGGCCTTTTTATATTTTTATTTATTTATACATATATCTGTTTGCCTTCACCTCCCTTATCTCACCTCACTTGCTCACATTGTATATAGACTTATTTTTTTTATTTTTTTCACTGTATTATTGACTATATGTTTGTTTTTACTCCATGTGTAACTATGTGTTGTTGTATGTGTCGAACTGCTTTGCTTTATCTTGGCCAGGTCGCAATTGTAAACGAGAACGTGTTCTCAATTTGCCTACCTGGTTAAATAAAGGTTAAATAAATAAAAATAAATAAAATATATCAATTGTCAACTTTAGATACACCCATCTCAAATACACGCCCTCCTGTACAAGCTCACTGAGGGGAGTGAGCATCTAGGTCATATACTAGGTCAAGATAAGTTCAACATCAGATGGGTAATACAATGGATCCAGACACTGCCATGCTCCTCCCCCAATGGGAAAAGGAGGGAGTGACTGGAGTAAAGACATTGTGGAGCCCTTCACATGGTTTAACAGATACATTCACATATGAAGACAATGTTGAAACCTGTTCACATATGAAGACAATGTTCCATTCTGATATTCTGCATATTACCAGACATGTAAAAGACCAGCCTGACCTCTCCCCTCTCTGGGCCCCAAGTGACTTTTCCCTAGAGAAGAAAGGAAAATGAAACTGCTGACAGTATACTCCAAAAAGAGACATTCTAATGACAAGTATCTCACATAAGCATATTATGAAAGTAAATAAAACATCTTATTTATCTATGTTACCTAACTAATTCTGATTCAGCTACGACAAGTGTATGTAAACGTCTGACCCACTGGGAATGTGATGAAAGAAATGAAAGCTGAATTAAATAATTCTCTCTACTATTATTCTGACATTTCACATTCTTAAAATAAAGTGGTGATCCTAACTGACCTAAGACAGGGAATTTTTACTAGGATTAAATGTCAGGAATTGTGAAAAAGTGAGTTTAAATGTATTTGGCTAAGGTGTATGTAAACTTCTGATTTTAACTGTACGTACAGCCAGGTTCCCTGTTTTGTTGTCAATGTCTCAGTGGTGTTAAGGTAATAACTAAGTTTATGAAAGAGACACTTATCCAACTCTGTATTGCTTGAGTGCTTTCTTACTGGTGTTTGTAAGTTCCTTGTCAAATAGACTTCTTGGCTGGTCTACCGGTTTTCTGTTTCATTCCTGAGTTGTTGTAGGACCCAGTATTTATGCAGCCAACAAGGTAGTATGGGGTTGGAGATCAGAGGTGAATTGGACTAATGGAGTTGTCAGGAGGGGTGCCCTGTAAACTTGTGTAATTGTCTCAAGAAAGCAAACAAATAAAAATATGAAAACTGGCAATGTGTTCGCCGCTGGGTAAAACTGGAAAAACATAGTACTGCAATCAGATATGAATGTGCCTGAATACCAAAATGCAGCTTCTCAGTGTTTTCCACAAAGAGATACAGTAGCCAGCCATGCAGGGTTTACATTTTCTTTCTCAGAAGGAGCTCTACTTTGGTGCCTCTGGTACATTCTAATGACTTGACTCCATCCGAAATACACAGCAAGATTATTGAATACTTTAATGAGTTTTCTTCCCAGATTGGAAAAATGTGTTGTGGTTTTGCGTAGAAAGACATGGCTTTACCATTTAAATGATTGAAAATGTATGAATTCAGTGGATCATTAGTTGTTTCGAATATTGTCTAGGTCCAGGCCTATATGATCAGAACTATTTTCTAAGTTAACATTTAACCGGTCTTCTCTTGAGTCTAAAGTCTTATTTACAGTTTTACTACAAGATATGAATTGCCACAAACTTATTTGTTCTTCAAATTTTGTATTTGATTAAAACAGAAAAATGAAGTAAATAGCCCACATTATCTTAAAAAATACATTGAAGAAAAATATAAAGGCAACAATTTCAAAGATTTCACAGAGTTATCGTTCATATAAGGAAATCAGTAAATTCAAACAAATTCAGTAGAACCTAATGACTGGGAATACAGATAGGCATCTGTTGGTCACAGATACCTTTAAAAAAGGTAGGGGCGTGGATCAGAAAACCAGTCAGTATCTGGTGTGACCACCTTTTGCCTCATGCAGCGCAAAACATCTCCTTCGCATAGAGTTGACCAGGCTGTTGATTGTGGCCTGTGGAATGTTGTCCCACTCCTCTTCAATGGCTGTGCAAAGTTGCCGGATATTGGCGGGAACTGGAGCACATTGTCGTACACATTGATCCAGAGCTACCCAAACATGCTAAATGGGTGACATGTTAGGTGAGTATGCAGGCCATGGAAGAACTGGGACATTTTCAGCTTCCAGGAATTGTTGTACAGTTCCTTGCGACATGGGGCCGTGCATCATCATGCTGAAACATGAGGTGATGGCGTCGAATGAATGTACTTAACCCTGGAGGCAGACGTTCCGGGGAAGGCTGCGCCACCTTTAGGCAGTGTGAATGGCAGAACGGTCTCCAACCCAGGATTGAACCCGTGGTCCAGTCAATATCGGAATTGTGCTACTGGAGAAAATCCCAAAATATCATGGATGTGAGGAGACTCAATGAGGAGAAGCTGTATTGACTCACTGTGATTACCAGATATCCGCAGATTAATGGGAACTGTGCTGTGCGTGACTCTCCCAATGGAACGGCCATCCAGTGCTCTGGCATCCATGGGAATGGAGAGGAGTTAAGTGGGAATACCAAATTCCGATACAAGGGTAGCGTCCATGAAACTCTCATCAGCCCCCGAGTCAATGAGCACCCGGAGAGACTTTGACTGGTCTCCCCATAGCAGGATAAGAGCAAAAGGTGTACGGGTAATAGGAAGTAGAGTATTCCCAGTCTGGCTCTCCAGTGTACTTGTACCTACTAATGATTTAGGTCTCTTCACTGGGCAGGTAGCTATGAAATGCCCCACAGCACCACAATACAGACAACTGTTGGAGCTTAGCCTATGTGAATGTTCCCTAGGTGATAATCTAGCTCTTCCCAGTTGCATAGGTTCTGGTGTATCCGACTCACCCATCGTCGATGATTCTCGAGGCAGCTCGGGTGGCTTCAGATCCTCTCTTCAGAAATCCAGACTTACGGATTCCCTTGGAGGTGTGCGAGCCACAGCACATGAACGAGTGTGACCTAGCACAGACCTCCTCTCACTCCTGTGTTCCCGTACATGTCCATCAATCCTAATGGTGTGAGCGATGAGGGAATCGAGGTCAACCGGTAATTTCCGAGCAGCTAGCTCATCTTTTATTACCTTTGATAATCCATTCAGGAAGGTAACGAAAAGGGACTCTGGATTCCAGGCACTCTCGGTTGCCAACGTGCAAAAGTCTACAGCGTAGTCTACCACACTATGGGAGTCTTGACGTACTTCAAGAAGTTTACGGGCCACCTCTCTCCCGGATACCGGAGAATCGAACACCTTCCTCACCTCTGCCAAGAAATCCTCTAGATGATGACAAATGGTGGATTGTTGCTCCCAAACTGCCGTAGCCCAGGAGAGCGCACTTCCCGACACTAGCGCAATAATATACGCTATCTCTGATTGGTCCGAAGGGAACAAAGATGGCTGTAGCTCAGAAATAAGGGAGCACTGAGAAAGAAAACCCAGGCAGGTTCCAGGATCCCCAGAATAGGGGTAGGCTGTAGAAACTCACCACGAATAGAAAAAAGTTTACTGGCTGGTTGGAGTTTCTCAGAGGTGGCAGGCTGCCTATAAGCTAACTCCCTGATTTCCTCCATAATAGCCTTAACTTCTTATGGCTGCAGGGGCAGTATTGAGTAGCTTGGATGAAAGGTGCCCATAGTAAACTGCCTACTCCTCAGCCCCAGTTGCTAATATATGCATATTATTATTCGTATTGGATAGAAAACACTCTGACGTTTCTAAAACTGTTTGAATGATGTCTGTGAGTATAACAGAACTCATATGGCAGGCAAAAACCTGAGGAAAAATCCAAACAGGAAGTGGGAATTCTGAGGCTGGTCGATTTTCAACCAAGACCCACAGTCAGATATGGATTAGTTTGCACTTCCTACGGCTTCCACTAGATGTCAACAGTCTGTAGAACCTTGTCTGATGCCTCTACTGTGAAGTGGGGCTGAAGGAGACAGGAATTAGTCAGGTCTATCATGACCTGACCATGCTCTGAACACGCGCGTTCACATGAGAGGGAGTTATGTTCCATCACACATCTGAAGTCAAAGTAATTCTCCGGTTGGAACGTTATTCAAAATTTATGTCAAAATTATTTTAAAGATTGATTCAATACATAGTTTGACATGTTTCTACTGACTGTTACGGAACTTTTTGACATTTCGCCTGCTTTTAGTGAACGCGCTTCCTGACGTTGGATTTGTTTACCAAACACGCTAACAAAAATAGCTATTTGGACATAAATGATGGACATTTCCGAACAAAACAAACATTTCTTGTGGAAGTGGGAGTCCTGGGAGTGCATTCCGAAGAAGATCAGTAAAGGTAAGTGAAGATTTATAATGCTTTTTATGAGTTTGGTTGACTGCACAATTTGGCGGGTAACTGTATGGCTTACTTTTATGGCTGAACGCTGTTCTTAGATTATTGAATATTGTTCTTTTGCCGGAATCTGACACAGCGGTTGCAATAAGAACAAGTGTATCTTTAATTCTATGTAAGACATGTATCTTTAATCAAAGTTTATGATGAGTATTTATGTTATTTGACGTGGCTCTCTGCAATTTCTCCGGATATTTTGGAGGCATTTCTGAACATGGCGCCAATGTAGAGTGAGGTTTTTGGATATAAATATTAACTTTATCGAACAAAACATATATGTATTGTGTAACATGAAGTCCTATGAGTGTCATCTGATGAAGACCATCAAAGGTTAGTGATTCATTTTATCTATTTCTGCTTTTTGTGACTCCTCTCTTTGGCTGGAAAAATGACTGTGTTTGTCTGTGATTTTACAATCGTTTGTGGTGCTTTCGCTGAAAAGCTTATTTGAAATCGGACACTTTGGTGGGATTAACAAGAAGATTACCTTTAAAATGGTATAAAATACATGTATGTTTGAGGAATTTTAATTATGAGATTTCTGTTGTTTGAATTTGGCGCCCTGCACTTTCACTGGCTGTTGTCATATCATCCCGTTACCGGGATTGCAGCCATAAGAAGGTAAACCCTTGGTCGTGGCATTCGTCATGGAACGAAGCCATTCCAAAAAGTTCAGTAGTCTCAGGGAGACAGCGTGGCGGAGCCGGTCCAAGTCTGCTGGGTCTGTCATGGCCAGTTTGTACTATAAGGGCACAGGGCGAGACCCAGATGCAGACACGGGAGGCAGATGATTAGAGTCTCTGATATTTATTAGTATCCAAGGGGCAGGCAAGAGAATGGTCGTATACAGGCAAAATGTTCATAACAAGGTCAGAGTCCAGGAGGTAGAGAGCTACAGGCAGAACAGTCAGGCAGGTGGGTACAAAGTCAGGGCAGGCAAGGGTCAAAACTAGGAGGACTAGAAAAAGAGAGATAATAAAAAGCAGGAGCAAGGGAAAAACACGCTGGATGACAAAACAAGACGAACTGGCACAGAGAGACAGGAAACACAGGGATAAATACACCAGGGAAAATAAGCGACACCTGGAGGGGGGGGGGACAATCACAGGGATAGGTGAAACAGATCAGGGCGTGACAGAATGTACATGTAGGTAGAGTTATTAAAGTGACTTTGCATAGTTAATAACAGAGAGTAGCAGCAGCATAGAAGAGCGGGGAGCAATGCAAATAGTCTGGGTAGCCCTTAGATTATCTGTTAAGGAGTGTTTTGTCTTGGGGGTAGAAGCTGTTTAGAAGCCTCTTGGACCTAGACTTGGTGCTCCGGTACCGCTTGCCATGTGGTAGCAGAGAGAACAGTCTATGACTAGGGTGCCTGGAGTCTTTGACAATTTTTAGGGCCTTCCTCTGACACCGCCTGGTATAGAGGTCCTGGATTGCAGGAAGCTTGGCCCTGTTAATGTACTGGGCAGTACACACTACCCTCTGTAGTGCCTTGCGGTCGGAGGCCGGGCAGTTGCCATACCAGGCAGTGATGCAACCCGTCAGGATGCTCTCGATGGTGCAGCTGTAAAACCTTTTTGAGGATCTGAGGACCCATGCGAGTCTCCTGAGGGGGATGGGATTGTCGTGCCCTCTTCACGACTGTCTTGGTGTGCTTGGATCATGTTAGTTTGTTGGTGATGTGGACGCCAAGGAACTTGAAGCTCTCAACCTGCTCCACAACAGCTCCATTGATGAGAATGGGGGTGCGATCGGTCCTCCTTTTCCTGTAGTCCACAATCATGTCCTGTGTCTTGATCACATTGAGGGAGAGGTTGTTGTCCTTGCACCACACGGTCAGGTACAAGTACACGTCCTGGTAATCTGTCTGGTCCTGCGGCTTTGTGAATGTTGACCTGTTTAAAGGTCTTACTCACATTGGCTGCGGCAAGCGTGATCAAAAAGTTGTCCGGAACAGCAGATGCTCTCATGCATGTTTCAGTGTTGCTTGCCCCGAAGCGAGTATAGAAGTTATTTAGCTCGTCTGGTAGGCTTGTGTCACTAGGCAGCTGTGCTTCCCTTTGTAGTCTGTAACAGTTTGCAAGCCATGCCGCATCCGACGAGCATCGGAGCCGGTGTAGTGCATTCGATCTTTGTTCTGTATTGACTTATTGCCTGTTTGTTGGGTCGTCAGAGGGCATAGCGGGACTTCTTAGAAGCTTCCGGGTTAGAGTCCCACTCCTTAAAAGCGGCAGCTCTACCCTTTAGCTCAGTGCAAATGTGTTTGGGGTACTGTTTGGGGTATGTACGTACAGTCACTGTGGGGACAACATCCTCAATGCACTTATTGATGAAGCCAGTGACTGATGTGGTGTACTACTTAATGCAACCGGAAGAATCCCAGAACATTTTCCAGTCTGTGCTAGCAAAACAGTCCTGTAGTTTAACATCTGCTTCATCTGACCACTTTTTTATAGATCAAGTCACTGGTGCTTCCTGCTTAACTGCTGGTGCTTCCTGCTTAATGTAGCTTGTAAGCAGGAATCAGGAGGATAGCGTTATGGTCAGATTTGCCAAATGAAGGGCAAGGGAGAGCTTTGTACGCATCGCTGTGTGTGGAGTAAAGGTGGTCTAGAATTTATTTCCCTCTAGTTGCACATTTAATATGCTGATAGTAATGAGGTAAAACTGTTTTAATAAGTTTCCCTCCATTAAATTCCCCGGCCACTAGGAGCGCTGCCTCTGGATGAACGTTTTCCTGTTTGCTTATGGCAGAATACAGCTCATTGATTGGGGTTTTAGCGCAAGCCTCAGTCTGTGGTGGTATGTAGACAGCTACGAAAAATACAGATGAAAACTCTCTCGGTAGATAGTGTAATCTACAGCTTATCATGAGATACTCTACCTCAGGCGAGTAAAACCTTGAGACTTCCTTAGATGTCGTGCACCAGCTGTTTACATATATGCATAGGCCCCTGCCCCGTGTCTTACCAGAGGCTGCTGTTCTATCCTGCCTATAGAGTGTACAACCCGCCAGCTGTATGTTCTTAACTTCTCTGCGCTACGGATCCCTTTAGCGGGATCATTTTCCTAAACAACCGCTGAATTGCAGTGCGCAAAATATGACTAAAAATATTTATAATCATGCAATCACAAGTGAAATATACCAAAACACAGTTTAGCTTGTTGTTAATCCACCTATCGTGTCAGATTTTGAAAATATGCTTTGCAGCGAAAGCAATCCAAGCTTTTGTGAGCTAGCCCTAAATTAGCATGGTCACGAAAGTCAGAAAAGCAATAGAATTAATCGCTTACCTTTGATAATCTTCGGATGTTTGCACTCACGAGACTCCCAGTTACACAATAAAGGTTCTTTTTGTTCAATAAATATTACTTTTATAACAAAAAAACGCCATTTGGGTTGCGCGTTATGTTCAGAAAACTACAGCCTCGTTCCGGTCCTGAAAGGCAGAAGAAAATTCCCAAACGTATCAGATTCAAAAATATTACAAAAAATATTTATAATCATGCAATCACAAGTGAAATATACCAAAACACAGCTTGTTGTTAATCCACCTATCGTGTCAGATTTTGAAAATAAGCTTTGCAGCGAAAGCAATCCAAGCTTTTGTGAGTGTATCAATCAATGCTACAACAGCTAGCCCCAAATTAGCATTGTCACGAAAGCCAGAAGAGCATGGTCACGAAAGTCAGTTACTTTTATAACAAAAAAACGCCATTTGGGTTGCACGTTATGTTCAGAAAACCAAAGCCTCGTTCCGTTCGACGAAAATTCCAAAAAGTATCCGTAACGTTTTATAATCAATCCTCAGATTGTTTTTAACAAACATAATCGCCAGCAGCATACCACCCTGCATACCACTACTGGCTTGCTTCTGAAGCTAAGCAGGGTTGGTCCTGGTCAGGCCCTGGATGGGAGACCAGATGCTGCTGGAAGTGGTGTTGGAGGGCCAGTAGGAGGCACTCTTTCCTCTGGTCTAAAAAATATCCCAATGCCCCAGGGCAGTGATTGGGGACACTGCCCTGTGTAGGGTGCCGTCTTTCGGATGGGACGTTAAACGGGTGTCCTGACTCTCTGAGGTCATTAAAGATCCCATGGCACTTATCGTAAGAGTAGGGGTGTTAACCCCGGTGTCCTGGCTAAATTCCCAATCTGGCCCTCAAACCATCATGGTCACCTAATAATCCCCAGTTTACAATTGGCTCATTCATCCCCCTCCTCTCCCCTGTAACTATTCCCCAGGTCGTTGCTGCAAATGAGAACGTGTTCTCAGTCAACTTACCTGGTAAAATAACGGTAAAATAAATAAATAAATAAAAACTATTTCAACCGGACCTTAACCTATTCAATAAAAGAGAGAAAGAAAATGGAGAGCTACCCCTCTCGTGCGCAGGAACTAATCAGAGGACACCTGACTAGTTTTAAAAAATCTCGCAGATTTTTCAAAATAAAAGCCTGAAACTATGTCTAAAGCCTGGTCACAGCCTGAGGAAGCAATTGGAAAAGGAATCTGGTTGATACCGCTTTAAATGGAAGAAAGACGGGCCAGGAAACACAGATTAAAAATAAAAATAAAAACACTTCCGGGTTAGATTTCCTCAGGTTTTCGCCTGCAAAATCAGTTTTGGAAACTTTGGAGTGTTTTCTATCCTAATCTGTAAATTATATGCATATTCTACGATCTGGACCTGAGAAATAGTCAGTTTACCTTGGGAACGTTATTTAAAAATAAAATAAAAATCTGACCCCTAGCGTCAAGAGGTTAATGAGTCGGACGGGAGGGATACACTACTACAGACACCCGACCAGGCCCAGATCGCCGTGATTCGATGGAAATGGAGGTTTCGCGGAAAAAGATCAAGGTGCCTTGTGAGGATCAGACAACAAGTGGCTAATCTGCCCTTGCCTTCCATCCTGCTAGCTAACGTTCAATCGCCGTAAAATAAATGGGACGAACTGAAAGCACATATATATTCTACCAACAGGACATTAAAAACGGTAATATCCTATGTTTCACCGAGTCATGGCTGAACGACGACATTAAAGAACTCTTCGTCCAATTTGAGGTTAGTAATCCCAGTTCTGATGTCCAGAAGCTCTTTTCGGTCATAAGAGACGGTAGCAGCAACATTATCAACAAAAAAAGTTACGAACGCAAAAAAACAAACAAAATAGCATGGTTGGTTAAGAGCCGCTAAAACGGCAGCACTCCCCTCCTGCGCCATTACATGGATAGAATGAAGATGCATATCATTCATTCTAGTGCGAGACGCCTCGACAGACTACTGAATTGAAACATTTAAATCAAAAAGAATCCTTGTTTATTATTAACTGGAAAAAGTTTCAGGCAGAAAACTAGTCTGTAACCGGCTGATCAGCCGGCGCTAATGGAAAACGCGGGTTTCTCCTTGTTCATGGCCAGATTGTGATGATGGTGATGGCCATTAAAGTAGTAAAACATGAATTTAGTAAGCCACCTACTTGGAACACAAAATATGAAAAACCATGGTTCCTATTCTTAGTGTCTCAGAGTAGGAGTACTATACTCCATGTAATCATTCATTTTGATCTTGAAGACAAACTGATCCTAGATCAGCGCCTACTCCTGAGATGCTTTACGAACATGGCCCAGTTCTTTATAGAATATGAGTAATTAGCTGTTTAAAAGTGTGTGATAAAAGGCCACCTTTCTGGACAGGCTCATCCTCTGGCATGGCCCTGGCTCGTTTGGGTGTGCGGTCCCTCTTGGCTGCTCGCTCGGCGTACATCTGGGACTTGAGGATCTCAAACTGGGCTTTGTCCTCAGACTGAGAGGCACAAAGAGAAAACGGTGATTGGACAAGATACACAGCTAACTGAAAAAGTACTTGACCCAAAGATGATGTATATACACACACACGTCTGCTTTGCTTTACAATGTTTATGTACTTGTATGTTATGCGGAAATTATAGAGAGACGTGCACAATACAATAAATGTCACTCTAGCGAATTGAATTTCAGTGGAGACGACTAGGGAAGAAAAGGGTATCTAGCTCCAACTGCATAGTCAAAGTAATAACGCTGAGATAGAGTAGCGTCCTATCCAGGAAGTGTACTTGTACATCAAGCTGCCTCGCGCTACAGACAGAGGATAGGCTCCTGCCATATGGGCCGTTCTGGCTCGGACAAGGCTCCTTACTATATGGACTGATGTATACCCGGATAACTACAGGATACTCTAAGATTGCTAAGTAAACATAAATGTAATTTAGCTATATGACAGAACTGACCGCTTGGATATTTGAGCTGGCTAGCCTGAGTTGAACTTTAAACTGTTGCATCCCTTATCAGTTTATAACTAGTTCAAAACCATATCTAGTGTACAGAGGACATAAATAGCAAATTATTAGTCAATGTAATGGTTTCGATGCTATAAAGTATGTAAATGATTAAGTAAAAGATTCCTGAGTGGAAACACCGTTGATGTGGAATTCTGTTAACATTAATTTGAATTATACAGAAAAAAAAGACAGAAAAATCTAGGAAAAAAACATACAAAATGAAAACATGGTACCAGTCAAACAGGGAACTAATATGAGCACTCGTACCGATAACTCTTTCTTTTTCCCCTCTCTGATGAACTTCTCTCTCTTCTTTCCCCTTAGGGTCAAGTCAAAGTCCGCCAGAGCTTTGGTCACTGGCAGAAACAAAGGTTAAATCATGAACTATGGGTCTGGTCAAGGGCCGGTTTTAGTTGAGCTGTAGTCGAGGTCGTGGGCATTGGTTGCAGTGAGATGAGCTATGCTGTCCATGGTAATGCACTGCGTGTACTGTGTATATAACATCGAAAGGGCAGGATGTTGTAAAATGAAGATGCCATCTTGTAGCAGCGAGGAACATGGTAGGGGGGTTGGTAGGCCTATAGTAAGTATTGGTCTGCGGTACTCACTGCGGTCTTGCGCTCGTCGTGCATTTGGAACCACTTCCTCTGGAGGTCTGTCTCGTCTGCGTTTTGTGCTCGCTGCTTCTGTGACACACTGATCTGAATGACACGTGCGCGCACACACACACACACAAAATACACATACACACAAATGACCACAGGAACACACTACCATGTATTTGAATACACACAATATGCTGCTTTTTACCTGAGCCTCCGAGTAGGCCATGGCCCTCTCCTCTCTCTCCAGGCGCATCACGGCGTACACGTCCTTCTCCAGCTTCTCAATAAGGTCTCGGAATTTTTAAATCACCTCTGAAGAAGAGAGAGAACAGCTCAGTCATCACAAAAGCACAACCAGAGAAAAAAGATCAATTGACCTTGTGGCCATCAAATTGAATAATCCTTTAAGAATAACATAAAATTCTACAAATTTGGAGGACTAGAGTCCCTCTTGAATGAGGTGTAGGTATGCCGAGGTTCCTTTTATTTTATTTAGTCAGATGAGCCCCGTTGCAATAGAATCGACTTCAACATTTTTAAAACTTTAGAAATGAATCCTTACCTTCCTTTCAGTAATCAGTGATCTGAATTGTTTGAATTGTTAAAATTAACAGGGTGATATCCCTGCCTATGCCATATCCAAACACTTATAGATATTATCTCAAGTACACAAGGAAGGAAAGATGCATTTCTGCACTATTTTAAAAGGGTCCTGGTGTTGAGCTTTTACCTTGTGCCAGGACACGGGCCTTCACAAGAGTATTGGCCTTCCAGACAATGTCCTTGAGCATCTTCCTCTCTGTCTCGCCCACCATGGACACAGAGCAACCCACCTTGCCGGATCTGGCTGTGCGGCCCACCCTGTGAATGTAGTGCTTCATTGTGTTGGGCATGGTAAAGTTTATCACCTGTGGAGGAGAACGACGATGTTAGCGGGTGCATCTCAATCTGAAAATGGCTTCATCGGCATGGTCAAGTTGATCATCTGAGGAGACATGGTTCATTTCTACAGTGAAGGGCAGCTTTTATATAAACTATAGCCACAAGTAGGATGGAAAATGAACACGGGCCAAACGCGGGCAAATTTTGTCATTGGTGGGTAAGAATGACTATTTCATTTGCCACGTTGGTGGGTAGTCACAGAGCATTTGGGAACCGTTTTGTCAATCAAAAGCCCACATGTAGAAGTTGGTCACAATTGACAAGAAAAGCTACTAAAGTGTGACTTTGTCATCGTGTTTCTTGGCCAGTTACACAGTTTTGTTCACACACTAGGTTGTTTTTCAATGTTAGTTTGAGTTTGCTGCTAGGAAGACAAGAGAGTGCCCAGTTAACACGGTAACGTCCCGTCCTTTAAAGGGACAGCTGAAATGTTCGTGCTTGCTTGAGAATGTAATACATACTGGTAATACATTTTTGCTTTAGAAACATTACAAAGCATGCTCATCCATTGATTTAAAAATGTTTTTGTAAAAATATATATTTGGGCTGGTAAATATTGAGTGGCTGGTAGATTTTTTGCTGGCTGACCCAAAAATGTATTTCCCACCCTGACCCTCACTCACCTATCTCAGCACAACAGAACAAAAATCTTGCACCAGCTACTCGATTAATTTCTGAGAAAAGATGGCTGGGTATGTATTATGCATACTTATTATTTTAGCAATGTCAAATGCCTGATTGACACAAAACAAACGACACAAAACGTGTAGTTTCATTTCACATTGTCCTTTTCAGCACGGTTGCCGCAACGATGGTGGATGCGTAACCAGGCCAGCTCAGTACAGCTCGACTTCGCTTGGTCCAATAGTGTAAATCAGGCAATAGTGTGAAGTAGGTAATAGTGTATAACACTGTAAGTGTTACAGGGGAGCTACCCTGTGGCATCGCAAAAAGAGTAGGTTTTAAGCTGCTACACTGGATGCATAGCTTTTGCATAGCAATTTATCAAGTGTTCTTGGGCGTGAGCCGCACGTTCAGTTGTTAAAAATAAAAACAGAGTGTAATTCTTTGCGGAGCAGCGCAAGCCCAGGTGTAAGGCCAGTTAGTTGGAAAGTGTCTAGGTACCTGAGGCTCTCCAGTCTCTGGGTCTGGGACAGGTTCCCGTGCAGCTTCCCCACCTTTAGCCCCATCAGGCCCAGGAGGATGTGCATCCGGTGGGCCTGCTTCTTAGTCTGGGTGAACACCATCACGTGGTCCTGGAACGTCTGCGTCAGCAGGGCTGAGACACACAGACATTGACACAGGAGATAAACACAAAACACACACAGGCAGGAGACACAAGAGACACACCTGCACAGACTGGTGACACACCCACAGTTAGTCGAGATTGCTACATTTACATTTAAGTCATTTAGCAGACGCTCTTATCCAGAGCGACTTATAAATTGGAAAGTTCATACATATTCATACATATTCATCCTGGTCCCCCCCATGGGAATTGAACCCACAACCCTGGCGTTGCAAGCGCCATGCTCTACCAACTGAGCCACACGGGACCATTTCTGTTCAATGGAAAATGACGAAGGTGAAAAAGGTGAGCAGTGAACTTTCTGCTACATGTTGTACTTTACTTCACAATAACTCATCACTGTATTGTGATAGTCGTCCAGACAACTCACCGCCCACAACGGCCTCCTTGTCTCCTTCCCTGGCTGGTCGGATCCTGACAAACTCCTGTCGGGCGCCACGTCTGTGTTGCTTTTCACAAAGATTACGCACTGGCTGCTTCAGAGAGACCAACGCCAAGTCTTTCACCTGGAGGACAAAGGGAGAGAAAGATAACACCATTTCAATAAACAATGCAGCCACTGGAGGGTAAAGTCATGGGAAAACAATGCAACGACGTTCAGAATCTAATTGAACAATATGCCATATTTGTCAACACAAACCATAATGGCATACCATCACCAGACACTACCACACGTGACCAAACTCATCAGCCAATCATCAAGATGACGGCGACAAGTCGAATCAGGTGAGTTAATGCTGAGCTGGAACAAAAGCCTGCACACCCTGTAGCTCACCAAGACCGGGTTTGGTGACCAATGTGATAATAAAGGAATACAGGTTGTGTCTGTATTCCTCGCCCATGGTGGCAGAGAAGAGCATGGTCTGTCTGGTAGGCACACATCCTGATGATCTCCTTCATCTGCTCCTCAAAGTACTCATCCAGCATCCTGCAAATTATGGACACTTTTACGGTGCGGAAATAACAAAATATTTAATGATATCCAATTGGTAGTTACAATTTTGTCACATCGCTGCAACCCCCCAACGGACTCGGGAGAGGCATGCGTCCTCCGAAACATGACCTGCCAAGCCGCACTGCTTCTTGACACACTGCTTGCTTAACCTGAAAGCCAGCCGCACTAATGTGTCGGAAGAAACCACATCCAACTGACGACCAAAGTCAACCTGCAGGTGCCCGGACCGCCAACAAAGAGTCGCTAGATCACGATTAGCCAAGGAAATCTCCCCAACCAAACACGGACAGCGCTGGGCCAATTGTGCGCCGTCCCATAGGGCTCCCAGTCACGGTTGGCTGTGACATAGTCTGGGATCGAACACGAGGCGATGCAGTGCCTTAGACCGCTGCGCCACCCGGGAGGCCAGAGAATGCACTTATTTTTCACTTGAAAAAAAAGTGAAAATCTGAAATCTGTCCGTATTCATTCACACAACAGAAAATGCTTTAAAATGTTTTGCAACAGAAACAAAAATGACAATTTCTTATAGGTCCAGGTACTCTCTGTTTCGGTTTTTCTTCTGTTTCGTGCCTAATGAACACAACCCCGAATTGCTATGTTTAAAAAGCAATTATATTTGGGTGAAAATGTATTCAGTCCAGAAATAATGGGTCCTATCTGCAGTGCATTTGGAAAGTATTCAGACCCCTTTACCCCTTTCTTACTTTACAGCCTTATTCTAAAATTGATTAAATTGTTTTAATTTTCTCATCAATCTACACACAATATCCCATAATGACAAAGCAAAAACAGATTTTTATACAGAGTTGCAAATGTATTAAAAATAAAAAACTGAAATATCACATTTACATAAGTATTCAGACCCTTTACTCTGTACTTTGTTGAAGCATTTTTGGCACCAATTACAGCCTCGAGTCTTCTTGGGTATGACGCTACAAGCATGGCACACCTGTATTTGGGGAGTTTCTCCCATTCTTCTCTGCAGATTCTCTCAACATCTGTCAGGTTGGATGGGGAGCGTCGCTGCACAGCTATTTTCAGGTGTCTCCAGAGATGTTCGATCGGCTTCAAGTTTGGGCTCTGACTGGGCCACTTAAGTAAGCCGCTCCTGCATTGTCTTGGCTGTGTGCTTAGAGTTTTTGTCTTGTTGGAAGTTGAATCTTCCCCAGAAATTGTGGTCCTGAACATTCTGGAGCAGATTTTCAGCAAGGATCTCTCTGTACTTTGCTCTGTTAATCTTTCCCTTGATCCTGACTAGTCTCCCAGTCCCTGCCGCTGAAAAAAACCCTCAGCACGATAATGTTGTAATGTAACAAAATGTGGGAAAAGGTAAGGGGTCTGAATACTTTCCGAAGGCATTGTAAATCTTGGTGGAGCAAACTCCCCCAAAATGTTTTTGATGCATGCCAGCAAAGCTACTACACAACACAACACTAAACAATACATTAATTGCATTATTATGGTGACAAAAACTTTTAAAATGTACAGAGACAGAATTCAGAACATGGGCCATTTTTACAGTATTCTCCCTGTACACCAAGTCAGAACCGTAGGATAACATACACTTACATGCAGACCACACCACATGCGTCACGTGCGCGAGCTTTGCAAAATAAATATACACATACATGTTATTCAATCATTGCACCCACACAACTTGCGCGCATCAACGAGGGTCTGCATAGCCAGGCGCTAAAATAGAAGTTGGTTCTATTTGTAACGCTTGATGCGCTGAAAATCCCGCCTCTCCCATCTCCTCATTGGTTTTTAAAAGCATATACCCACGTGGGTGATTGAAAGATGAACTGAGGTCCACACTCCAGTCCAGTTGGTGGTGGTAATGCACCTTAGTTGGTTGCCAACCGCCATATAAAGTTCAAAGAAGAATTAGAAGCCTGAAGGAGGGATTAATAGAAACAAACTTGGTTTACCCTTTTATCTGTGGAGTTATTGTTGGAGTAGGCAAGCTAGCTAGTTAGTTTAATGGTAACTTATATACAGTCAATAGCCATGCCCATGTGGGCACGAACATGATGAGACGGCCCCTTTTCTACCCAAGTATAAAAGCCCCTGTGACGCAATTCACACCAGACCATGCAAACCACTGTGTAAGCCGGGTGTTACAAATGGTTTGAATCTACAACTCTACCAAAAGACGCTCCACGGCTGGAAATGGTATGAACTCTTACCTCCATTGATCACAAAATAAGTGAATCCTAGACTACAGCCTAGTCTGCAGCTGAAAATTTGTGCAAGTCTAGTCCGAGAACACTGACGACAATGCAGAAGCATCTATAAAGTGAGATGAACCTCTCACACCACTACGACCTCGAAGATTCTACAAAGGAAAATGGCAATCTCTACTGGACAAACCAGAATCTTACCTCCATCGACCAACTATCGAAGCCAGCTTCACGTAAAAACATTGCATTACTTTTCGAACTAGCGATTTATTAGTGGCATATGTATTTTCATTTCCGTGAGAGTAGCTTCCCCATTGTCCTAAAGACCGAAATATTTGTCTGCTTTCCTTCCACCCCCTTTTCTCTCTGTAACTATTGTGTTATAACCAAACTGTCATGTTTTGTTAAGTCCTCTAGGGACAGTATTTACTGTATAATGTTAGGATGTTTTATATATTCTGTAATTGTTTAATTAGCTAGTAAATAAATAATTGAGCCAATTTGTGTATGGATGATTCATCAAGTAAAATCTGGATTCGTGCAGATGAAAGAATTACAACGTTCAAGAACGAAACTGATCGAGGAAAATTTCATTAACAGGCGACTGTTTTGACAAGATTCAAAAATATCAGAAGAGCTATTTTCGGGAAATAATAACTCTGCAACGACATTTTCCTGTGGTGCCCCGAATTCCTAGTTAATGTTTACATGACTAGTTTAATCACGTAATAATTAAACCTAGAGAATTGATTTGATAATATAACAGTCTTCACTTTTAATTGTCACGACTTCCACCAAAGGTGGCTCCTCTCCCTGTTCGGGCGGTGCTCGGCGGTTGTCGACGCCGGCCTAATAGCTGCCACCGATCCATTTTTCCTTTTCGTTTGTGTCTGTCTGTATTGTTTACACTTGTGTCTTGTTAGTTGATTTCGGTGGGTATATTTACCTCCGCTGCCTGCGAGTCTTTGTGCGGGATTGTTTTCTGTGGTGACGTTATATAGGGGTGCGTGTCTGCACCACAGGGTTTCTTTTCTCTCGTCAGTTTTGCAGTTTTGGTATTGAGTTTAGTAGTAGAGGTTTCTCCTCTGTGTGTGTTACGCTTTATTCTCGTTTTGGGCGTGTTTTAGTCCCATATTGTAGTTGTGTTGGGACTGCTCATTAAACTCTTGCCACTGGGATTTCCTTGCTCTCCTGCTCCTGATTCCTAGGAGGCATCTAAACATTAATGATACTCAAGACACGACACTTGGAAAAGAGACCCTTAAACCCAGACTTGGACCACACACCATTCCACTAAATAGCAGGCTAGTAATTGCTTTGCAATGCTTGCAGTTAGCCATTGATTCCTTCCAAACAACTTGTTGTTTAACTTGTTTATGTCCAATTGCCGATGAGCACCGACACATTTTACCTATAATTTCTCTTCATAATTTCTCTTCATATGACAAGAATTGAGAAGGATTTGCCTGTAGATTATCGCCTTGATTCATGATGACTGCTAGCTTGCTAGCTAAGATTTTGAAAGTATGATGTTGACATGATCAGTCCAATCAAAGCTACGGTAGGTAACATGATTTGACGTTATTTTATCTGTGCCCAATGACCTTGAACCTTCTTGGATGGGCACTTCTAATGTAAGTCTATGGCAGCACCCAAGGAGCTTGAATTTTCGAGCTCTCCCTGTAGATTTTGCGGTGATGTAATGTCCCCATGAGTGACAGAACACTGAGCCAATCACGGCGCAATGAGAGAACATTACCAACCTCTATGCTCTGTATTTTCCGCCGGCTGCCCCACCAGCACACAAAGCAGTATGTATCACAAACTGATATGTGATACGTATGTGATACGTATGAATGCCCAAATAACATGCACAACAGGCTAAATAAATTTGAATCATATTTATATTCCCTGCTATGCCCCCCATACCTGCGGCACTCCAGGAACAGGGTTGCCTATCCCTGACATTTAAAAATAATAGATTTGACCTTTATTTAACCAGATAGGCCAGTTGAGAACAAGTTCTCATTTACAACTGCGACCTGGCCAAGATAAAGAAAAGCAGTGTGACACAAACAACAACACAGTTACAAATAAACAAACATACAGTCAATAACACAATAGAAAAATCTATGTACAGTGTGTGCAAATGTAGTAAGATTAGGGAGATAAGGCAATAAATAGGCCATAGTGGCGAAATAATTACAATTTGGCATTAACACTGGAGTGATAGATGTGTAGATGATGATGTGCAAGTAGAGATACTGGGGTGCAAAAGAGAAGAAAATAATAATAATAACAATATGGGGATGAGGTAGTTGGGTGTGCTATTTATAGATGGGCTATGTGAGGGTACAGTGATTGGTAAGCTGCTCTGACAGCTGATGCTAAAAGTTAGAGAGGGAGATATAAGTCTCCAGCTTCAGTGATTTTTGCAATTCGTTCCAGTCATTGGCAGCAGGGAACTGGAAGGAAAGGAGGCCAAAGAGGTGTTGGCTTTGGGGATGACCAGTGAAATATACCTGCTGGATCGCGTGCTACGTGTGGGTCTTGCTATGGTGACCAGTGAGCTGAGATAAGACGGGGCTTTACCTAGCAAAGACTTATAGATAACCTGGAGCCAGTGGGATTGGCAACGAATATGTAGCGAGGGCTAGCCAATGAGAGCATACAGGTCGCAGTGGTGGGTAGTATATTGGGCTTTGGTGACAAAACGGATGGCATTGTGATAGAATACTTCCAATTTGCTGAGTAGAGTGTTGGAGGCTATTTTGTAAATGACATCGCCGAAGTCAAGGATCGGTAGGATAGTCAGTTTTACGAGGGTATGTTTGGCAGCATGAGTGAAGGAGACTTTGTTGCGAAGAGGAAGCCGATTCTAGATTTAATTTTGGATTGGAGATGCTTAACTTCTTATGACTGCAGCCCGACGTCAGTACACTTATGACAACAGCCAGCTCAAGTGGAGGGCGCGAAATTCAAAATACATTTTTTTTTTTATATTTAACTTTCACACATTAAAGAATACAGGGGGTGCTGTTTTCCCATTAGCATAATTTCCTCTACAGATTAAACTGCCTCTTATTCAATTATTGCTCCTACTATATGCATATAATTAATACCATTGGATAGAAAACAATCTATAGTTTCTAAAACCGTTTCAATTTTGTCTCTAAGTGAAACAGAAGTCATTTGACAGCACTTTCCCTGACCAAGAAGAAGAATGCAAGATGTGTATGCTCGCTTCAACGCTCTGCCTATATATGGTCACGCCACCTATGACCCGAAACACACTTCATTCGTCTTCCTCTGGGTGTCAAGGGGACGTCAGAGGAGAAATTTTTTGTTTATCTTGTACTGACGTGAAATAAGACCTATTTCTTTGGCGTGACCGACAACTTCCGGTTCTCTGAATCGCGCTATTTGGAAGTGCGATTGTCTACAGTTTTGCTGCCGTTACGGATGAAAACTATCTCCGTCTCGAAGTTTGTTTGATACATGTGACCATATCATCTTAATGTATGTTTTTTCAATATAGTTTAATCAGATTATTTGAATTTTTTCGGGAGTTTTGCCGTGTTCCGTTCTGTGAGTTTTTTTACTTTGGACAGAACCGTGCCAGTCGACCAGTACCTATGCTAAATGAAGAGGGAAAGTTGCCATTGTGAATGGATTGAACGACTCATCAGGACTAAGGACACCTTGATCAACATTCTGATGAAAGATCAGCAATAGTAAGACCCAATTTACGATGTTATTTCATATATCTGTCGTGCATGTGAACTGGTCGGGTGCGCCCAGCTGGCTCTGGCTGGCGTGGCTATGCTAATTTAGCGCTACATTTTGTTTTCGCTATAAAACATTTAATAAATCTGAAATATTGTTTGGATTCACCAGATGTTGGGCTTTCAATATCTGTACGCTGTGTATTTTTTCTGAAATGTTTTAAGACAAGTAATTAGTTATATGACGTTGGTCTCTGTAATTGTTCTGGCTGCATCGGCACTATTTCAGATTGCAGCTGCAATGTAGAACTGTGATTTATACCTGACAAAATGCACATTTTTCAAAAAAAAACTATGCTATACCATAAATATGTTATCAGACTGTCATCTTATGAATTTGTTTCTTGGTTAGTGGCTATATATATTTTCATTTAGTCGAATTAGTGATAGCTACTGACGCAGGAAAAAACTGTTGGAGTAAAAAAATTGTGTCTTTTGCTAACGTGTTTAGCTAATAGATTTACATATTGTGTCTTCCCTGTAAAACATTTTAAAAATCTGAAATGGTGGCTTTATTCACAAGATCTGTGTCTTTCATTAGGTGTCTTGGACTTGTGATTTAATGATATTTAGATGCTACTATTTAATTGTGACGCTATGCTAGCGATGCTAATCAGTGTGGGGGGGGTGGGGGGTGCTCCCGAATCCGGGGTAGGTGCTCGTTAGAGGTTAACAAATCCAATACAGCATATGAAAGGTATAATTCTTGTGAATCCATCCAACATGTCCGATTTTTTAAATGTTTTACAGGGAAGACAATATATGTAAATCTATTAGCTAACCCCGTTAGCAAAAGACACCACTTTTTTAACTCCAACAGTTTTTTACTCCATCAGTAGCTATCACAAATTCGACCAAATAAAGATATAAATAGCCACTAACCAAGAAACAACTTCATCAGATGACAGTCTGATAACATATTTATTGTATAGCATATGTTTTGTTAGAAAAATGTGCATATTTCAGGTATAAATCATAGTTTACATTGCAGCTACAGTCAGAAATTGCACCGAAAGCGGACAGAAAAATTACAGATACCAACGCCAAATAACTAAATACTCATCATAAAACATTTCTGAAAAATACATAGTGTACATCAATTGAAAGACGGGCATCTTGTGATTCCAGACAATATTTCCGATTTATCAAGTGTTTTACAGCGAAAACACGATATAGCGTTATATTAGCTTAGCACAATAGCCAGAAACACTTGGGCGCCGGCGACTACGACAGATATATGAAATAACATCATAAATTGGGTCTTACTTTTGCTGATCTTTCATCAGAATGTTGGACAAGGTGTCCTTTGTCCAGAACAGTCGTTGTTTGGATTCAGAACGGACACTTTCCCTCTTCATTTAGCACGCGCGCTAGCCGGGTGGCACGGATCTCTCCATGTCAACAAACGGAAGAGAACGGAACACGGCAAAACTCCCGAAAAAAATTCAATAATCTGATTAAACTATATTGAAAAAACCTACTTTACGATGATATGGTCACATGTATCAAATAAAATCAAAGCCGGAGATATTGGTCGTCCATAACGGCAGCTAAACAGAAGGCAATCCCTCTGTCCAGCACGCGCTCCTCAGAGTACCGAAAATGGGGGACACGTCATACAAAGAGCCTGTATTCAACATCAGACCAAGATAAACACTAAATTTCTTCTCTCACAGCCTCTTGACACCCAGGGGAAGGTCTATGAAGGGAACGTAGACTCTTACGTTTCATGGCCATGTATAGGCAGGAAGAAAAGCAGAGCATCGAATTCAGACTTTCCACTTCCGGGTCAGGAAATGTGCTGCAGAATGAGTTCTGTTTCACCCAGAGAAATAATTCAAACGGTTTTAGAAACTAGAGAGTGTTTTCTATCCAATAGTAATAATAATATGCATATTGTACGAGCAAGAATTGAGTACGAGGCCGTTTGAAATGGGCACATTTTATCTGACTACTCAATACTGCCCCTTGCAGCCCAAACAGGTTAATGTGAGTCTGGAAGGAGAGTTTACAGTCTAACCAGACACCTAGGTATTTGTAGTTGTCCACATTTTCGAAGTCAGATCGTCCAGAGTAGTGATGCTAATCGGCCGGGCGGGTAGCAATCGGTTGAAGAGCATTAATTTAGTTTCACTAGCACCTAAGAGCAGTTGGAGGCCACGGAACGAGTGTTGTATGGCATTGAAGCTCGTTTGGAGGTTTGTTAACACAGTGTCAAAAGAAGGGCCAGATGTATACAGAATGGTGTCATCTGCGTAGAGGTGGATCAGAGAATCACCAGCAGCAAGAGCAACATCATTTGATATATACAGAGAACAGAGTTGACCCGAGAATTGAACCCTATGGCACCCCCATAGAGACTGTCAGAGGTCCGGACAACAGACCCCCCGATTTGACACAGTGAACTCTATCTGACAAGTAGTTGGTGAACCAGGCGAGGCAGTCATTTGAAAAACCAAGGCTATTGAGTCTGCCGATAAGAATGTGGTGATTGACAGAGTCGAAAGCCTTGGCCAGGTTGATGAAGACGGCTGCACAGTACTATCTTTTATCGATGGCGGGTATGATATCGTTTAGGACCTTGAGCGTGGCTGAGGTGCACCCTTGACCAGCTTGGAAACCAGATTGCATAGTGGAGAAGGTACAGTGGGATTCGAAATGGTCGGTGATCTGTTTGTTAACTTGGCTTTCGAAGACTTTAGAAAGGCAGGACGATACAAAAGAGAGGTTGAACAGGCTAGTAATAGGGGTTGCAACAATTTCGACAGATCATTTTAGAAAGAGGGGTCCAGATTCGATTGCCCAGCTGATTTTTAGGCATCTAGGTTTTGCAGCTCTTTCAGAACATCAGCTTTCTGGATTTCGGTGAAAGAGAAGCGGGGGGTGGGCTTGAGCCAGTTGCTGCGGGGGGTGCAGCGCTGTTGGCCGGGTTCACGTTAGCCAGGTGGAAAGCATGGCTAGCTGTAGAAAAATGCTTATTGAAAATCTCGATTATCATAGATTTATCAGTGGTGACAGTGTTTCCTAGCCTCAGTGCAGTAAGCAGTTGGGAGGAGGTGCTCTTATTCTCCATGGACTTTACAGTGTCCCAAAACCTTTTGGAATTAGTGCTACAGGATGCAAATTTCTGTTTGTAAAAGATAGCCTTATCTTTCCTAACTGACTGTGTATATTGGTTCCTGACTTCCCTGAAAAGTTGCATATCGCCTGGGCTGTTCAATGTTAATGCAGTACACCACAGGATGTTTTTGTGCTGGTCAAGGGCAGTCAAGTCTGGAGTGAACCAAGGGCTATATCTGTATCGGTACTTAGTTCAGTATTCAACACCATAGTACCCTCCAAGCTCATCATTAAGCTTGGGGCCCTGGGTCTGAACCCCACCCTGTGCAACTGGGTCCTGTACTTCCTGACGGGCCGCGCCCAGGTGGTGAAGGTAGGAAACAACACCTCCACTTCGCTGATCCTCAACACAGGGGCCCCACAAGGGTGCATGCTCGGCCCCCTTGTACTCCCTGTTCACCCATGGCTGCGTGGCCAGGCATGCCTCCAACTCAATCATCCAGTTTGCAGACGACACAACAGTAGTAGGCTTGATCACCAACAATGACGTGACAGCCTACAGAGAGGAGGAGAGGGCACTGGGAGTGTGGTGCCAGGATAATAACCTCTCCCTCAACGTCAACAAAACAAACGAGCTGATCGTGGACTTCAGGAGACAGCAGAGGTAGCACCCCCCTATCCACATTGACTGTACCGCAGTGGAGAAGTTGGAAAGCTTCAAGTTCCTTGGTGTACACATCACTGACAAACTGAAATGGTCCACCCACACAAACAGTGTGGTGAAGAAGGCACGACAGAGCCTCTTCAACCTCAGGAGGCTGAAGAAATTTGTCTTGGCATCTAAAACCCTCACAAACTTTTACAGATGCACAATTGAGAGCATCCTGTCGGGCTGCATCATCGCCTGGTATAGCAACTGCACCGCCCATAACTGTAGGGCTCTCCAGAGGAAGGTACGGTCTGCCCAACACATCACCGGGGGCACTACCGGCACTACCTGCCCTCCAGGACACCTACAGCACCCGATGTCACAGGAAGGCCAAAAAGATCATCAAGGACAACAACCACCGGAGCCATTGCCTGTTCAACCCGCCAACTTCCAGAAGGCAAGGTCAGTACAGGTGCATCAAAGCTGGGACCGAGAGACTGAAAAACAGCTATCTCAAGGCCATCAGACTGTTAAATAGCCATCACTAGCACCTTAGATGCTGCTGCCCTATATACATATACTTGAAATCACTGGCCACTTGAATATTGGAATACTAGTCACTTTAATAATGTCTACATATTTTGCTTTACTCATCTCATATTTAAGTATGTACTGTATTCTATTGTATTCTACTGAATTTTTGTCTATGCCGCTCCAACATTGCTGGTCCAAATATTTATATATTCTTAATTCCATTCCTTTACTTTAGATGTTTGTGTATTGTGTGTATTGTTGTGAATTGTGTGGCGGATGAATCCGAATTAGTTGGGTAACATAGATAAATAATGTTTTATTTATATAATATGCTTATGTGAGATACTTGTCATTAGAATGTATCCTTTTGGACTATAGTGTTGGCAGTTGCACTTTTCCCTCAGCTAGGGCTCAGTCACTTGGGGTCCAGAGAGGGGAGAGGTCAGGCACCACATGTCCCTGGTGTTATGCAGAATATCAGAAAGGGAAGAGAACAGAATGGAACATTGTCTTCATATGTGAATCTTTACCTATTCTTAAACCATGTCAAGGGATGGCGTGATTAATAGGGAACCAATTACTTGTCTCCACAATGTCTGTGCGCCAGTCACTCCCTCCTTTTCCCATTGGGAGGTGTATGGCAGTGTCTGGAAACATTGTAGGTCCTCTCTCATCTTACACTTATCCTGGGATAGTGTATGACCTAAAGGCTCACTCCCCTCAGTGAGCTTGTCCAGGAGTGGGGTCAAGAGGGGTTTACTTGAGATGGGAGTATCTAGAGTTGACAATTGAGTTATGCCTTGGATGAGGTAATGTTTTTGGACTATGAAGTACCAGGAACGAGATTATAACCTTGTTTTAGAGACCAAACTGAGCGATAATTTATAGCGAATGCTATCTGGCTAAGGGATACTCCTTTCTCAAGTAAAAGTCCCTTTGTGAAGAGTTCCTAAGATCTGTGGTTCATCATGTAAATTGAGAGGGGTGTATCTTGGCTATAAAATATCTTTGTATTCTTCTGTAGTCACTCTCAAAACTCATTTTAGATAGTGAATTGTTGAAAGTCAAAGGCTAAAGCTTAAAGCTCATTAAAGATGTAGTTTAAGTATAACTCTTGACTGTGTGTGAAGTTTGTCTCTCTCTTTTGTCATTTGGTAATACTGGAAAATGCCACCACAATTGTTATATATTACTGCACTGTTGGAGCTAGAAACGCAAGCATTTCTCTACACCCGCAATAACATCTGCTAAACGAGTGACCAATAAAATTTGATTTGATTTGAGACGGAACAGTGCATCCACCAACAAGTGCTCGGAGCAGGTGCACTTTACAGTTCAAGAACAAGCAAACATATAACCCCTGGCTTGTCATGCAGAATTCAACATGCAAAAAGGTAGGGAGCTTGGGTCTAGAAACCACGGGAGGTATCAAAAGTGTGGGTGGAATGTACAGTAACATTTCTTTTACCTAGGCAAGTCAGTTAAGAACAAATTCTTATTTTCAATGACAGCCTAGGAACAGTGGGTTAACTGCCTTGGTCAGGGGCAGAACAACAGATTTTTACCTTGTCAGCTCAGGGATTTGATCTTGCAACCTTTTGGTTGCTAGACCAACCCTCTAACCCCTAGCCTTCCTGCCGCCCCATCCTCTGCCTCCGACATAAAAAAAATGAAGAGCTCTTAGGAAAAAGCCAGTCTTCCGAACAGTTTAGGAGACTAAACTTCACAGCCACACGCCCATTCATGGCTATGAGCAAGAAAGTGACTGTCAGGAGTTAAATGGAATTGGCATGGGAAGAGTCATTGTGGGAGGTTTTGAAAACCTATGTGGTGTGAAGTTAATCGGAATATGTGCCTCATATTATCACATAGGCAGGACGCCTATATATTATCATATGTGTGTGCTGGTGTAGCCTACATTTATTTATTTTATTTGAAGTTATATTCCAATGTTGTGATATTTGTTCTACTGCTACATTGATGTCTTGAAAATGATATGAAATTCGGGTCTTGTAAGCACCACAGCTGAGTATGTGTGCATTGGCAAATGGAGGGTGTTCTGCAGTGGCATCTGAATTTTTTTTAAAAATTTTTTTTTGGGGGGGGGGGGGTGGATCAGCTTAATATTGCGGAAAGAATGTTGCTTCCAATGTAATTGTCTGCATCATTTCCAATCCCCCATATTTTTTGGGGTAAATATATATATCCATTCACGTTTGCATACATATACACATATATACATACACATACCTACATAGACATACATACTTTTTTTAAAGAGTATACCTTTGTTATTATTCCCCGCAAACCCTACCACCGATCCCCCAATTGGAGTAAACTGATAAACATTTCTGTTTTTACCTTCAATTTATACATCTTATACACATTTTACAGACACAGTCTACTTTATAATAGTTCTCTCTTGTTTGTTCTTAGTCCTTCCTCTATTTCTGTTGTCCATCCAGTTTGATTTCCACTTGTAACTGTGCTATTTCACAATAGCTCCGCACCTATACACATTTCACAGATCCCGTATGCCCTACATTGTTTATCTTGTTATTAGTCCCACCCTTCAGCTCCACTCAACCTTTCCCATCTATCTTCCAACATCATCCATTTCGGATTTTTATTTGCCATATATTTTTCAACTGTGCTGTGATGCTTCACAAAATATTTGAATCTTCCTATTCTCATAGTTTCCACGGATTGTAAATTAAAAATAAACATTTTTGCTAAAATAATAATTATATTATTGATTGATTGACTATGGCTTTTCAAATCCCCCATTATTGCTATCTGTAGCGTTAGTTCTACGCAAATGTTGCAATTCTTCAAACATTCCTGGACCTGTGACCAAAAACGAGCTACATGCGGACAATACCAAAATAAATGGTCTAATGACTCTGCCTCCTCACAGCAGAATCTACAGAGCTGGGAAGATTGTGTCCCCCATATATATAACATCTGAAATTGTTGCTGTACACTAGTGTCTAGAAAATTAAGCTATGAAAAATTTGGACTTGTGTAAGCCCTGCAGCTACACTCAAATATGTGGGCATGCTGCAGTGTTGTCTAAAGTGTTCGAATGAATCAGCACCTTGGAGAGTGCCGTCCATTTCACCACCATAGACAGTAGACTAGTCGTCTAGTCTGCTGCGTCTAGTCTCCCCCCCCCCCCCCCCCCCCCCCGTTTTACAAATGATGCACTGGTCGTTAGAGAGTTGGGTACTACCAACGTATATCCAGGGGGCATAAGAGGAGATATGTGACTCAAACAGTCACGTGTAATTTTAATGAAGGGCATGACTCATAAATTGTATAGAAATGCAGTAAATGAGCTTCAACTTCCAATTTTTTTTCCAACTTTCAAAAATGAAATTTTTGTGAGGTCTGAAACTCTAACCCTGGTTACTGCCCTGTGTAGGCTATTGGTGTACAGGCTTATTCATCAATATACATATCCTGGGCAAAAACAAATTGTGATATGAGCATTTAAATTGCAAACAAAACATATATTTTCATGCAAAGATTTATACAGCCTACCACTGATTGACAGTGAAATTGAATGGTTCTGCTGTCTCCAGCCATAACAGACCACAGCCACGCTTGACGGTTGAGTCTTGCGCAGCTCAGCTGCATGCAGCTTGCACTTTGTGTTGTTGCCACAGCAACCACTGAAGATAAATCTGTGCAGGTCTTGATGCTACGGTGCTCGCGCTACCGCATTGAAGGGGAGATAGCAGTCCGACAGGGGCAGATGGGACCTCAAGATCCACAGTGACTCACCGACAGGGCGCGACACTAGATAACGAGGGAAGAAGAAATGTGATGGCGATAAGCCTCGGTTACCTTGGACCTTGACGGGAAGACACTGGGAAGACTGTCATACGGTGAGCCAGGTTTTTCGTCCTACACTTTCCTATCAAAGGCGCGTGCACATAACTGCGGTGATATTTGATTGTTGGATTAGTCTAATGTATGCTACTGAATGTAAATGAGGCTTGTTGCAACTGGGTTATATTCAATTTCAATATGCATAACAAATTGTCACACCTAGTAGTATAGGCCTATGTTCTATCTAACAAATACATGTACATTTTCTATTATAGTGCTATAGGTTATTATGAGTATAGGTTGTATAATATATGTAATTTAGCAGATGCTTTTATCCAGTGACTTAAAGTGATATGTGCATACATTTTACAAAGGGTGTTCCCAGGAATCGAACCCACTACCCCAAAGTTACTAGCACCATGCTATACCAACTGAGCTACAAAGGACCACTATGTGAATGATATTAAGATTGTATTCAAACTAGGCTTTTCAAATACAGCCTACTCCAAATATACAGGGCTTCCATTTGTTTTTCTTGTTGGGAATTATAATGCATTAATTTATGCAACACAACAGGCTAATAAAAACAGCCACAGCAACAACAACTTCTGTAAAACGTGTTTATGCTGAAATAAATATGTAGCCTATCAATAGGTTAGAATCAGTCTGGTCAGTTTAGTTGCCAAAACTAAATATGGGGTCCATTTTAAAAGGCGTTTTAAAATCTCCTGAAGTGACTATAGTGAAATTATGTTGCAACAGGAGTTCCAGAAGCTTGCTTCTGATCAAAACTGGGTGTCGGATTGTACAATTTTGACAGACATGCCCACCTAATTAGAATAGGCTATTGTTTTAAATCTTCATAAGCCTTCATTGGACATGTTTTCAATCACAAAGTAGTAGTTTCAGTAGTGCCTAAATTGTTTTAACATGGTTAAATATAAAAAGTGCAATATCTTAGAGAAATGTCAACAGGTATTTATGTAAATACTTGGACAGGTTTGAAAAATGTATCCCCAATAACTAGAGTATCTGAAACCGTTTTAAACCATTTTAAGTGTCATTATTTGAAACAATGTGTTGGGGGAGAGGGTGGACTCAGTAAATCACTGAATTATTGATTCTTTTATTTATAGCAGCTTTATATACAACTATTTTGAAAGTGAATTTGATGAATGTATATAGGTCCAACAGTACATGTCTCACAATGTTGTGAATCAACACGCTACAAATCTACAGATGTTAGCTCTTAACTTGATCACTCTTTTGTCACTGAGGATTTTCCTACTGTACCAGGAAATTCAAATGAGGAAGTTCAAATGCGGCCTGGGGTGCTCTAGCAATTTGGCACGCTACGTTCAGTGTGCACATACAGTATAGGTGTCACGTTCCTGACCTTATTTCCTTTGTTTAGCCTTGTTTAGTTGGTCAGGATGTGAGCTGGGTGGGCATTCTATGTTATGTGTTTCTATGTTGGGTTCATTGCATTAGCCTGATATGGTTCTAAATCAGGGGCAGGTGTTTTACGTTTCCTCTGATTGAGAACCATATTAAGGTAGGCTGTTCTCACTGTTTGTTTGTGGGTGATTGTTGCTGTGTCTGTGTTTGTTTCACCACACGGTACTGTTTCATTTCGTTCGTTCGTTTGTTCCTACCTGTTCGTGCGTTCATGTTTTATGTTCTCAAGTTCAGGTCTGTTCACATCGTTTTGTTATTTTGTATTTTGTCAGTGTTCTTTTTTGTTGGATATCATTAAAATTCGACATCATGAACATTCACCACGCTGCGCCTTGGTCCTCCTCTCTTCCACCTAAAGACGAGCGTTACAGAATCACCCACCACACTCGGACCAGGCAGCGTGGTAAGCGGCAGGAGCAGCGATGTCAGGAGGAATGGACTTGGGAGGATGTGTTGGACGGAAAAGGTTGCTACACATGGGAGGAGATCCTGTCTGGAAGGGATCGCCTTCCATGGGAACAGGTGGAGGCAGCTAGGAGAGCGGAGGCAGCTGCGAAAGGGAACCGGCGTTATGAAGGTACGCGGCTAGCACGGAAGCCTGAGAGTCAAGCCCAAAAATTTCTTGGGGGGGGGGGGGGGGGGCTACAAGGGAGTGTGGCGAAGTCAGGTAGGAGACCTGCGCCAACTCCCCGAGCTTACCATGGAGAGCGAAAGTACGGGCAGACACTGTGTTATGCGGTAAAGCGCACGATGTCTCCTGCACGTGTGCTTAGCCCGGTGCGGTACATTCCACCTCCACGTATCGGCCGGGCTAGATTGAGCATTGAGCCAGGTGCCATGAAGCCGGCTCAACGCGTCTGGTCTCCAGTGCATCTCCTCGGGCCGGCATACATGGCACCAGCCTTACGCATGGTGTCCCCGGTTCGCCAACACAGCCCAGGCTACGGGGAGCATTCAACCAGGTAAGGTTGGGCAGGCTCGGTGCTCAAGGGAGCCAGTACGCCTTCACGGTCCGGTATATCCGGCGCCACCTCCCCGCTCCAGCCCAGTACCACCAGTGCCAACACCACGCACCAGGCTTCCAGTGTGTCTCCAGAGCCCTGTTCCTCCTCCACGCACTCGCCCTGTGGTGCGTGTCTCCAGCCCGGTACCACCAGTTCCGGCACCACGCACCAAGCCTCCTGTGCGTCTCCAGAGCCCTGTGCGCCCTATTGCTGCTCCCCACACTAGCCTTAAGTTGCGTGTCCTTAGCCCGGTACCACCAGTTCCGGCACCACGCACTAGGCCTACTGTGCGCCTCAGCCGGCCAGAGTCTGCCGTCTGCCCAGCGCCGTCTGCACTGCCCGTCTGTCCAGCGCCGTCTGAACTGCCCGTCTGCCCAGCGCCGTCTGAGCCGCCCGTCTGTCCTGAGCCTTCAAAGCCGCCCGTCTGTCCTGAGCCTTCAGAGCCGTCCGTCAGTCAGGAGCCGCTAGAGCCGTCCGTCAGTCAGGAGCCGCTAGAGCCGTCCGTCAGTCAGGAGCCGCCAGAGCCGTCCGCTAGACAGGAGCCGCCAGAGCCGCCCGCCAGACAGGAGCTGCCAGAGCCGCCCACCAGACAGGAGCTGCCAGAGCCACCAGCCAGCCAGGAGCTGCTAGAGCCGCCCGCCAGCCAGGATCTGCCAGAGCCGCCAGCCAGCCATGACCTGCCAGAGCCGCCAGCCAGCCATGACCTGCCAGAGCCGTCAGCCAGCCATGACCTGCCAGAGCCGTCAGCCAGCCATGACCTGCCAGAGCCGTCAGCCAGCATTAATCTAGTACCATCGATGTTTGCAATAAGCCCCTTGTTATTTGGCTATATTCCAACAGGCTACATTCTGTAGGCTACCCATTAGCCTATCCATTGGCACAAAATGAAAGGTGTGATTAAGGGCTTGTGAGTAAGCATGTGAATAATTTGATTTGATTTGTTTGTGTTTCCCTGGCTAAATTGATTTAGGCCATCAGTTGATTGACAGATGTAGGCCTACTGTAGAACGATAAACTTTTGTCCAGTGTGGATACTCGTGGATGCTCGCCCACGTTTTATAGTTAGGTTATGTATATTTTGTTGATTTAGTTATGGTCTTTGGTGTGGATTGAAAGCCTGTATTGTGTGGCTTTGATATTTAATTTCGTAAAGCTGTCAATATGTTTATACATTTGAGCCTATCCAAAGACGATTTAGTTGAGCTAAGAAATTTTTCTCTGATGTGTAAATCACACTATTCATTTAACTTCTTGAAAATATTTAAATAAATGCAATTAACTTGTGGGCCTAATGTAGGCTCAGGCTTGTCACTAGATTGCCAGCACTGGGCGCAAACTCATGAGGCTCGGAGCTGGAGCGCGCCGCGTAGACCACTGCGCTACGGCAGTTAATAATGCTCTAGCAAGCACTAAGAATACTATTATTACTGATGATACATAGGCACGTCATTTTAAATTATTAGATGAGACTTGCGAAGCAAATTCCCGACTTAAAATCTTTGTCACACTTCATCTTATTATTATTATTCTGCACACTACTCTTCTTACACCGTTTAAGCTGGAAACGCCATTCAAACTTTAAAAAGTGTATTATGATCTGGAATAGTGTGCTTTCATTTAACTTTTTGATATCTTTTATACTTTTTAAACCATTTTTTTCATTCACTTTAATGACCCTTCTTTCAACATTCTAAAGCTCCCCATTGTGACATCATGACGTCCAACATTCACTGTAAACAATGTCACTTGCCATAAATCAGCTACTTTGACCACTTTTCCAAAAAGTTAAACAAACACTTAGAGGGTATGACATCTGAAATGTTGTGTGGACCACATCCTTACGTTCTCTGGTCTGTATTTACATTCTCAGCGAGTCCTTTTAAGCACTCTGGCCTGAAAGGTGGTTCCATCATGTTGACACGAACTCTGACGTCATTAGTGGCGTGTCTTAGTATGCAACAGACATGAGAAAACATTATCTCATTAGAAGACTAAAATCACATTTCTATCTTTTCAAAAATAGTTTCATATTTAAATCATATAAGGTTTACAACATTTAGATGTACATCTGATATATAATGTGTGAAAGCTCTTAAAGTTACAATGTTCCCGTTATAATGTCTTTCTGATAATAGTAATGACATCACAAAATAGACATTAATTTCCCTTATTCCATCTGTCATCATTCTCAACATTCTTTGTTAGAAATATTGTTTCAATGTCCATTGTTTTATGTTAACGTTTTTAGGCAAGACTCTCTCTCTACACACAGCACATTCCAGCTCTGCAGAGCTCTCTCTCTGCAGAGCTGATCCACTGTAACCTGATCTTTTGGATCCTCGCAGGAGAGTCATGACAGCATATAACTAACTACATCTATGGGATTTCATGTTCTTTTGTTGTGCGTAATGTGCAGTAACCTGTACCTGTATATATGTATTGGATAATGTCACAATCATTTGGGGTCATTAAATGTTGTTAATGTAGGGCTCATAAAATGTATTTAATATATGGTTAATCAGGCTCAGATAACATTAGGTTTCAATTTTCATGCCAATCAAAGCCCTAATCAAATCCACACATATTTCTATGTTTTATAATGCTTTTGAATGACACTTCTGGTTTTTGTGGAAAATTCCTTGGTTAACCGGGAGAGAAGTGATATATTCTCAGGATAGACCATTTGTAAAATACAGAGAAAATATTCAACCCTAATACAGACACACACACCCATCCTCCTTCAACCTCCCTTCAACAATACGTTCATTTCATTATCATACCAATCTGTCCAACTTAACCCCCTTTAAATCCTCGATCCATTAGGACTTCCATCCCTGTTTCCTTACTTTATTTATCTATCCAGTCATAAGATAATTTTTTATAGCTATATTTTTTGATTAAGAAATAAATGTATGGTTGAAGTAAGGGATAAACACTTGGGATAAAATAATTCCTCCTTTGGCAGCCTCTCCTTCCAGTTATCTGCTGCCAATGACTGGAACAAACTACAAAAATCTCTGAAACTGGAAACACTTATCTCCCTCACTAGTTTTAAGCACCAGCTGTCAGAGCAGCTCACAGATCACTGCACCTGTACATAGCCCATCTATAAATAGCCCAAACAACTACCTCTTCCCCTAATGTATTTATTTATTTATTTATTTTGCTCCTTTGCACTTCAGTATTTCTACTTTGCACACTCATCTACTGTCAAATATACCATTCCAGTGTTTTAATTGCCATATTGTATTTACTTCACCACCATGGCCTATTTATTGCCTTTACCTCCCTTATCTCACCTCATTTGCTCACATTGTATATAGACTTATTTTTCTACTGTATTATTGACTGTATGTTTGTTTTACTCCATGTGTAACTCTGTGTTGTTATATCTGTCGAACTGCTTTGCTTTATCTTGGCCAGGTCGCAGTTGTAAATGAGAACTTGTTCTCAACTTGCCTACCTGGTTAAATAAAGGTGAAATATATATATATATTTGCATATACTGTGGTATTCTAGTAGGAGAGTGTATAAAAGTGTAGCAGGCTAGTCTGAGTGTAGTTATTCGTGATAAAATATGTGATCTAACTGCCTGATAATCCAAAGTTGTCACGATCGTCAAAGGGTGTGAAAAGAATCAGACGCAGAGAGAGAGCCGCTTGGAAAAAAATATTCCTTTTACTGCTTAACAAAATATGAAGCCCGAACATACAGGGCGCAGAAAAACACTTGCAACAACCCAACATACAACGCACGTAACAAAAAACAATCCTGCACAAAACAAGGGCGGGTCAAACTCCTAAATATAGGGAAGCTCATTACGTAACAAAAAAACCACAGGTGCAAATAATCAGAAAACACATCCAGACAAACGAAAAAGGGATCGGTGGCGGCTAGTAGGACGGTGACGACGACCACCGAGCACCGCCCGAACAGGCAGGGGAGCCAACTTCGGCGGAAGTCGTGACAAAAGTAGTAAAGTCGATAGTGTAGTCTATCAAAGAAATCATACCCATTTTTAAGTTGGGCTATATTTAACTGCTTCTATATTTTAAACATATTTTCTGTTTTAACCCTGTAACCACACGGAATTTAACCCTCTAACCACGCGGAATTAATGCGTCAAAAATAGACATTAATCTTATGAGTCAAACGGCAGTGGGCCGTATTCGAACCCATGCCAACTCTGGCATATGTGTGCCGGGGTAAGCAGCTGTAACCGAAGGACCACACAGGCACTGAGGTAACCAATAATTTATTCTGCCTTTTGCTTGCCTTCAACATATAACAATCTAAACAAACAGATTTTCCCTATGAAAAATACATGTACCCCCTACAAATATGTCAAATCATTATAATACACATAAGAATTCACAATGCACATAGCCTACATAAGGTATAATGTAGGTACGGTACTGCAAACACCGCTTCCAGCTGCCCCCTGGTGGCAATTCTAAATATTTCTTCAAATCCTCCTGCTGCCAGGTTATTTTCCTCCTGCGACAATGGGGGTCAAATTAAGATCCAACATCTGTAAAACAATGCACTTTTACTGCATGTCTTATACTTGAAAGCAGCTCAGCGTTATATTGACTGTCAATTTGCTCAAAGTGTGTGGCAATGCTACTCTGACACTGTAAGAAAAGAAAAGCAACCTAATCGAACAGGTTTCACTGTCAGTCAGACCGTTAATGCAAAGAGTGGAGTGGTTGACTTGACCACCACTATTCCCAGGTGCAATATATCGACCTGTCCGATCCCATCAAATCAAGATTTTTGCTGTGTCTAAAATTAGAAACAAGAAAAGACAAGTGTCTGTCTCATACAGTATGGATAGTATTTCACGGTTCAGTGCCAAGTGTGCTTATGTTTCTGTATACTTTACAAAGTAGGAAGGAAGTTATTGGGCTATATTTTTAGATTCATAGTGAATTAGCTCCATCGTATTATACAGTACTGAAATACCAATATTTTTAATATACTGTTATATGATCAACTTACATTTGTATACAATCACATCATCTCTATTATGTGTGGGAATACTTTGGAACAGATTTCCAAAAGTAAAATCACTTTAGAGGTGTTTTATGTCCAACAATAAAAATATATGTTTTTTTTGTTTGACTTTTTTGCTCAGAAAACTTGTGGGGCCGCCAGTTCGGGAACCCTGGTATAGAATATCATTGTCATTCCAGTTATAAGTCATGACCGCAGTCAAATTCCACATAACCGTTGAGTCACAGTAATCTCCTCTTATGCACTCTGAACATGCGTTGGTAGTACCCAACTCGCTAACAACCGTCAGGTCACTAATGGCCTGGTACTCAGCGCTTTTGTCCCTCTAACCACTCTGACATCAATGCAAATGCTATCGAAAATCACATCAAACACATAATCAAAACAGTATGATGCTTTTAAAACTCACCTCACTGTGATGATCAATTTGAAGAAAGAGGTTCAACAACAGGTTGAAATTGAGTGGAAAACATGGTCGTTGTGGATGTTGTTTCAAAGCCAAACACAAGGAAATGGACAGCACTTTCTAAGGTGATGGTTAATTCAAAACACCCATACACGTATTAGAGCATATGCAAACACATAGGTCTATATATGAGCCCAAGGCCCCAAAATAAGCTGATTTAAATGATTATGCCATGTATACTATACATAGCCTTCTTTCTTTAAATTTTTTACATTTGTGTTTATTGTTTTTATTGTTAGGTATTACTGCTGTTGGAGCTAGAAACATAATCATTTCACTGCACCTGCGATAACATCTGCAAAATATGTGTACGCGACCAATAAAATGTGATTTCATTTTGATTTAATAGCCTACAGCATATTACACATGGCAGAAAAACATTACAAAAATAACAACCTAGATTTAAGATGTCTTTGGTAGAGCAATCGCCTTTGAGTGTGGACTGTATCATGCATACTGGATGGACTGGTTACCTTATGCTACACTCCAAACGTTCTATCCATGAGGCTGCATGCTCCTCAAACAGTGGTCGATGCATGAAGTGAAATACGTGTTCTTATAAGCCCAAACATTCCTATATGCAATCCTGTGCGAAAGCAGAGTTTTGATAGTTGCCATTAAAAAGAGGAGGATCCCAGCCTTCTACTGCTACTATATTTATTTCTCAGCTGATATTATTAAGGGCCTCCCGAGTGGCGCAGCAGTCTAAGGCACTGCATCGCAGTGCTAGAAATGTCACTACAGACCCGAGATTGATCCAGGACTGTATCACAACTGGCCGTGATCGGGGGTCCCATAGGGTGATGCACAATTGGCCCAGCGTCGTCTGAATAAGGGGAGGGTTTGGCCAGGGGGGCTTTACTTGGCTCATCGCGCTCTAGCGACTCCTTGTGGCGGGCCGGGCGCCTGCAGGCTGTCAGGTGAACGGCGTTTCCTCCGACACATTGGTGCAGCTGGCTTCCGGGTTAAGCGCGCAGGTGTTAAGAAGCACGGTTTGGCGGGTCATGTTTCAGAGGACGCATGACTCGACCTTTGCCTCCCGAGTCTGTTGGGGCTATGAGACAAGATCAAAATTTGGGAGAAAAATGGGGTTAAAAAAAAAGATACATACACTACCGTTCAAAAGTTTGGGGTCACTTAGAAATGTCCTTGTTTTTTAAAGAAAAGCACATTTTATGTCCATTAAAATAACATAAAATTGATCAGAAAGACAGTGTAGACATTGTTAATGTTATAAATGACTATTGTAGCTGGAAACGGCAGATTTTTTATGGAATATCTACATCTACATACGTACAGAAGCCCATTATCAGCAACCATCACTCCTGTGTTCCAATGGCACGTTGTGTTAGCTAATCCAAGTTTATAATTTTAAAAGGTTAATTGATCTTTAGAAAAACCTTTTGCAATTATGTTATCACAGCTGAAAACTGTTTTTCTGATTTAAACTAGTTGAGTATCTGGAGCATCAGCATTTGTGGGTTCAATTACAGGCTCAAAATGACCAGAAACAAAGAACTTTCTTCTGAAACTTGTCAGTCTATTCTTGTTCTGAGAAATGAAGGCTGTTCCATACGAGAAATTGCCAAGAAACTGAAGATCTGGTACAACGCTGTGTACTACTCCCTTCACAGAACCAGAATAGAAAGAGTGGGAGGCCCCGGTGAAAAACTGAGCAAGAGGACAAGTGTCTAGTTTGAGAAACAGACGCCTCACAAGTCCTCAACTAGCAGCTTCATTAAAAAGTACCAGCAAAACACCAGTCTCAATGTCAACAGTGAAGAGGCGACTCCGGGATACTGGCTTCTAGGCAGAGTTGCAAAGAAAAAGCCATATCTCAGACTGGCCAATAAAAAGAAAAGATTTTAAGATGTGCAAAAGACACTGGACAGAGGAACTCTTATTACTCAAGGCCAAATTCAATATTTGATACTTTATATATATATATATTTTTACACCTAAAGGGGTCCTAAAACTCTAAATCAAATAGCTAAATGATATAAAACAATTTCATATGTTAGCTAATTCTAAATTTCCTAGAAAACAACTCCCAACAGTATAAAACCTTTATAAACACTTTGTATTGAGGACAAAAAGTTAATTGCCTTGCCACATTTTTTGCAGTATTACTTTAGTACCTTGTTACTAACAGGATACATGTTTTGGAATATTTTCACTCTGGTTAGTATTGTGGTGTAACAATGATGTTTTTGATCCATCCTCAGTTTTCTCCTGTCACAGCCACTGTTTTAAAGTCACCATTGGCTTAATGGTGAAATCCCTGAGTGGTTTCCTTCCTCTCCGGCAGCTGAGTTACAGATAATTGTATGTGTGGGGTACAGAGGTAGTCATTCAAAAATCATGTTAAACACTATTATTGCACACAGAGTGAGTCCATGCAATTTATGTGACTTAAGAAAATTTGTACTCTTGAACTAATTTAGGATTGCCATAACAAAGGGCTGGAATACTTATTGACTCAAGACATTTCAGCTTTTCATTTTTAATAAATGTGTAAAAAATATAGGGTATTGTGTGTAGGCCAGTGAAAATAAATACTACATTTAATCCATTTTAAATGCAGGCTGTGACACAACAACATTTGAAAAAAGTCAATGCATACGAGTGTGAAATGTTCTATGAGATTATTTGCTGTTTCTTTGTTTACTACAAAATGCATAAATAGGCTAGCATTAAAAGCAATACTGCTTGACAAGCTGACATTCAATTAAGGATATGGTAGGCCTGTCCTGCTTATGGGTTTATTTGCTTTGCCATATGATAGCCTGTTTACTTTTGTTATCGAGATCCATTAAATGAGACTGTTGGCTATTGTCTTCCTTATAATTCTACATCTAGTGAACAGTGATGCCTCCCCCACCAGTTGATTTACAACCCACCCTGGATTTATTGTCCGCTGTCAGATAGGGAAACACACTATGTGTCATGCCCTGACCTTAGAGAGCTTTTTATGTCTCTATTTTGGGTTTGGTCAGCGTGTGATTTGGGTGGGCATTCTATGTTCTATTTTCTATGTTTTTGTACTTCTATGTTTTGGCCGGGTATGGTTCTCAATCAGGGATAGCTGTCTATCGTTGTCTCTGATTGGGAACCATACTTAGGTAGCCCTTTTCCCTCCTTACTGTGTGGGAAGTTGTCTTTGTTTGTGGCACTATATGCCCTTAAGCTTCACGGTCGTTTTGTTATTGTTTATTGTTTTGTCAGCGTCATTCTAAATAAAAGGAATATGTACGCTCACCACGCTGCGCTTTGGTCCAGTTCTTTCGACGGCCGTGACACTATGCTATGTCAGCAAGTGTGTTAATGATTATGCAAAGAATCAAACTGACACCAAGTGGAAATTATTAAAGGCCACGAGAAGAGCTCAATTTTCTACTGAGTTGAAGTCAATAGAAATCCTGGGGATATGCACACAACACCAGTGGTCTATTTTCTCTGGGTTCCTCAAACAGTAGTATCTGTCTCTGTGTGGTAGCATGATATTCACAGTTCCCACAGCATTGGGTAGAGTTAACTGTTGCTGTTTGTCGCTTAGTTTCTCTGTTTCACAAAGAGTTCTAGTGGGATACAATAATGGCCTAGTGAGACTCAATTTCAGTGGCCTGGAGGATTTGATTTCAGTTTTGATTCAAATAAATACATATAGCCTACTCCCAGTGTGTTTGTGAAACAATCTTAATACATATACTCTTAGTCCACATTCTTACGTGCTGACTTGACCACTCGCGCACGTGCGTTCGCCATCACGCGCATGTTGATTTTGTCCACCCACACCAGACGCGATCAGGACACGCAGGTTGAAATATAAAAAAAACTCTGAACCAAATATATTCATTTGGGGACAGGTCGAAAAACATTAAACATTCATGGATATTTAGCTAGCTAGCTAGCTTGGTAAAACCAATGATGAGATGGGAGAGGCGGGACTTGCAGTGCGTCAAGCGTCACAAATAGAACCAAGTTCTGCTTTAGCGCTTGGCTACGCAGATGCTCGTGAGCAGAGTGGGTGCAATCATTGAATAACATGTATGTGTAAATCTATTTTGCAACGCTCGAGCACGCGACGTGAGCGGTGTGGTCAGCATGTAAGTGTAGTGGGGTAATCTTTGATGTGTATATTATTGATACCTCGCATGCGACTCGTGATAAGAATATGCAATAATATGTTAACATGTTAAGGTATGTTAAGTATATTAAATAAATTATCTGACTCCATTTAGCATTATAGTAAAACCATCTGCAATCAAGTATTATACGTTTAACTGACTAAGATCAAGGAATGGTTATGAGAAGGAAATATCAAAGCAAGTATTATTTAATAACTTTTTTAAATTAATGGATTCAAATACAAGCGATAAAGCTTAAGTTACAAGGCTGTACTAAAATTAACAAAGCATCATTTTTGGCATATAATGTAGATCCTAAGGTTAACTTACAAGACCAAGCACTCAATGAGGCCACAAGGAAACAGGAAAACGCTTATCCAGAGGTGGCGCTCCTAGTGGCTGGGGACTTTAATGCAGGAAAACTTAAATCTGTTTAAAAAAAAGAAGTGGTCAGATGACGCAGATGCTAAGCTACAGGACTGTTTTGCTAGCACAGACTGGAATATGTTCCGTGATTCTTCCAATGGCATTGAGGAGTGCACCACATCAGTCACTGGCTTCAACAATAAGTGCATTGATGACGTCATCCCCACTGTGACTGTACGTTCATACCCCAACCAGAAGCCATATACCCCAACCAGAAGCCATATTTGATTCTTCCAATGGCATTGAGGAGTGCACCACATCAGTCACTGGCTTCATCAATAAGTGCATTGATGACGTCCTCTCCACAGTGACCGTACGTTCATACCCCAACCAGAAGCCATAGTCTCTGTGCCCACAAGCAACATCTGCACTGAGCTAAAGGGTAGATCTGCTGCTTTCAAGGAGCGGGACACTAACCCGGAAGCTTATGAGAAATCCCGCTATGCACTCAGACGAACCATCAAACAGGCAAAGCGTCAATACAGGACTAAGATTGAATAGTACTACACCGGCTCCGACGCTCGTCGGATGTGTCAAGACTTGCAAACTATTACAGACTACAAAGGGATGCCCAGCCGCGAGCTGAGTCTGTAATACCAACATGTTTCAAGCAGACCACCATTGTCTCTGTGCCCAAGAACACTAAGGTAACCTGACTAAATGACGACCGACCCGTAGCACTCACGTCTGTAGCCATGAAGTGCTTTGAAAGGCTGGTCATGGCTCACATTAACACCATTATCACAGAAACCCTAGACCCACTCCAATTTTCATACCGCCCCAACAGATCCACAGCTGATGCAATCTCTATTGCACTCCACACTGCCCTTTCTCACCTGGACAAAAGGAACACCTATGTGAGAGTGCTATTCATTGACTACAGCTCAGCGTACAACACCATAGTGCCCTCAAAGCTCATCACCAAGCTAAGGACCCTGTGACTAAACACCTCCCTCTGCAACTGGATCCTGGACTTCCTGACGGGCCTGCCCCCAGGTGGTAAGGGTAGGTAACAACACATCTGCCATGCTGATCCTCAACACGGAGGCCCCTCAGCGAAGCATGCTCAGTCCCCTCCTGAACTCCCTGTTCACCCATGACTGCATGGCCAGGCACGACTCCAACACCATCATTCATTTTGCCAACGGCACAACAGTGAAAGTTACTGATCACCGATAATGATGAGATAGCCTATAGGGAGGAGTTCAGAGACTTGGCCGTGTGGTGCCTGGGTAACAACTTCTGCCTCAATGTGATCAAGACAAAGGAGATGATTGTGGACTACACAAACAAACTAACATGGTCCAAACACACCAAGACAGTCATGAAGAGGGCACGATAAAGCCTATTCCCACTCAGGAGACTGAAAAGATTTGACATTTATTTTTTATCTTTATTTAACTAGGCAAGTCAGTTAAGAACAAATTCTTATTTTCAATGACGGCCTAGGAACAGTGGGTTAACTGCCTGTTCAGGGGCAGAACGACAGATTTGTACCTTGTCAGCTCGGGGATTTGAACTTGCAACCTTCCGGTTACTAGTCCAACGCTCTAACCACTAGGCTACCCTGCCGCCCCAACATGTGTCCTCAGATCCTCAAAAGGTTCTACAGCTTCACCATCGAGAGCATCCTGACTGGTTGCATCACTGCCTGGTATGGCAACTCCTTGGCCTTGGACCGCAAGGCACTTCAGAGGGTGCATTCGGCCCAGTACATCACTTGGGCCAAGCTCCGTGCCATCCAGGACCTCTACACCAGGCGGTCAGAGGAAGGCCCTAAATATTGTCAAAGACAACAGCACTTACAGTTGCCCGGGGCAGCTCTAGCAGGGCAGAAATTTGACGAACTGGCTTGTTGGAAAGGTGGCATCCTATGACTGTGCCTAGTTGAAAGTCACTGAGCTCTTCAGTAAAGCCATTCTACTGCCAATGCTTGTCTATGGAGATTGCATGGCTGTGTGCTTGATTGTATACACCTGTCAGAAATAGCCAAATCCACTAATTTGAAGGGGTGTCCATATGCTTTTGTTTATATAGTGTATGTTATATTTTTGCTGTTGGGAAGAGAACAGGATGTTATGCAGAAAAATATGCTGGTAGGACACTGCTCTGTATGTTTGTGCACATGGAAGTCAGCTATTTATGTTTACTATAGATTAATGAGGCAATAAAAATGTGACTAAAATAAAATGACATTTAGTTGACTAAAATGGCCCACTGTTTTCATTTTGACAATAACTAGACTAAATGTTTATTGAAATTACAAAAATGTGCCTAAGACTTGATGACATTCTTGTAAAAATAACCAGGTTTCTATCCAACCATTTAATGGGGGCGAATTACCTGATGCATGAAAAAAGTAACGACCGGGCTGATGGAAACAGGATATGCCGCTACAAATGTACAAATGCAGAAAGACAATTTGTTTGTTCGACATGGTCAGACCTTTTCTTGTCAGTTAAATTAATTATGCGAGACATGGCGTTGATAAGTAAGTATTGATATGATAACCATCATATCGATGTAAACTTGGAGTCATGCAACGATATGTTGTGTGGTCCTCCCACTATCACTTGTGGAAAGCATGCAGTTTATTAGGCTACAGATAAAATAAATTATGATGAACTTCACAGGGTGGTGAAAGCGCATGGTGACACGCTTGATGCTCCTTTCCAATAAATATCCAGGGTCTTATTCTGGTGACCTGATGAATGATACTTAGCTTCTGATTGACAAATATAAATAATCTCACTCTTATCCATAATAATATCATCACGTAGGTAGCCTACCCACAACGTAGCTGCAAACTGTTGGCTAGAGCGCATATAAGAAATGCTATCGAAACTTTTATTTTTCATTCGGTACAAAGGAATTTAACTGCAAAAGTTATTTTTATGTGCACTACGTCGTTTACGTATAACCTTTTATCCGCGATATGTCCATTTTATGGAGACACATCTCTGGTGAGAAAATGCACATATTGTTTTATACAGATTTTTTGAATATTCGCATTAAAAGTGCCAGTTTCCCTGTCAGTCATTCTCCCTCTCAGGTTCACAGTCAGTTTCCCTGTCAGGTTCAGAGTCGCTTTCCTGTCAGGCCCTAAGTTATCAGCACTAGGCTCCCAGCCCTCAGCCGTTCTATAATGAACAAAAATATAAACGCAACAATTTCAAAGATTTTACTGAGTTACAGTTCATATAAGGAAATCAGTCAATTGAAATAAATTCATTAGGCCCTAATCTATGATTTTCAAATGACTGGGAATACAGATTGTCACACCTTGATCTGTTTCACCTGTCTTTGTGCATGTCTCCACCCCCCTCCAGGTGTCACCCATCTCCCCCATTATCCCCAGTGTATTTATACCTGTGTTCTCTGTTTGTCTGTTGCCAGTTCGTTTTGTTTTGTCAAGCCTACCAGCGTTTTTTCCCATGCAGAGCAGCCTAGTGGTTAGAGTGTTGGACTAGTAACCAAAAGGTTGCAAGATAGAATCCCTGAGCTGACAAGGTACAAAATCTGTCATTCTGCCCCTGAGCAAGGCAGTGAACCCACTGTTCCTAGGCCGTCATTAAAAATAGAGTTTGTTCTTAACTGACTTGCCTAGTAAAATATCTCTAGTTTTCCCGGTTTTGACCACTCTGCCTGCCCTGACCCTGCCTGACGTTCTGTACCATGTTACACCACCCTGGATTACTGACCTCTGCCTGCCCTGACCCTGAGCCTGCCTGCCGTTCTGTACATTTCGGACTCTGCTCTGGATTACTGACATCTGCCTGCCTTTGACCTGTCGTTTGCCTTGTTAAAAAAGCAATTGTGTTCGTTGTCCGTAGTATAACAAACCCAACCGCCACCATGTTCACAATGTTGATATCACAGGAGGCTATACTAGCGCTGGCCTACAAGTTCCCTGCTCAGCTAGGTTTCCAGCATCCCGCCAGCATCCCGCCATACCTGGCTTGCAGTCCTCAGCCTTAGTAGTAGGTTCCAAGTCCCCTGTCCAGTCAGGCTCTTGGCTTCCTGCACTGCTAGGCCCTCTGCCCCCTGATCTGGGGGACCCACTGTCTTCAGTTCTGGGGGGCCGCCCGCCTCCTGCACTCCGACTCTTGCACCTGGGGAACCACCTGACCTCGTCTCTGGGCCCCGGCCGGCATGCCACAATCCTCAGCCACAGCACGCGAGCGACCGCCTCTAGCCTTGGCCATCCTCCGGCATCGTACTCATCGCTCATGAAAGGTCCCCACTGGCCCTACACTAACTGAGTTTGAGAATCCTCTGCCACCCCCGTGGCATGTTTTTTATTTTACCTTTATTTAACCTGGCAAGTCAGTTAAGAAGAAATTCTTATTTGCACTGACAGGCTACCCCGGCTAAACCCTCCCCTAACCCGGACGATGCTGGGCTAATTGTGCGCCGCCCTATGGGACTCCTGATCACAGCCCGGGATCGAACGTGAGTCTCTAGCACTGTGATGCAGTGCCTTAGACTGCTCCGCCACTCTTTCCCCCAAGACTGCTGTGTCTCTGTGGACTGGCCTCATGGGGCAGCCCCCAACCCCTTTACGTGCACTGGAGCTGTCACCCCCCTGGCCCCCATTATCCTCTAAAGTGACACTGGCTATCAGCTCCCCCTGTATTTTGGCCAGACCAGCTTAAGGACTGGATCCCACCTTGTTTGGTCCCATCACTGCTCTGCCAGTCTGTCCTGTCTGTCCTGCCGGATAGGACTAGGCGCTAAGGGTTTGATGGTAATTGAATAACCATGTAACTGACGGTTATTGGTGAAGACCATCATGAAAATACAATAACTGTCAAAACCGTTTAAATAGGCACATGTTCAAAGTGGATGGCCTTTGATAATGTCCCGATTTCAATATCTGGGGAATAATCTGATTTTCCCAAGCACATGAATCTCTCACCTGAATCGCCACCATCCTTTACGGTCCATCATGTCTTGTTCATTTTCCAACCAGTACATCAGCAGCATGAGATACGTTTGGAAGAGATCTCTCTCCATGCTCACTCCATGTGGACTCATGTTGCACTCCTGAGAGAAATGGCATGAGAGAAAAGTCAGTTGATAGCTTCGACTGGATGCTGTGTACAGGTTAATGACTTGGACTCAGGTTTGAGGGCGTGAGGCTCAAACTGTTCTTGGTCAAATTAACCCTTCCATGCATCTAGATACCATCTGTGGTCACCTTCGCCATAACCTCGAGAGAGGACAGACCAGAACAGTTTAGTTAATGGCATTTCTGATTCAGGAAATTCAGACAAATTATTCACCGCATGACAAATTATTACTACTACCAATATTCCTAATACAGATATGTAACACAAACATCAAAGAGACACAGTTGAAACCCTTTTTTTCATTGGCTAATACTCCCCTATCATCTTGGCGATCTCACCGCAGAGTTACAGGGTCAGGAAGTCAGAGGGCTAATCCTTAGGGAGAAATTCCGACCATCCAGCAGACCCAATCTGGTGAGATTTGTATTGAAGCAAGACAATAACAAAACAAAACAACAACAGCATTAGACTTCTTCATATAGAACTCCTTATCCTCTTTTGGACACATGACTCACATCATGATTCATGCGTTCCAAAAAAACACTTCTGATTAAATAAATAATAAACAAATCAGAATAACAAATAAACCCTTAAATCCATAAGGAAATAGACTAGAGACAGGTGTCCCTCATTCAGGGGCAGAGCTCTCTCTGTCCTTCTCGTGGTCCGAATCACACATAGGACTATTGATAAATTATGAACTTCTAGTTATTAGTGTTTACATTTAAATCTCACCCAATGTCTCTAGCCTTTCTAGTGAGGATGATCAGGCCTCCCCAGAAAGTCAGAACAGAGGTCAGAGGTCATTCAACCCCATTAAGTGAGTATATTTCCCTTTTCTTTCACTGTAACGCAGACATCATTTGAAGATTTCTTATCAAGAGAATTGACATATGTGCAGCCAAAACTCGTACAATAGATACTTCAGAAAATGTAATTTGTGTATCCTTTCTAACCTTTGAAAAACTCACTAAAACCAAAATAAAAAGACCCCACACAATAAATCAAACACAGTATTAACGCAACTAACAAATAGTCATAATAGGTGGGTTGTGTGTGGGTGCTGGCGTGTGAGGTAAAACGTATGGTAAAATGGCCAGGCCTTACTTAATTTGGGCGCTCCCTTAACAGCCGGATCCGGGCACCTTTATAGTGTATAGTATACAGTCTCAATAACTTCTCTCCTAAGGCACCTGCCTCAGGAAGCCTTTCAAAGGGAGAGATACAGAATCATTGGTAAACATGTAAAAAAAAAACTTGGTAACGGACATTCCATCAGTCCTGGAAGAAAGAAAATAAACATGTACTTAGTTTTCACTATGCTACATTTTATTCAGTCCAAAAAATGTATAATTCTCGAACTTATTGCATCTTGGGCAGGAAGCCTCGATAAAACCATGCACATCCAGAATCATAATTGAGACACATCAGATAGTTAAACCTCTCTGGGATAGGCGTCCCGCTGGCAGGACAATTTCCGGTGAAACTGGAGGGCGCGCATTTCAAATAAATAATCTGTCTTATATCGGTTAAAAGCTTACATTCTTGTTAATCTAACTGCACTGTCCGATTTACAATAGACTTTACAGTGAAAGCATGCCATGCAATTGTTTGAGGACAGCGCTTCATATCAAAATACTTTTCCACCAGCACAGGTTTCATAAATTCACAAATAGGGATTGAATATTCACTTACTTTTTGAAAATCTTCCTCTGATTTGTCATCCAAAAGGTCTCAGCTACAACATGTAGTGTCATTTTGTTAGATAAAATCCTTCTTTATATCCCAAAAAGTCAGTTTAGTTGGCACCATCGGTTTGAGTAATCCACTCGTTCAACATGCAGACAAAGGAATCCAAAAAGCTACCGCTATACTTTGTTAAAACAAGTCAAAATACGTTTCTATTCAATCCTCATGTACCCTAAAATGTAATTAACTTCTTACGGCTGATATGACAACAGTCAGTGAAAGTGCAGGGCGCCAAATTCAAAATGACAGAAATACCATAATTAATATTCCTCAAACATACAAGTATTTCACACCATTTTAAAGATACACTTCTTGTTAGTCCGATTTCAAATAGGCTTTACAGCGAAAGCACCACCAAAGAATTATGTTAGGTCAGAGCCAAGTCACAGAAAAACACAGCCATTTTTCTAGCCAAAGAGAGGAGTCACAAAAAGCAGAAATAGAGATAGAATTAATCACTAACCTTTGATGATCTTCATCAGATGACACTCATAGGACCTAATGTTGAACAATACATGTGTGTTTTGTTCGATAAAGTTCATATTTATATAAAAAAATCAGAGTTTACATTGGCGCGTTATGTTCAGTAGTTCCAAGACATCTGGTGATTTTGCAGAGAGCCACATCAATTTACAGAAATACCTATCATAAATGTTGATGAAAATACAAGTGTTATACATGGAACTTTAGATAAACTTCTCCTTAATGCAACCGCTGTGTCAGATTTCAAAAAAGCTTTACGGAAAAAGCTAACCATGCAATAATCTGAGTACGGCGCTCAGAGCCCAAACAAGCCAAAAAGATATCCGCCATATTGTGCAGTCAAAAGAAGTCAGAAATAACATTATAAATATTCACTTACCTTTGATGATCTTCATCAGAATGCACTTCCAGGAATCCCAGTTCCACAATAAATGTTTGTTTTGTTCGATAATATCTGTCATTTATGTCCAAATAGCTCCTGTTGTTAGCGCGTTTGGTTAACAAATCCAAACACACGAAGCGCGTACACTAAGAGCAGACGAAAGGTCAAAAAGTTCCGTTACAGTCCGATAAAAAAAATGTCAAACGAAGTATAGAATCAATCTTTAGGATGTTTTTAACATAAATCTTCAATAATGTTCCAAACAGAGAATTCCTTTGTCTTCAGAAATGCAATGGAACTCAAGCTAACTCTCACATGAATGAGAATGGCCAGCTCGTGGCTTTCTGGCAGACCTCTGACTCATTCCCCTCTCATTTGGCCTCCCTTCACAGTAGAAGCATCAAACAAGGTTCTAAAGACTGTTGACATCTAGTGGAAGCCTTAGGAAGTGCAACATGACCACTATCCCACTGTATCTCCAATAGGAAATGAATGAGTTGAAAAACAACCAACCTCAGATTTCCCACTTCCTGGTTGGATTTTTTCTCAGGTTTTTGCCTGCCATATTAGTTATGTTATACTCACAGACATCATTCAAACAGTTTTAGATACTTCAGAGTGTTTTCTATCCGAATATACTAATAATATGCATATATTAGCAACTGGGACTGAGTAGCAGGCAGTTTACTCTGGGCACCTCTGGGCACCTTATTCATCCAAGCTACTCAATATTGCCCCCAGCCATAAGAGGTTCACCTGTTTGGGCTGCAAACCCGATGTCGGAACGAAAATGACAACAGCTGCAGGGCGCGAAATTCAAAATCTATTTTTTTTAAATATTTAACTTTCACACATTAACAAGTCCAATACAGCATTTGAAAGATAAACATCTTGTCAATCCAGCCAACATGTCCGATTTTTTAAATGTTTTACAGAGAAAACACCACATATATTTATGTTAGCTCACCACCAAATACAAAAGTGGACAGACACGTATGATTATGATTATGATGTATGAATTATGATTCAAGTAGCATGCACAAGCCAACCGAAATAACCTAAAACCAACCTAAAGAACCCAGAAAAAACTACCTCAGATGACAGTCATATAACATGTTACACAATAAATCTATGTTTTGTTCATAAAATGTGCATATTTTAGCTATAAATCAGTTTTACATTGATGCTACCATAAATGCTACAGTCTGAAATCAGACGGGAGTAGCCAGAGAAAATACAGACACCAACGTCAACTACTAATTACACCTCATAAAACATTTCAGAAAAACATATGGTGGATAGCTAATGAAAGACAGATATCGTGTGAATAGAGCCAATATTTCCGATTTTTGAAGTGTTTTACAGCGAAAACACAATATATCGTTATATTAGCTAACAACATAAGCTAGCATAAGGCAGCATTGATTCTAGTCAAGCGCTAGCCTAGCACAGTTAGCACAGTTAGCATAGAACAGTTCGACAGATATATGAAAAAGCATCCCAAATTGGGTCCTTATCTTTGTTGATCTTCCATCAGAATGTTGTAACGGGGTCCAATGTCCAGTACAGTCTTTAGTTGGGTTCCAGAACGAAATATTTCCCTCTTTGGTTAGCAAGCACCACGGCTGTGCGGCGCTAATCTTTCTGTCTTCAAAAAATTCTTCCAAAACATCACGTCTAAAGTCCAGAATAAATTGCAATAATATAATTAAAGTATATTGAAAAAACATACTTTAGGATGATTTTGTGACATGTATCAAATAATATCGTAGCAAGAGATCATATTCACCGTTATCGAGCTTCTTCCAGGAGCCGAGTCTAACTTCTGCCTCGCGCCCGGAATTTTTTTTTAACTGCGCAGGTCTCACAGGAAGGTGTGGTATTCAGTCCATGGACGAGATATTCGACTGCTTTCAAGTCTCACTTCCGCATTACATCCAGATGAAGGCGTATGACGTGTTTCTACGGTCCTAAGTGTCATGACCTTGTATAGACAAGGTCTTAAAGAGACACATCGCATTTTGGAAATCTCAATTCGGCTGGGAAAATGGCTGTAAAAATAGTTCTGTTCGACTTAGAGAAATAATTAAAACCTTTTTAGAAACTATAGACTGTTATCTATCAGTAGTAATCAACAGTAGTAAATATATGCATATTGTAAAATAAAAAATTTCTTAAGAGGCCGTTTGAAAATGTGCACATATTTTCCAGTTTTTTCAATATTCACCCTGCAGCCTGAAGAAGTTAATGTTTTCCCTATACGTTCTAATGGAAGAGCATGGGCTCTCAAAGAAAAACCAACCAGAATTATTTTTTCCAAAATTCTCCTACCATATCTATTGTTATAGTCTATTACATTATTTTAACATTTCTACAAACTTCAGAGTGTTTTCTTTCCAATGGTACCAATTATATGCATATTCTGTCTTCAGGGCCTGAGCAACAGGCAGTTTACTTTGGGCACGTCAGTCAGGTGGAAATGAGGAAAAATAGACCCTAGCCTGAAGAAGCTTTTTTGTAATCTTATCATTTTGACCTGTTGCATTGACATATGTGACTGACCCCCTTGATTTGGTCTTATGTAGCAACATTTTAAGTTGTGTTATTTACATTGGATAAAAGCTGAGACAAACCGGTATATCAAACACTGAATTTGAGGAACAATGGCAAAGTAATTCTGCTTTGAAAGTTGAACTTGTAAACTCCCTTTTGAGAAAATGGCCTTTGAATATTTTGGTACACCTACTGGAGAGCCCTCCTTTATCTACACCCATTCAGCATTGTTTACACCCTCTTAAGCCAGTCCCACCCATCTCTTTAAGGATTCACATGTGAGATCATGTGCTAAACAGTGAGTAGTAAAGATTAAGACTAAAAGTGGTTAACCTCTCCAGGGTATGTGGGACGGTAGCGTCTCACCTCGTCAACAGCCAGTGAAACTGCAGGGCGCCAAATTCAAAACAACAGAAATCCCATAATTAAAATTTCTCAAACATACAAGTATTTTACACCATTTTAAGATGCACTTGTTGTAAATCCAGCCACAGTGTCTGATTTAAAAAGGCTTCACGACGAAAGCACACCAGATGATTATGTTAGGTCAGAGCCAAGTCACAGAAAAAACAGAAAAACCAAAAGCCATTTTTCCAGCCAAAGAGAGGAGTCACAAAAAGCAGAAATAGCGATAAAATAAATCACTAACCTTTGATGATCTTCATCAGATGACACTCATAGGACTTCATGTTACACAATACATGTATGTTTTGTTCGGTAAAGTTCATATTTATATCCAAAAATCTGAGTTTACATTGGCGCATTATGTTCAGTAGTTCCAAAACATCCGGTGATTTTGCAGAGCCACATCAATTTACAGAAATACTCATAATAAACTTTGCTAAAAGATACAACTGTTATGCATGGAATTTTAGATCCACTTCTCCTTAATGCAACCGCTGTCAGATTTCAAAATAATGTTCCAACCGGAGAATTCCTTTGTCTTCAGAAATGCAATAGAACGCAAGCTAAGTCTCTCACGTGAACGCGCCTGGTCAGCTCGTGGCTCTCTGGCAGACCTCTGACCTCATTCGCCCCCACTTCACAGTAGAAGCATCAAACAAGGTTCTAAAGACTATTGACATCTAGTGGACGCCTTAGGAGGTGCAATATGACCCCATTTCCACTGTATCTTGGATAGGCAAAGAGTTGAAAAACTACAAACCTCAGATTTCCCACTTCCTGGTTGGATTTTTTCTCAGGTTTTTGCCTGCCATATATAGTTATGTTATACTCACAGACATCATTTAAACAGTTTTAGAAACTTCAGAGTGTTTTTATCCAAATATACTAAAAATATGCATATCCAAGCATCTGGGCCTGAGTAGCAGGCAGTTTACTCTGGGCACGCTTTTCATCCTGACGTGAAAATACTGCCCCCTACCCAAGAGAGGTTAAAGTAATAGCCTACAGTCAGGGAAAATTGCAGGTAAACAGCAAGTGTCCAGATAAAAAATATTTAATAAGTATTAGATGACGCTTACCCAGATACACTTGTCTAAATTAATGGGTCATATGAAAGAAATGCTATAACCCCCAGCCACATCTGGATGGGTCTCTACAGAACGTGTTAACTGTACAGCGAAATGGTTACTTGCATAGTAGAAATGTCCAAAATAGATAGTGTCAATATTTAAAAAATTATATGTACAAGAACAATATCAATAACGATATCAGTGATAGATGAGTGTAATGGAGACGCTGTGAGTCGAGAAGCAGGTGAAACATTTAATAAAGCAACAAACATGAAACAAGACAACATAACAGTGGTGTTTACGCATGAACACAGGAAAAATACTGACTGAGGAAGGAACCCAAGGGAGTGACAGATATAGGGGGAGGTAATCAGGAAGGTAATGGGGTCCAGTTGAGTATCATGATGATCTGCAGGTGCGCGTAATGATGGAAACCAGGACCAGTGGTTAGTATACCAGCGATGTTGAACGCCGGAGGGAAGGAGCAGGAGTAGACGTGACAGTACACCCCCCCCCCCCCCCCTGACGTGCGGCTCCTCCGGCCCGCAGGACGACACCAGCCAGAGGGACAACCCTGAGGATGAGGAGCGGCCTGGTCTGTGCTGCGAAGGTGGAAATCACGGATAATGTTGGGATCCAGAAGGTCCTCCACCAGAACACAACACCGCTCCTCTGGGCCAAACCCCTCCCAGTCCACCAGGAAATGGAGACGACACCCACAACGTCGGGAGTCCAGTCGGGATCTGACGGCATATGCCGGACTCCCCTCGATGTGGAGGGGTGTCGTGGGGACAGCATCAGCTAGGGGACCAGGAACCACCAGCCTGAGAAGGGAGACATTAAAAGAAGGTGAGATACAGTAGTCACCTCGTTGACCCTGCGGAGAACCTTGAACAGCCCCACAAACCGGGGGCTCAGTTTCTTGCAGGGCAGGCGGAGTGAGAGGTTCCTGGTAGAAAGCCAGACACGATCCCCAGGCTGGAACACAGGGGTCGCACTGCGGTGGCGTTCTGCCTGCTCCTTTTGATGGTGGACGGCTCGTTGGATTCTCAAGTGACCATCGCTCCACACTTCTTCTGCTTGCCGGAACCACTCATCAATCACAGGAGCGTCGGTCTGGCCCGGGGTTCACGGAGCCAGGGCCCAGAACACACTGCAAGGGGGTCAACCCAGTGGAGGAGTGACATAGCGAGTTCTGGGCATACTCTGCCCATGGAAGGAATTGTGCCCACTCTCCCTGCCGGTCCTGACAGTGACTCCTCAGGAACCTCCCCAGCTCCAGGTTCATCCTCGCCACCTGCCCGTTGAACTGAGGTCGGTACCCGGAAGTGAGGCTGACCGTGACACAGAGCTTCTCCATTAAGGCTTTCCATACCCATGATGTGAATTGGGGGCCACGGTCGGAGACAATGTCCTCCGGGAAGGCCATAATGCTGGAAGACCTGCTGGAAGAGTGCCTCAGTGACCTGGAGAGCAGTAGGGAGACCAGTAAGAGCGATTAAACGACAGGATTTTGAAAATCTATCCACAACCACCAAAATGGTGGTGAAACCATCAAAGGAGGGGAGATCTGTAACAAAGTCAATGGATAGATGGGACCAGGGATGCTGAGGCACAGGAAGGGGAGGGAGCTTCCCTGCTGGAGCATTCCGGGGGGATTTGGTTTGGGCACATACGGAACAGAAGTTGACGTAGCAAGTGACATCCTGTGCTAAGGTGAACCAGTATTTCCCAGAGATGGATTGGGTAGTGCGAGAAATACAAGTATGTCCAGCGACAACAGCTGTGTTTACCCAGGTCATCAGCCAGACCCTTATCCCTGTAGGAATGTAAATGTGCTCGGGAGGAGAGTTGGATGCGGGCCCCCTCTCCAGAGCCTGGCGGATGTTCACATCTTCATCCCAGACCACAGGAGCTACAACTCGGAAGGATGGGATCATAGGCGCATTCTGGACAGGACCCTCTCCCGAATTGTAGAGGTGAGCATCGGCCTTGGTGTTCTTTGAACCTGGGTGATAGGTCAGCGTGAAGTCAAACCTTGTGAAGAAAAGGGCCCACCTTGCTTGGTGCGGATTCAGCCTTCTTGCAGTCCGTATGTCCTCCAGGTTCTGATGGTCGGTGAGAATGACAAATGGTTCATTGGTGCCCTCCAGTCAGTGTCTCCACTCCTCTAATGCCAACTTCACCGCCAGGAGCTCAGGATCACCGACGTCATAATTCCTCTCTGCAGGGGACAGTTTCTTAGAGTAAAAAGCACACGGGTACAACTTCTATGGATTACCCTGTTGTTGAGACAGAACTGCCCACATGCCTACTTATGAAGCATCTACCTCCACCACAAAGGATATCGTGGGATCTGGATGTTTGAGCAATGGGGCGGAGATGAAACATCCCTTGAGTAGACAGAAGGCCTCGTTGGCTGCTGGGCTCCACAACAACCTACGAGGCCTGCCTTAAGGAGAGAGGTGAGAGGACTGGTGACAGAGCTGAAGTTCTTGATGAAATGACGGTAGAAGTTGGCAAACCCCAAAAACCATTGTAACCCCTTTATGGTGGTTGGGACTGGCCATGACCTGATGGGGCTGTCTGGTGCCCCTGCCCCATCTACCTTCTTGTCATCCATCCTCAATTCCCTGCAGGCTGATTTGGTAGCATAAGAAGGAGACAGCCCTCTGATGAAATTGGCACTTCTCATCCTTGACCTACAGGTGGTTAGCCAGGAGGCATTCCAGGACTGCTCGAACGTGAGTGATGTGATCTTTCAGGTTAGCCAAGTAGATCAAGATGTCTTCGATATACATGACCACCTGGAGTCCGAGCATGTCCCTGAACACCTTGTTAATGAATGCCTGGAACACTGACAGAGCATTGGCTAAGCCAAATGGCATCACCAAGTACTCATAGTGACCACACATCGTGCTAAACGCAATCTTCCACTCATCCCCCTCCCGGATACGGATGAGATTGTAAGCACTCCACAGGTCCAGTTTGGTAATAATCCGGGTCCCGCGGAGCTGTCCGATGGCTGCTGGCAACAACCAGAGAGGCTACCGATACGCTGTGATAATCTCATTGAGTCCACTGTAGTCAATTCCTCTCCACGAAGAAGAAACCAGCCGACGCAGGAGAAGTGGTCGTGCGGATAAAACCTTGTTGGAGCCCCTCTTGGATGTAATCCTCCATGGCCTGGGTCTCAGCCACCGACAGAGGGTAGATGCGTATGCACGGAGGTGCTGAACCTGCAAGCAGGTCGATGGCACAGTCCCAGGGGCAATGAGGAGGAAGACAGGTGGCGCAGGTCTTTGAGAATACCTCCCGCAGGTCTTGGTATACCTCCAGGATGTTGGGCTGAAGGGCAACCACAGGACTCTCAACTGACGTGGAACCACAGGGGACAGGGAAGCAGGGAAGCAGGTGCTCTGGCATTCGGGTGACCAGTCTGTGATTCTCATCCTCGACCATAAGAAGGTAGGGTTATGGCGTTGAAGCCAAGGGAGGCTAAGGATGATCTTGTGAACTGGTGCACTGGTAATGCAGAAGGGGATGTTCTCCTGATGAGTGGACTCCATGGTGAGGGTGAGTGGTTGGGTGATGTGTGATGTGTGTGACGGTTCCAGATCCTAATGGTCAACTATCGAGGGCTTGAACCGGAAAAGGAGAGGAGAGCGGGTATGAGATGATATTAAGAGAGGAGACAAGGGTCTGGTCAATAAATTTAGCCGCGTCTCCCTGGAATCCACTAATGCTGTAGACACAGTACATGAGGGACAGTCAACTAGTGTGATGGACACCAAAAAGAACCTAGCAGAAAGTGATGAAGATGGAATACTCACTGCTGCCCCAAGGGGTGGAAGATCACGTGACCGTCCCTCTGCTCTTGTGGATCCCGGAATCGAAAGTGCCGGACACCGCTGGAGCTTGTGCCCTCCTTGCCCACAGTACAGACAGAGCCCCAGCTATATCCATCTGCGGTGCTCCGCCGCGGGGAAGCGTGTGACCCCTACCTCCATGGGTTAAGGCTCTGATCCCGAGTGTTCACTAAGGGAGGGAGAGATGTGATGAGAGTACTGACACTCACGAAGTGGGTTATCCAGACGGATGACCACCGCAATGAGTTTGTTTCAAGGTGAGGTCGTCGTGTCGACAGGCCAGTTCCGTCTGGACCTCCTCACGCAGACCTCTTCTGAATAGCATATGTAGCACCAGCTCATTCCATTCTCTGGAATGCTGCCACTGTCCGGAAGGTGAGCGCATACTCGGCAGCCGTCTGGTGCCCCTGCCGTATTTGAAGTAGACACTCACTCCCCCCCCCTCTCTGCCCTCCGGGGGGTGATCGAAGATACATTTAAATAGAGCCATGAACCCCTCATAGGATTCTAGCTCCTCCTCTCTCCCATACGACCGTAGCCCATTCCAACGCCCGCCCAGTCATCAGAGAAATAACCGTGACAACCTTGGTCCTCTCGGTGGTGGGAGCTCCCATCTGATATGTAAAGAAGAGGGAGCACATTAAGTAGTAAGCCACGGCATTTGGATGAGGTACTGTCGTATTTATCTGGGAGGGACATACGGGCATCGCTGACCTGAGCGGGTTGCTGAATGGGCTGTTGTGCTGGCTCGCTGGGTCGGCTGGTTGTAGAGTATCCTCCGTTAGTTGAAGGCAAGACCTCCCGGGTGTGTTCGAAACATTGCAAACTGCGAAGAACCTCTTCCATATCCGTCCCCAGTTGTGCCTGCTGGTCATGGTGTTAACGTAGAAGGTAACCCTGCTTGTCGACCATCTGAGAGATATTCGGTTTTCCTGCAGCTTCCATTGTTTGAGTCAGTATTCTGTAACGGAGACGCTGTGAGTCGAGAAACAGGTGCAGGAGAAACGTTTAATAAAACAACAAACATGAAACGAGACAACATAACAATAGAGTTTACACATGAACACAGGAACAATACTTACTGAGGAAGGAACCCAAGGGAGTGACAGATATAGGGGTGGTAATCAGGAAGGTAATGGAGTCCAGGTGAGTATCATGGTGGAACCCAGGACCGGTGGTTAGTATACCGGCGACGTTGAACGCCGGAGGGGAAGAGCTGGAGTAGGCGTGACAATGAGGTAGTTATATGCAGGATCAAAAAATAATAATACTAGCAGCAACATATGGCGTGTGTGTTAGGAGAGAGTCATTTGAATAGAGGCAATGCAGATAACGCTGATGACTGGGAACGCGCCCGGTTTGGACTCATCAGACCAAAGGACAGATTTCCACCGGTCTAATGTACATTGCTCATGTTTCTTGGCCCAAGCAAGTATTTTCTTCTCATTGGTGTCCTTTAGTAGTGGTGTCTTTGTATCAATTCGACCATGGAGCCCTGATTCATGCAGTCTCCTCTGAACAGTTGATGTTGAGATGTGTCTGTTACTTGAACTCAGTGAAGCATTTATTTGGGCTGCAATTTCTGAGGCTGGTAACTCTAATGAATTTATCCTCTGCAACATAGGTAACTCTGGCTCTTCCTTTCCTGTGGCGGTCCTCATGAGAGCCAGTTTCATCATAGCGCTTGACTTGTTTTTGCAACTGCACTTGAAGAACATCTCCCGGGTGGCGCAGTGGTCTAGGGCACTGCATCGCAGTGCTAGCTGCGCCACCAGAGTCTCTGGGTTCGCGCCCAGGCTCTGTCGCAGCCGGCCGTAACCGGGAGGTCCGTGGGGCGACGCACAATTGGCATAGCGTCGTCCGGGTTAGGGAGGGTTTGGCCGGTAGTGATATCCTTGTCTCAGTATGTAAAAAAAAAAATGTATGTAATAAAATGTATGCACTCTACTGTAAGTCGCTCTGGATAAGAGCGTCTGCTAAATGACTAAAATGTAAATATATGTAATGTAAGAAACTTTCAAAGTTCTTGAAATGTTCCGCATTGACTGACCTTCATGTCTTATAGTAATGATGGACTGTCATTTCTCTTTGCTTATTTGAGCTGTTCTTACCATAATATGGACTTGGTCTTTTACCAAATAGGGCTATCTACTGTATACCACCCCTACCTTGTCACAACACAACTGATTGGCTCAAAAGCATTAAGAAGGAAAGAAATTCCACAAATTAACTTTTAACAAGGCACATCTGTTAATTGGCTGGTTAAGAGAATGCCAAGAGTGTGCAAAGGGTGGCTACTTTGAAGAATCTCAAATATAAAATATATTTTGATTTGTTTAACAACTCTTAAGGATTAGCCCCTTTTTAAAAGTTATGTCTAAAATGACACACCCAAATGCAATTTAGATTTTGGACATTAGATGGCATCCGTCTATGTGCAAAGTTTTAGACTGATCCAATGAACCATTGCATTTCTGTTCAAAGTTTTGTATCAAGACTGCCCAAATGTGCCTTATTTGTTTATTAATAACTTTTCATGTTCAAAATTGTGCACTCTCCTCAAATAATAGCAGGGCATTCTTTCACTGTAATAGCTACTGTAAATTGAACAGTGCAGTTAGATTAACAAGAATTTAAGCTTTCTGCCAATATCAGATATGTCTATGTCCTGGGAAATGTTCCTCATGCTACTCGCATTAGCCTACGTTAGCTCAACCGTCCTGTGGAAGGGACACCGATACCGAAGAAGTTTCACACTTTTTTGGTCACTACATGATTCCATATGTTATTTCATAGTTTTGATGTCTTCGCTATTATTCTACAATGTAAAAAATAGTAAAAAATAAAGAAAAAACCCTTGAATGAGTAGGCGTGTCCAAACTTTTGACTGGTACTGTATGTGCACAGGAGGCAACAGCTTAGACCGCTAGATCGTCCTAGGCCTCTACTGTGTGGTTTTATACTTGTTTTTGATTCCCAAATGTTCACTGACAAATATTCCTTTGTGTTCTTTCCACAGAGGAGTAACCATGCTGCTGTACCAGTGTCCTGAGAATACCAATACTGGCAATACCACTACCTCTCTCTAGCTTGATCGTTCGACAACCACTCACGCAAGATTTCCTGACGGATATAATCCAATTCATCCCTCCATATTTTGGATATTCCTATCGAAGCAATAGTGACACAGGCAAATTTGAAAATGGTTCCAGCTCCCTGTCCACTTGTGTATGTTTTCTGTTTACGCACTTTACACATCACAGGGACTTTCAAAACCAGTAGGTTCTCTCAGTAAATTGTTGGAATGGTTTTGTCATTGGAAACTCATCTGCAGATCTGAATTTGTACCAAATCTGCAGACAGACATTGTATGTGCAGGGTAACCATGAGAGCATTGTATTGTATGATAGCAGTAGATAACTGCAAGAGAAACCCTCTGATCCGAAGTCTGCCTGCGCTACGTTAGGGTAGGGACCAGTCCAAATCTGTCTTCCCCAATCCTATGCCCTCAAACACTAATTTAGCACTATACTGTACATCGTTGTGAAAGTAAAGCCAATCAGCATGCTCAACTGTACGAACTCAGTTATTCAGGGTATTCACGACCAGACAAAAATATATATCAGGGCCTGATTGTTCTCTTTGCAACCTAGGTGTCAATATTTGCGAAGTAATACCGTATGTGAATGTATTTTTACTGTGAAAAGGTGTAAAAAAAAAAGTATATTGGTGCCCATCATATCAGTGTCTTAAATCATTATTTTTACCCCGCTTCTTGTGAGTTATAATGTGGACAAAAACAAATAACAGTCTAAAAACAACATTCACTATCTTCACACTTGAGAAAAAAATCATATAAATCTTGAATCAGGGACAAAACTTTACCGGGCAGCTGCTGTTGAATCAGTGCAGGGTGACGCCTTGGGACATTCACCATTCCTGGCTAGCGCTGCTGCATCAGCACCTGTATTCCTGGCAATCTGGGCATTCCGCCCTCCCTTGCCTCTCTCGGGATGAACCAGAAGTTTGAGAAGTTGGACTTGCAGACGGACCAGCGCTGCCAGCCTCTGGTCTACACCGTGGAGGAGCTGGAGTGCAAGATTTGCTATAACCGCTACGACACGCGCACCCGCAAGCCCAAGGTGCTGGGCTGCCTCCACCGCGTCTGCGCCAAATGCCTGAAGAAGATTGTGGAGAACTCGTCCCCCAGCATCGTCAGCTGCCCCTTCTGCCGCCACGAGACGCACGTGCCCTACGAGGAGATCTGGCTGCTGCAGGACGACAGCAACATCCTGGCCATCCTCACCTATCAGGACCGGGCCAGGAAGAGTGGCGGTTCCATCACCCCTGGCGGGGAGGTACTGCTCACCCCAAGCAGCCTGAGCGGGAGCGGAGGTGGAGGGGACGGCTGTGGTGGTGATTCTGGGGGTGACTGCGTCACAACCGGCGAGCAGTCGCATAGCTCCTCCGACTGCCTGGTCATCACCATCATGGAGGTGCCGGGCGAATCGCAGTCATCGGACTCCATGAGCATGCTCAATATGGTGCGCCTGTACCGGCCCGCAAGCCTGGCCTCGCAGCCCTGCGACATGCCCTTGCAGAAGTGTGGGGCTTGGACCTCGCGCAACTTTCCCAGCTTCCTAATCGGTGTCCTGTGTCTGGTCTTCTTCTCGTCGCTGCCACTGGGCATCTACCTGCTGATGATCCAGCAGCTCACCCTGGGCGTCATCCTGGTCAGCCTGGTGCCCTCCACCCTAGTTCTGTGTGTGTTCTATGGCTTCTGTCAATGCCTTTGCCATGAGATCATGCAGTCAATAGCTACATAGTCACGTCCCCACTTCACTCCCCTCCCCTACTCAACCCCCTAATACCAATGTATGTCTACCTGTGGACATGACATAGCGAGACCTGTAAAAGACCAAACCAAATCACTGATGCATATCTACAGTGCCGTGAAAAAGTATTTTCTCCCTTTCTGATTAAACCCTACTTTTGCATATTTTTGATACTGAATGTTATCAGATCTACAACCGAAACCTAACATTACATAAAGGGAACCTGAGTGAACAAATAACACAACAATTACATATTTATTTCATTTATTTAATGAACAAAGTAATTGCCCCTTCACACTCAATAACTGGCCGTGCCACCATAAGCTGCAATGACTCCAACCAAACGCTTCCTGTAGTTGTTGATCAGTTTCTCACATCACTGTGGAGGAATTTTGCCTCACTCTTCCATGCAGAACTGCTGTAACTCAGTGACATATGTGGGTTTTCAAGCATGAACTGCTCGTTTCAAGTCCTGCCACATCTCAATTGGGATTAGGTCTGGACTTTGACTAGGTAATTCCAAATCTTCAAATGTATTGCTTTTAGCCATTTTCATGTAGACTTGATTGTGTGTTTTGGATCATTGTCTTGCCCCATGGCCCAGCTGCTCTTCAGCTTCAGCTCACAGACAGATGGCCTGACATTCTCCCGTAGAATGATCTGATACAGAACAGAATTGATGGTTCCTTCTTTTAAGGCAAGTCATCCAGGTCCTGACGCAGCAAAGCATCCCCAAACCATCACACTAACACTACCATGCTTGGCCGTTGGTATGAGGTTCTTACGGTGGAATGCAGTGTTTGGTTTTTGCCAGGCATAATTGGACCCATGTCGTCCAAAACGTTGACTCAAGTTTGCCAAAAAGCACCTGGAAGCACTTGGATGATCAAGACTCTTGAAATAATGTTCTTTGGACAGATGATTCAAAAGTGTAAGGGGGCAAATACTTTTTCACTGCACTGTATATCCCCTCTCCTTTGTAAAATACACCCCTACCCACCCCTTTCTTTCTTATTTCCCACTTCAGATAATACCAGCACTAAAACGAACAATTCCGACTGACCACTTGGATTAGGATGTAGGGCTTTCCACTGGAACATTCAAGGCAAGCCAACCTGTGCAACACCCATGACCTGATGAATGGTTTTCTAATTACACAGCTCAACCTACATCAGATTGCTGTTGTTTGTGTTTATACGGCTTACCGGAATGGGCTTTAGTTATTGTGACGATCACTAAACTGTATTGTTCAAAAAGAATACGACCCTCTCATGCTCTACTATGGCAATGACTGCACATACACTGTTAACCTTATCGTGGTAGAATACCTATCTGCTTGACCTATGGGATACGGACTATGAAAACCCATAGTTTTAGGGATGTATTCAGACATACAGCACAGTCTCCATGTATACTGTTGAAGTTCCGAGTTGCCTTTGTAAGGCATGTCTGTCTGTGCCCCTGCAGTAACTTAATGTTGTAATATGAACTTGTCTGTGTTATTGCATTTGGAATGGACAAACCGCCTAACGCCTAAACTGTTACTAGATATTTCAATAAAGACTCAAGACACTTTTGTGATCTTTGCCATTATTTTTTACATTTCTCCCATAACCCACACTTCATGGGCAACTATCCAATCTGCAGTTTTAATAGGATACAATCACATTCCTTATACTTCACAATTACAATGGAATAAGTATTATGTAAAAAGCACCAAAAACATTATCCAATATATGTTGGTTCTTGCATCATTTATTTAGACATGGAAGACAAGACAAAGCTACATACATTGCTTGAATTAAACTACCCTCAGGAGACTGGAGAAATCAAAATATTATCCCACAATATGTGTATCTGTTTATGCAGAACAATTTCCCCCAGTGAAAAGTGTACCATTTGGTGATGTGTGAATCACTGGATTCAGTTGCAGCCCCACAGACCCATTTCGCTAAATTCCTGACATTTTGCTAACTCGATGAGCTAATTTTTGTGACCTTACTCTGAAGACCTTGGCACATGGAAACACCCGTGCGGCATCGAAGGTCCTCAGCTCTTCAAAGCTTCTAGTTAGTTATCACTGGAGCGCAACTTGAAGGAATACCTGTCTAGCACGATCAAATGCTGCTAATTATAAGAAACCTCACGTAGCATTAGATGATGTCAACCTTGGAGACCAGGGTTCGTTCTCCGTGTCCATCCTTTCTACTCTCCCCACTTGATCTTTCGACCTTTACGTTACCCCTTTTACTGTTTCAATTAAACATTTTCCAAAAACACAATTTTAGATTTGATTAGGGGAGCATAATGAACCTCTGTCAAAACTTGAGGCAAACAGACAGAGTTTCATTCCACAACGCTATATATCAGTTTTTCAGAAATTTAGGTAAATTTGTTTTTTTTAGTTAAAGATTGGTGTGTTTTTTCACTATCTAATCATGGCATGGCAGACATGTTCAATGACAGACATGCATTTGTTTGAAATCTATTACTTGACGGTTTCATTTCAGAGAGACAAAGAACCATGTTGTTTTTATGCAAAGTGCTATATATCCGCCTCACTCAGTGAAACAAGTAGTACTGCTAGTAAGTAAATGCCTTCGTCTTAAGATAGCTAGGTGAGACAACCACATATCACAGTCCAATATACAGGATACGAACATTCCATGCCAGCTAAACAATGGCTTGCAAAAGTATTCAGAACCCTTGGATTTCTTCACATTTTGTTGTGTTACAAAGTATGATTAAAATAGATTTTTTTTTTTTTTTTTTTTTTGTCAACAATCTACACAAAATACTCAGTAATGTCAAAGTGGAAGAAATCGTTTTTTATTAGTATTAACATACATTTAATAAATAAAATATAATTGTTGCCTAAGTATTCACACCCCTGACTCCATACAGGTTAGAAACACATTTGGCAGTAATTACAGCTGAGAAACTTATTGGGTAAGTGGAAGACCTTTGCACACCTGGTGTGTGAAATATTTGCCTATTATTCTTGCAAAATTCTTCAAGCTCTGTCAAGATGTTGGGGATCATGGCTAGACAGCCATTTTCAAATCTTTCCATCATAATTCAAGACGATTTAAGTCAACACTATAACTTGGCCACTTAGGAACATTCACTGTCTTCTTGGTAAGCAACTCCAGTGTAGATGTGGCCTTGTGTTGTAGGGTATTGACCTGCTGAAAGGTGAATTCCTCTTCCAGTGTCTGGTTTAAAGCAGATTGAAGAAGGTTTTGCTCTAGGATTTTGTCTGTGCCCATTTCTATTTTTCCTGAAAACTCTCCAGTAATTTTTCAATGTCAAGCATATCCATACTATGATGCAACCACCACCATTCTTTTAAATAAGGAAGCAGTTACTCAGTGGTGTTGTGTTGGATTTGCTCCAAACATAGGGCTTTGCATTTAGACCAAGTGTATTCCTTTGACATGTTTTTTTTTTTTTTTGCGGTATTACTTTAGTGCCTTGTTGTTTTGGAATATTTGTATTTTCACTACAATGTTGTTGATCCATCCTCAGTTCTCTTCCATCACAGCCATTGAAACCTGTAGCTGTTTTAAAATCAATAATGGCCTCATGGTAACATCCCTGAGAAGTTTCATTCCTGTCCTGCAGCTCAGTTGAGGAGGATGACTGTATCTTTGGGGTGTCTGGGTGGTTTAATAGATAATGCACAGCATAATTATTAACTAGACCAAGCTTTACGAGATATTCAATGTCTGATTTGTTATTGTTACCCATCTACCAATCACTGCCCATCTACCAATCACCCACAGCCCTTTTTTATGAGACTTTCAAAAAGCTCCGTGGTCTTTGTAGTTGAATCTGTCCTTGAAATTCAGTACTGAGGGACCTTACAGAGGTTGTATGTATGCGGGACATAAGAAGGGTTAGTCAGCCTAGTGGTTAGAGCGTTGGGCCATTAACCGAAAGGTTTCTGGTTGAATCTCTGAGCTGGCATAAAAATATGTTGTTCTGCCCCTGAGCAAGGCAGTTTCCCTTTCATTTAAAGAATAATGTCAGCCCCAATTATTTCACACTGAGTGAGTCCATGTAACTTGTTATGTTATTTGTTAAGCCAAATTTTACTCCTGAAATAATTTAGGCTTGCCTAAACATTGAGGCTGAATACTTATGCAACGACTATATTTTAGTTATTTAATTTCTTATTCAACTTTTTTATTAAGTCACATTTTTCTTCCACTTTGACAAAGTATCGTTGACAAAAAATTACAATTAAATCAATTTTAATCCCACTTTGTAACACAATAAAATTGGAAGAAATCCAAGGGGTCAGAATCCTTTTGCATTTAGCATTTTTCATATACATTTGAAATCTATAGTATGAATAAAAAATCTTAGAACTGTAACATTTTACACACACATGAAAGTACCCACAAGCAATCATTTCTGATTAAAAAATACAAATGGAAGAATTGGTGGATAAAGCGTTTTGGAAATAAACTATTCAGTTGTTTTCTGTCCCCAATTGACGTAAAGTACTTTTATTTTGGAAGAAGAGCAAGAGACCAAATGGTTCCATGGGCCTCAGCTGCTTGGGTTGGCCTAAATGAAAAGTGTTTCCCTGAAGACCAATTCCTGCCAGTGCCAGCGAGGAAAGACTAAGCAGGGGGGTGTGGAGGAGGAAGCCGAATACTGAGGGTTTATCCTGAAGTTCCTCAGTTGTATTCAGTCTTGTGTCGAAGGCTGTCAACTTGGCCATAGGCTATAAGAAAGCATGAGACCCTGGGGAGTCTTTTCAAAACAGAGGTGAGTTAGCTATTTGTCTGTTGACGTTTGGTGATTGGTAAATTGCTAAGTAGCTAATAACTCTTGATTCCAGATTCCTGTATTTTGTGTTTCATATGTGGTCATGATAAAGTTGGTGGAAATTAGTGGAGTTATTAGTGGTGGCAGAGTATAGATTTGGATTGTAGATTCTGGAATACTGATAGTAATGCTAAGAATATTTTTTAATTGAAATATAAAGGGAGAGGATGAGGGATATTTGCTGTCTAGCCTTGAACCCTTAAAGAAAATACAACTTCATGATACTTTTAAAGTGAACATTAAATGCCAATCATCATAATCATCATCATCAGAGATGACTATCAATATTCAGGACTATATTGGTTTTATAATAACAATACATTCCCCTGGTTTAGTGAAGTTGTGAGAATTTTTTATTATTTGTATTTATTACTGTCATTTATTTAGTCTGTACCATGAATAGGCTATGGTTTGATAGCCTTAAGGTTAGAGATGTGAGCCGGTAACCAGAGGGTTCCCGGATTTTATCCCCTAGATGCTTGATAGGGATCCTACAGGAAGCGAGCTGGCAGCTGGAGGGTTAACGGCTTCAATATCCCATATAATACCTACTTTTGTGCTCTTGAGCAAGGCACTTTAGATGTGTGTAAGTGTATGGCTAGCTAGTTAGTGGTGGTGCGCGCTAATAGCGTTTCAATCGGTGACGTCACTTGCTCTGAGACCTTGAAGTAGTTGTTCCCTTGCTCTGCAAGGGCCGTGGCTTTTGTGGCGCGATGGTTAACGATGCTTCGAGGGTGGCTGTTGATGTGTGCAGAGGGTCCCTGGATCGACCCCAGGTAGGGGCGAGGAGAGGGACGGAAGCAATACTGTTACATAAGGTTGGGTAATGAGACAGCAAAAAAGATAGAATATCTGTGTAAATGGACCAATTATGGAAGTATTGTATTACATTTTGTTGTATGGTTTCTCTGTGCAGGTTCAGATCACAGGAGGTTCTTTATTTGGGGACGACGGGCTTGTGATAATGGCTGGAGTGGAAGAGGTGGAAGGGTATCAAATACACCACACACACATGGTTTCCATGTGTTTGACGCCATTCCATTTGCTCCGTTCCAGACATTATGAGCTGTCCTCCCCTCAGCAGTCTCCACTGGTTCAGATGAATCGTGGCGGAAGTCAGTGGATGAGCTCCAGGCTAGGAAGCAGCAGGTCACAGAGTTTGAGGTTGTCCAGCAGGCCCTGAGCAAGGTGACTGCCTGTTTCCAACAAATGGCCACCTCTGTCAGAAGCAACTCGGACGGCAGATTTCTGAGATGGGCGAGACCAGAGCACTGGCTTATAGAATCTGCACAGGTAAGGCCACTGCAATGCTGTTGAATGCTTAATGGACCTCAAGATCTGGACCCTTCCATTCAAATTCAGGATATATCTTTTGAAGTGCAACATTTTCAGCCCGTTGGTGTCTATAAAGTATACAATATTGTAATTGACAGAACTGTCATTTTAACAGATCAATTACATCTGGAACTGAAACCACAAGTGCAAGAATTTGTGTACTTGGGAAATGCATTGTATAGTGTGTGCATCATATGCAAATTCCACTCCGTCTGTGTTGTCTCATGATCCAGGTTTGCAGACAGCTGGGAGACTCTGGACAAGAAAATCAACAGGTGGGGGGGGTGGTGGGTTCTCGTCCTCACTGGGTTAGAGAAGCACCAACAGGACCTGTCAAAGCCAGTGACGTAATAGACCGCTTCCCCTTGAAACAAAGGAATGACCATTGGGCCCTGGTTAAAACAGGGGCTTCTGGTGGCGTCGGTCCAACCCCCCCCCGGCTAGCAGTGGAGTACTGAAGACGCCTGGGTGGAGGGTGCCCAGTCTCAGAACGAGTGTGACTGGAAGAGATAGAGGTGGTGTCCCAAGATGGTATCATCCCCTAAACTGTTAAGGTGATGTATTTTGTCTATTGACTTGACAAATTTGGGGTGTAATCTTGAACACTTGGTTACTGAATGTTGTCAGTGATGCAGAGAAAAACACATGCAGGCATAAGTCATTTTCATTTGGCTAATAAAATGACTGGTGGACAAATGTCTTTGGGTAGTCAAAGCTGCATAACTGCTCCCTAACACCAGTGTTACACTAAGGGAAATTGCTTCCAGTTAGGGCTGACAGTGAGGACTTGTGAAGAGCAGAATGGTCAACCTTTGCATTATCAAAAGTTGGTTTTCGAGAAGTTTAAAATGCCATCTTAAAAGTACCAGTGGCTTGGCACCAAGTGTGAGCAAGTACACCAGAGCCATGGCCCAGTGAGACATGGGTGTCAGACCGCATAGATGGGGGAAGAACCCGTGTAGAATACTGGGATAAATCCTGATGGATATCCAATCTAAATTTACAAGCAGCCTTTGAAGGCATTATGAACTATGCAGAGGATAGATGTTTATGGTCATTATATCCATCATAAGTATTGAAGTTAGTGATAGATAAATATATTTTTCAAAGTGAAATAAAGCCAAATGTTGAGTGGAAAGTAACCAATAGAGCCAAAATTAACATACCTAGACATCTTTATTCACATAGAGGTCATACAAACAAAAATATTGTACAGACATACCCAGTATTGAAATGTACATAATTAGAGTATAGAAAAACACAGACATAAAACACATGGCAGGATTGTAATAGCTTGAGTCAGTTCTTGTAGGTTGTGTTCAAATGGACTTTGAAGGCTGAAAGAAAAACATCCTTTGCTTAATATAGTGCAAGTTTGTTTAACATCATACAACTTGACTCGTGACACGAGTATTAACAGTGTGCGTCCCAAATGACCTATGGGCCCTGGTCAGAAGTGCACCATGTTGGGACAGATGTGTCCATATACTAACCTTCCTGGTTATCCCAAAGCTCAGCAGCAGCAGTGTTCAATGGACTCTCAATGTTGGGCTCTGAAGACATAGTAGTACAAAGTTAAAATTGGACAGTGGCACACCAACTCAAAACAATAATAAAAACAGGTGACAACTTGGACAGTGATTTGATCGCAAAGCACTGTTAAACCTAGTTGGTTGGGTGAATTCCAGTGAACTTGATGAACTGAGTGCCATTTATTAATCTGTTGGAAGTGCCTTACCTCCTAATAAACTCTGGATGGACAGAAGAATGGACCGTACGTCGTACAGGGCTGACCATTTGTCTTTCAAGATATCGAGACAGATGAAGCCCTGATCATCGACGTTGGGGTGAAAACATGGCGTGACGAACTTCACTCGGGGGGCTTTGTACGGGTAGCCACTGGGGAACTCCAACGACAGCTTGTACCTCAGGCCTTCGTAAACCTAAGAATGAACGATGGAAGATTTTTGTTATACTGTTTGTGTGCAAAAGCATTTCACAGCAAGCGTTTGAATGTTCAAAGGAGTTATACCGTAGACCTTGTTGGCCATGTTCATATGGTATAGGGTTACTGTTCTTAAAATCTGAGCAACTACTGAGGCTGTACTTTTCATGCTGGGGTAGAAAGTAAACACGACTTACTGTTCCCTGCGCTCCGTCTATCGTTCCTATCCACTTAAAAAGGTTGTCAGACTCCGGGAAAGCGGAGATCCCTTTATCTCCAGACATCTACACGATGAAGAAATAAACATCAGATCAAGGAAATAGCAATTCTACAAAATATGTTGATTGCTATCTCAAATTGTGATTATAAAGAGATGGTCCTACATGGGGAACACTTACCATTAGTGTCATAAGTTCTTGTTGAAGTCTAGGATATAAAAAGCAAAGATTCAGAAATGCCCAAACTTTTTACACCGACTAGCCTATGGCCAAATAGTGGCACCAATCAAATTACAGAATACTGTCTGGTTCCTCCACTTACATGTTAACGTTACTTTCCTACTAAAGCTGGGAACTAAGATTAGCTTAAATCTAGATGAACAAAACTAAATGTCAAACCTTTTCGTGACTGAGCCCTTTGCTGCACTCCCACCGGTCTCAGTGCCTTTCAGAGCTGCTGTGGATGAGGCTGCTGCAGGGTCCATATTTTGAGAGGCCATTCTTCTACTGGAAGAACAATCGAGAGGACGATAATTAGCTAACGTCGGAAACTAAACTAGCTTGCTAGTAAAGACAAATATTAGCTACTTGAAAACACTCAAGTGCACGGCATTTTGCTTCGCGCCTGCAAGCAACTAACCAGGGTGTTGTCATGACGTTAGTTAGCTGAATTTTTAAATTGCCTAGTTATCCATTTCAGCTAGCAAGGCATAGCTAACGTTAGAAATGTTTGCATTGGCTAACGTAGGCCACATATATCCTGGGCTAGGCACAACACAATTTACCACGGTTAGCTAATAACACATGAGTATGTTTGCTAATAATGTTAGCTAGCTAGTTAAACATTGTTACAGCGCAAATACAAGCTACATTAGCTAGCCAGCTAACGGTTAGCTGAGTGAGTGTTATCTTGTTGCAGCATAAAACAGGTTGAATGACTTCTTTAGCCACCTAACGTTAGCTGAATAACCAACTTAGAACAACCAGCCCCCAACAAAAATAAGCCTCAAATGTTGCCATAATGTAACTTGCCTGATGTGTCTGTTCTGTCTTCACCAACTCAGTTTTACTGCTACTGAGATTTTCAAACAGTGTAGATATCCCGCCCCCGTTTAAATGTTATTTCTCAAAACGGTGTCACAGCTCTGTTTGCGAACATGACCAATCGCAACTTCATGTTTTAAACAAAGCAACTCCGTAGCAACCATTTGAAAGAATGCGCCTACTAAATACGTCGATGTGATTGGGGGAAAGATCATTCGGAAGTGACAGATTGCCAAATGGTTGGTCCGAATTCATTTGTACAGGTCTGTGCTATTTGGCATCCTTGGGACGACCCTAATCTTAACCTCTGTCTACACCCACTGGAATATCGTGCTGGGGGGCCATGCGCCTGTCACAGAGGTCAAATTGTTTTAAATTAATAATTCATTTAATTTAATAGTTCATGACAGTAACCCTCCAAAAACAATTTTTTTCATTAACCTTTTTTAAATTCCATATATGTACTAGTAAGTGAAGTGTTTGTTTATTGGGCTTCATAGTGTGACTGAAAAAGTGCCCCAGGATATGAAAACCTCCCCCCCAAAATTCTGATTGAAAGTATAATGCTGGGCATACACTACATGATTTCTTAAATCTTAACAACTTGGATGTGCTCACATTTCTCTATTTCCTTGTCCCAAATCCTCAACCCCAGGACATGGGTGCTCACGTTACACAATGATTCCTATTTGATCCTGCCTTCCTCTTCTCCGTTGTCTTAGGGAAAAAACTCTTACATGCAAACAGCAAGCTGCTTTATAAGTGTGCACATTATTATGTGCAGAAACATCACCCCAAAAAAAGACTGAGGCGTAGAATTTGCACCAGCAGATGAATGGGCAGACATGGAGAATATGGATTTATTTACAGAGGGAATTGGAGGTGAAAACTTTTCATATTGAAAAGGCAGCTGCATTCTCTCCACAACCACCAATCTGTCATCATTGTGGCTAAACCCTGCCTATTTCTACAATTTATCTTCTTAAAATCAGATTTTAAATTTAACCCTAAACTTAACCAGGTTAGGTAAACCTTAACCCTAACCCTAACCTTTCTTACTTTATGCCTAACCCTAACCTCAAATTAAGGTTTTCAGAAATGTTTACGATATAGCCTATTTTGACATAGTGGCTGTCTTAAACTAGTGACAACTTGCAGGTTGCTGCTTTCCTCTTAGCCATCCTTGTTTTGGTCTCCAATGCTGAGTGCTCATTGGCTCTTGGCAGTAGTCCTTGTCCAATCGCGTCGTAGCAATGCTCATAATACAAGATGCCAAAATTTCTGACATGCCAGAAAATTATCAGGACATCTGACAGGGGTCTGGAGAACAGAAAGGCCGGCATCGGTGCGTCCTTACCTTGCTCAAACTACACGAATCCCAACGTACTGATCCTGCACATGTTCATAGAATTTCAACCCGATCATGAAAAGTTGTCTCGGACGGCAAATAAACGTGACAAATTCGTGGCGAAGTCATGTAGTGTATGTCCGGCTACCGGGGATATCGGCGAATAGATGCCATGGTCAAGGCTACAACGGCGCTAGTGCGATGAGTGGAGCTTACGCAGCTTTTCAAAGCTCATATCAGACCGTGAGCCTAATGCTTCTTATCTTTACTGAACAAAAATATAAATGCAACATGTAGTGTTGGTCCCATGTTTCATGAGCTGAAATAAAAGATCCCAGAAATGTTCCATATGGCCAAAATGCTTATTTCTCTCAAGTTTTGTCCACAAATTTGTTTGACATCTCTGTTAGTGAGCATTTTTCCTTTGCCAAAAGACTCCATCCATTACACAGATGTGCTGGGGACAATAAAAAGCCACTCTAATATGTGCAATTTTGTCACACAATAACAAATGTCTCAAGTTGAGGGAGTGTCCAATTAGCATGCTGAATGCAGGAATGCCCACCGGAGCTGTTACCAGATAATTGAATGTTAATTTCTCTACCATAAGCCACCTCCAACATCATTTTAGAGAATTTTGGCAGTACGTCCAAACGGCCTCAACAGCAGACCACCTGTAACCACACCAGCCCAGCACCTCCAAATTTGGCTTCTTCACCTGCGGGATCGTCTGAAACCAACCACCCGGACAGCTGATGAAACTGTGGGGTAAAAGCCTTATTGTGGGGAAAAACTAATTATGATTGGCTAGGACTGGCTCCCGAGTGGGTGGGCCTGTCTCCCAAGTGGGTGGGCCTATGCCCACCCATGGCTGCACCCTAGCCCAGTCATGTGAAATCTATAGATTAGGGCCTAATGAATTTATTTCAATTGACTGATTTTCTCATATGAACTGTAACTGTAAAATCTTTGAAATTGCTGCATGTTGCGTTCAGAATAGTTATTTAGTTTAGAAAACAATCTCACTGCAAAAGCGACAGTTGCAGGGATGGTTACAAACAGCTTGAGTGCCGTAGCAACATCAGGGAAACTGGGCAGAAAGGAGGAGTGCGTCAAATACAGCAGATCAGTAACATCTTTAATTGAGCCGCTCATTCTCCTTGATTGCCGGCCTCAACATGTTAAAGAGATGAACTGTATAGGAAGCTCCAGGGACAGGTCGTCTGGATACTGGGCAGCCAATAAAGTGGCATAAGCAAACAGATTATCATATTTAGCATATAACAGTTTTTGAGGGCTTGAACAAAAAGATCTGTTTGCGATTTTCGTTCAAATCAAATCAAATTTTATTTGTCACATGCGCCGAATACAACAGGTGTAGACCTTGCAGTGAAATGCTTACTTACAAGCCCTTTACCAACAATGCAGTTAAGAAAATAGAGTTAAGAAAATGTTTACTAAATAAACTAAAGTAAAACATTTAATTACATTTTTAAAAATAAAGTAACACAATAAAATAACAATAATTAGGCTTTATACAGGGGGTACCGGTACCGAGTCAATGTGTGGGGGTACGGGTTATTTGAGGTCATTTGTACATGTAGGTAGGGGTAAAGTGACTATGCATACTGGTGAACCGGCTTTGAGTTGTGTGGTTGCAATATCAAGTCCCTTATCTCTGGTATATCTTGGCATGCATCTTTCAAGACTACATCCGCAGTGGAATGAACATATAATGCCCAATGTCTCAGGAAAGACTGCCTGGGTTGGCAATACACAGTATAGAAAACATTTGGGCCCACAACCTGGACCTACAGATCGTGGTGAAAACATTTGCACACAAAAAAGGAGTACTTCAGGACACAAGGGGAGTCTCTCAAGTTGGACTTAATTTGATTTAGGCCCATTTTAATTAACCTTGAATTTTGCAGCCCATTTATGTAGGCTATTAGCCAGACAACAATATGCCTAAATAGTGGCTGAATTTATCCTCAAGCCAGCTACTTTTTTCCTCATTGTTAGGATATTTGATGTGTAATGTTTATTAAAAAGTTCATAAATAACACACCTAAATCGCAGCTAATGACATTATGGGGGTGGCAGGTAGCCTGACGAGTAGAAGCGAATCCCTGAGCTGACAACCTCCTCCCCCCCCAAAAAACTTAGGGTTGTCCTTGGGCTTTCTGTAGCCACGAACCCTGTCGTCGTCGCTGTCCTCCATAATCTCCTTCCGTCTGTCGCCAAGGAAGGGTTTCGCATCTCCCCATCACTTCATCCCATGTCCAGAAATACTTCCCTCTTTGGGCTTGGTCCTGGTTTGATGGGATATTCTGTCACGTCCGCTGGAATAATTATTGGACCAAACTGCAGCGCGATATGGTTTCCACATATTATTTATTAGAAACACACAAAACAACAAAGAAAGAAACAAACAACAAACCGTAACTAAGAGGTGTAACATACACTAACTCAAAACAATATCCCATAAAATACAGGTGGAAAAAATGCTACTTAAATATGATCCCCAATTAGAGACAACGATAGCCAGCTGCCTCTAATTGGGATCATACCAAACACCAACATAGAAAAACTAAACTAAACCCCCCCCCCCCCCCCGTCACGCCCTGACCTACTCTACCATAGAAAATAAGGGCTCTCTATGGTCAGGACGTGACACCCGCACCTATTTCAGTCAAGCATTGGACGTCCCAAGGATCCCGGACCATTTTCAACGGTAGTCATCCACAAATGAAAACGGGAAAGTCCATGGGTCGTCCCAACTCTGACGTCACCCCACTGACATAGCGGGAAGTAGGGGTACTGAGGGTGCTATAACGGCATTTTCTATTGCATCAGGATTAATGCTGAATGTTTCTAAATGTGAAATCTTATGTTTATTTGACTCTGATGATAAAGAAATTGAAAATATTCCTGTAAAGGACTGTGTTAAATATTTAGGAATACATCTGTCAAAAAAACACTTAGTCAGACAACAACTGTCAAAAAAACACTTAGTCAGATAACATTTGAATTTCTCTCCTAAAATTAAGAGAACTAAAAATATATTTAATAATTGGCTACAAAGAGATCTTTCTATACTTGGGAGAGTACTTCTGTCCAAGGCAGAGGGACTGTCTCGTTTTGTGTACCCCTCATTATCGTTATGTGTAAATCCAGCTACTTGTAAAGAGATAAATAAGACCTTTCTTGACTTCATCTGGAAAAATAAGTCTCACAAACTAAAAAAATCTGTCCTTTCTAACAAAAGAGCTGAAGGCGGTCTAGAAGTGTTGGATTTTGTTGACATAAATAACACTTTCAAGATAAATTGGCTGAAAAAATGTTTGCTCGATACTGACTCAATATGGTATTTCATTCCAAATAATGTGTTTAATAAATTGGGAGGTCTTCGATTTTTACTGAAATGTAATTATATTCCTGAAAGATTACCTGCTAAATTGGCTAGGTTTCACCAACAAGCTTTAATGGCCTGGAAAATATGTTTCCTGCACAATTTTTCCCCTCATAAAGCTCTTTTGTGGAATAATTCAGACATTACTGTAAGGAATAAGTCATTGTTCTACCCCAGGTGGCATGAGAGGAATATTGACTTTGTTCTAGATATTTTCGACAACAAGGGTAATATTCTCACATATGAACAATTTATAACAATGAAAGAGTTGCCAATACCTTTCAGAGAGTTTATTTCTGTGATCAAAGCCGTTCCCAGTGGTCTAACTACACTTATGAAAAGTCATCTTAATTTTGGGAATGATCACAAAGTTTATCCAGAACTCAGATTGGAAGGCATGGGCTTACTTGAGAAATCTTGTTGTAATAAATATATAAGACAAATTCTTCATTCACAAAACCAACTTACACCGAGAGGAACGTTTTTCTGGAACATGCTTATTCCTGACATTGTCTGGAAAAATGTATGGTTAAGGCCTTACAAATACTGTATACCAAACAAAGTTAAGGAAGTGCACTTCAAAATTTTACATAAGATATATCCATGTAACTATGATTTCCAAATTTGTGGCTATTGATGATATCTGCGTTTTCTGTGAAAAAGAAGGTGAGAATCTGTCTCACTTGTTCTTTGAATGTACATTTGTGTCAGAATTTTGGGAAAACCTTGCAAAGTACTTATTTACCATTATGAACACTGCCTATAATTTTAACATAAAATATATTTATTTTATTTTTATATTTTTATTTAACCTTTATTTAACCAGGTAGGCAAATTGAGAACACGTTCTCATTTACAATTGCGACCTGGCCAAGATAAAGCAAAGCAGTTCGACACATACAACAACACATAGTTACACATGGAGTAAAAACAAACATATAGTCAATAATACAGTGAAAAAAAATAAGTCTATATACAATGTGAGCAAGTGAGGTGAGATAAGGGAGGTGAAGGCAAACAGATATATGTATAAATAAATAAAATATAAAAAGGCCATGGAGGCGAAGTGAGTACAACACAGCAAGTAAAATAAAAACTAAAAAACACTGGAATGGTTGGTTTGCATTGGAAGAAAGTGCAAAGTAGAGACAGAAATAATGGGGTGCAAAGGAGCAAAATAAATTAATAAATAAATACAGTAGGTAAAGAGGTAGTTGTTTGGGCTAAATTGTAGATGGGTTATGTACAGGTGCAGTAATCTATGAGCTGCTCTGACAGCTGGTGCTTAAAGCTAGTGAGGGAGATAGGTGTTTCCAGTTTCAGAGATTTTTGTAGTTCGTTCCAGTCATTGGCAGCAGAGAACTGGAAGGAGAGGCGTCCAAAGGAAGAATTGGTTTTGGGGGTGACTAGAGAGATATACCTGCTGGAGCGCGTGCTACAGGTAGGTGCTGCTATGGTGACCAGCGAGCTGAGATAAGGGGGGACTTTACCTAGCAGGGTCTTGTAGATGACCTGGAACCAGTGGGTTTGGCGACGAGTATGAAGCGAGGGCCAGCCAACGAGAGTGTACAGGTCGCAGTGGTGGGTAGTATATGGGGCTTTGGTGACAAAACGGATGGCACTGTGATAGACTGCATCCAATTTATTGAGTAGGGTTTTGGAGGCTATTTTGTAAATGACATCACCGAAGTCGAAGATTGGTAGGATGGTCAGTTTTACAAGGGTATGTTTGGCAGCATGAGTAAAGGATGCTTTGTTGCGGAATAGGAAGCCAATTCTAGATTTGACTTTGGATTGGAGATGTTTGATGTGGGTCTGGAAGGAGAGTTTACAGTCTAACCAGACACCTAGGTATTTGTAGTTGTCCACATATTCTAAGTCAGAGCCGTCCAAAGTAGTGATGTTGGACAGGCGGGCAGGAGCAGGCAGCGATCGGTTGAAGAGCATGCATTTGGTTTTACTTGTATTTAAGAGCAGTTGGAGGCCACGGAAGGAGAGTTGTATGGCATTGAAGCTCGTCTGGAGGGTTGTTAACACAGTGTCAAAAGAAGGGCCAGAAGTATACAGAATAGTGTCGTCTGCGTAGAGGTGGATCAGAGAATCACCAGCAGCAAGAGCGACATCATTGATGTAAACAGAGAAGAGGGTCGGTCCAAGAATTGAACCCTGTGGCACCCCCATAGAGACTGCCAGAGGCCCGGACAACAGACCCTCCGATTTGACACACTGAACTCTATCAGAGAAGTAGTTGGTGAACCAGGCGAGGCAATCATTAGAGAAACCAAGGCTGTCGAGTCTGCCAATGAGGATGTGGTGATTGACAGAGTCAAAAGCCTTGGCCAGGTCAATGAATACGGCTGCACAGTATTGTTTCCTATCGATGGCGGTTACGATATCGTTTATGACCTTGAGCGTGGCTGAGGTGCACCCATGACCAGCTCTGAAACCAGATTGCATAGCGGAGAAGGTGTGGTGTGATTCGAAATGGTCGGTAATCTGTTTGTTGACTTGGCTTTCGAAGACCTTAGAAAGGCAGGGTAGGATAGATATAGGTCTGTAGCAGTTAGGGTCAAGGGTGTCCCCCCCTTTGAAGAGGGGGATAACCGCAGCTGCTTTCCAATCTTTGGGGATCTCAGACGACACGAAAGAGAGGTTGAAGAGGCTAGTAATAGGGGTGGCAACAATTTCAGCAGATAGTTTTAGAAAGAAAGGGTCCAGATTATCTAGCCCGGCTGATTTGTAAGGGTCCAGATTTTGCAGCTCATTAAGAACATCAGCTGACTGTATTTGGGAGAAAGAGAAATGGGGAAGGCTTGGGCGAGTAGCAGAGGGGAGGGCAGTGCTGTTGTCCGGGGTAGGGGTAGCCAGGTGGAAAGCATGGCCAGCCGTAGAAAAATGCTTATTGAAATTCTCAATTATAGTGGATTTGTCGGTGGTGACAGTGTTTCCTATCTTCAGAGCGGTTGGAAGCTGGGAGGAGGTGTTCTTATTCTCCATGGACTTTACGGTGTCCCAGAACTTTTTTGAATTTGTGTAGCAGGAAGCAAATTTCTGCTTGAAAAAGCTAGCCTTGGCTGTTCTAACTGCCTGTGTATATTGGTTTCTGGCTTCCCTGAAAAGTTGCATATCACGGGGGCTGTTCGATGCTAATGCAGAACGCCATAGGATGTTTTTCTGATGGTTAAGGGCAGTCAGGTCAGGAGAGAACCAAGGGCTATATCTGTTCCTGGTTCTAAATTTCTTGAATGGGGCATGCTTATTCAAGATGGTGAGGAAGGCATTTTTAAAAAATGACCAGGCATCCTCTACTGACGGGATGAGATCAATATCCTTCCAGGATATCCCGGCCAGGTCGATTAGGAAGGCCTGCTCGCTGAAGTGTTTCAGGGAGCGTTTGACAGTGATGAGTGGAGGTCGTTTGACCGCTGACCCATTACGGATGCAGGCAATGAGGCAGTGATCGCTGAGATCTTGGTTGAAAACAGCAGAGGTGTATTTGGAGTGCAAGTTTGTTAGGATGATATCTATGAGGGTACCCGTGTTTACGGAATTGGGGTGGTACCTGGTAGGTTCATTGATAATTTGTGTGAGATTGAGGGCATCAAGCTTAGATTGTAGGGTGGCTGGGGTGTTGAGCATGTTCAAATTTAGGTCGCCTAGCAGCACGAGCTCTGAAGATAGATGGGGGGCAATCAGTTCACATATAGTGTCCAGAGCACAGCTGGGGGCAGAGGGTGGTCTATAGCAGGCGGCAACGGTGAGAGACTTGTTTTTAGAGAGGTGGATTTTTAAAAGTAGAAGTTCAAATTGTTTGGGAACAGACCTGGATAGTATAACAGAACTCTGCAGGCAGTCTTTGCAGTAGATTGCAACACCGCCCCCTTTGGCCGTTCTATCTTGTCTGAAAATATTGTAATTGGGGATAAAAATGTCTGAATTTTTGGTGGTCTTTCTAAGCCAGGATTCAGACACGGCTAAAACATCCGGGTTGGTAGAGTGTGCTAAAGCAGTGAACAAAACAAACTTAGGGAGGAGGCTTCTAATGTTAACATGCATGAAGCCAAGGCTATTACGGTTACAGAAGTCATCAAAAGAGAGCGCCTGGGGAATAGGAGTGGAGCCAGGTACTGCAGGGCCTGGATTCACCTCTACATCACCAGAGGAACAGAGGAGAAGTAGGATAATGGTACGGCTAAAAGCTATGAGAATTGGTCGCCTAGAGCTACTAGAGCAGAGAGTAAAAGGAAGTTTCTGGGGGCGATAAAATAGTTTAAAGGAATAATGTACAGACAAAGGTATGGTAGGATGTGAATACAGTGGAGGTAAACCTAGGTATTGAGTGATGATGAGAGAGATCTTGTCTCTAGAAACATCATTGAAACCAGGTGATGTCATCGCATATGTGGGTGGTGGAACTGATAGGTTGGATATGGTATAGAGAGCAGGGCTAGAATCTCTACAGTGAAATAAGCCAATAAACACTAACCAGAACAGCAATGGACAAGGCATATTTACATTAAGGAGAGGCATGCTTAATCGAGTGATCAGTAAGGGTCCAGTGAGTAGAGGTTGGTTGGGGTCGTGGCGATCCAGACAGCTGGCCGGGTATATGGCTATCGGTAGCAGCATAGGATGGAGGTCTGTTTGTAGATACCTCGTGCGTTTCCGTCGGTAGGTTCCGTGTAGTGGGGTTTTGTTCAGATAGCAGCCGATAGGACAGCTAACGATTAGCGGGCCTCAGGTGAGCGTTCAGGTAACGTCGGGACGGATTTGCCGGTTGGATAAATCCCTCGGGCAGATAACGTCGGCAGTCAGTCGTGAAGGCCCGGTGGGGTTCCGTATCTGCAGCAGCAACAAAAGAAACGGGTCCGGATGGTGATGGAACTCCTCAGCTGGCTAGCTCCAGCATGATTTGAGTTTGCTCCGGGGTCGACGTAAGCCAATAGTCACACGGTATGCAGCTAGCTAGCTGCGAAATCAAGGTGCAAGTGTCCAGAGCCTGCGGTTGGAATCCGGGGAAACTGGGAGAAAAAAAGTCCCGGAATGCTCCGGTCTGAGTCGCGTTGCACAAAAGTGCCGGTAGATTATCGAGCTAAAGGAATAGCTGATGACCGCAAAACGTGGGCAGCTGAAACACCAACGCTAGCTAGCAAACCGGCTAATTTCGGGGCAGCTACAGATTAGCTTCTGGCTAGCTATCGGAGTAGCTTCTGGTTAGCTATCAGGCTAGCTTCTGAATTAGCCCCTGGCTATCTTCCACGATGGATTTTCAGATTGAGGTAAATATTACTTATTGTAATTGGTGAAGCGGGTTGCAGGAAAGCTTTTGCAGGAAATCTTTTGTAGTTGAGTTCTTGGATAATAAAATAAATAAAAGATATGTGAAGAAAAGGTGTAAATATATATATATATACAGGACACGACAAGACAATACGGAAAAGACGTCTGAACTGCTAAGCCACCTTGGAGAGATAACCCAACATATAATATGTTACTATTGCAATGATAACAAAACCACTGAAATTATTGTTAATTTTTTTATTCTTGTTGCCAAATACTTTACACAAACAAAAATTCAAAAATTCTATACTAAAATTACCAATTTTTCTGATTGAATTGAATTATCTTATTAAAACACTAACCCTAGTGAATAACAACAAGAATGACACCTTCATGAATCATTATAATAAGATATTTTCAGAGTGAATATAATTGCACTTAAATTGTTTATTTTTGGTATTTTTTTTTTTTTTTTTTTGTATGTTTGAGCACTGTTAATACCTGTGTTTGGTTTGCTAGACATGTTTGATGTAGCAATGTAAGTTGATTTTTGTATTATGAATAAAATACACACACAAAAAAAGGGGTACTAAGGGTGCTGCAGCACCCCCTGATAAATCAGAAAAGTACTGTATGGCCTTTACTATTCCCAGTGGACCAAAATAGCCATTACACAAAAAAAAAACATCTTCCCACAACCATGCCCATTGAAGTTTAAATTTACAAAATGGTTAAAATGATACTTTGAGATTTTGGCAAGGAAGACCTTTATCTACTTCCCCAGAGTCAGATGAACCAGTGGATATCTTTTTTATGCCTTTGCATGCAGTTTGAAGGAAGTTGCTAACTGGTGTTAGCGCAATTGCTAACTAGCGTTAGCGCATGACTGGAAGTCTATGGGTAGCTGCTAGCACGCTAGTATATACCATAGACATCCAGTCATTGCGCTAACACTAGTTAGCATTGACTCACGAAACAACTTCTAACTTCCTTCATACTGGATGCAGAGGCATAAAAATGGTATCCATGAATTCATCTGACTCTAAGGAAGTAGATAATTAAGTGATAATACCCGAGAAGCAGTGGTGGGCCGTCAGGGCCAGCAAGGCCTTCTCTGTTGGCCTAAACATCATCAGAATATAATATTTTTTTAAATATATTTTCCCACAAATATGTATTAAATTATTCCCCAGAGTAAGAGTTATACTCTTCATTTCATAGCTTTCCTCTTGGTTGCACTGCTTTCAGCCCCAGGTTGAGATTTGGAGGGCTGGTCTTTATGTTAGATCTTTTATCCAATCATATTCAGCCATCATGTGTTGCCAGGGGTCTAAAATCTGCCCTCAGGCCTTCAGAATCAACAGTGCGGGCGCTTGTAGCTTAAAGTGAATGGAAATGAAAATTTAGTGTCAACCAATCAGCTTTAGAGTTGGCTATTGTACGCCTGCTGGCTGGCTCCAGTGTTACACAGGAGCCAGCTAGCAGGCGTAGTGCGTGCACGTCTTTTGATTGGATTACCAATATTGAGAGGCAGGTCCTATGGGCAGGTCTATGCAGAACCTCAGAACTAGGAAACTGAATTTGATAAACAAATTAATTTGCGTACTACTAAGCTGTTTTTTCAACCCACAATGGCGGAAGGAGGAGAAGATATCGATTTGGTCGAGGATATAATTATAACGCCATTCTCAAGACGAACTTTTCAAGAAACGTTAGACATTGTAAGGAGAGGTCGCCTGACGCCGACGCTGCAAAGCCTGTCACAGACGGGGAAAGGGGTTCGTTCGCCACTTTCAAAGTTCCAACTACGAGCGCTATCAATGACTCACAGGCTCCGAGAAGCACTGCAAACTGTACTGCTGGGAATGCCTATTATTTGCAAGTGATCAATTTGGTGTTTGGAGCCACACTGGCTTTGCAAACTTGAGTTGTCTAACCAAGGCAGCAACGAGACACCAAGGTACGGCTGGGCACTTACAAGCAATGGTACTTTTGAAAACTTTTGGGGACACCCGAGTGGATCTACAGCTCAACGAACAAGCGCGCAGGGCAACGGAGCTGCACAATGAAATGGTGAAGAAAAATAGGGAAATATTGAAAAGACTCATTGATTTTGTCATGTTTTTGGGTAAACAGGAACTTTCATTTAGGGGACACGATGAAAGGGCTGACTCCACAAACAAAGGGAACTACGTGGAGCTTCTTTCTTTTCTTTCTGAAAGCAACACAGATTTACAATACCACCTGTCCACTAACAAAGTGTTCATTGGGACGTCAGGCAAAATACAAAATGACCTAATTTATGCTATTCTTGAAGTGATGGGAGAAGAGATCAAAATGGAGATTAAAAAAGCTCCCTTTGTTGCTGCTATGGTGGACGAGACAACAGATGTGGGAAATGCAGCACAGCTCTCACTCGTCCTGCGTTATGTGACGGACACAGGAGTCAAGGAGCGATTTATCCGATTTGAAGATGAGACAAGCGGCAAGCGAGCTGATGACATTGTCGCTCTTATTTTCCGTTTCTTGGAGGAAAATGAATGTAGTCTGGATAAAGTTGTGGCACAGTGTTTTGATGGCGCAGCAGTCATGGCATCTGGACTCAATGGGGTGCAGGCTAAAGTTAAGGAGAGGTCACCGATGGCCTTATTCATTCACTGCTATGCACATTGACTAAATTTAGTACTGACTCAAGGAGCCTCAAAGCTTAAAGAATGCAAGGTCTTCTTTGACAACCTCAATGGCCTTGCAGCATTTTTCTCACGATCCCCTAAGCGCACGCAACTGCTGGATGACATCTGCAAGCGTCGTCTTCCTAAGGTTGCACCAACCAGGTGGCCAATACATCTAGATTGGTCAATGCAGTCTTTGAAAAGAGAGTTGCCCTAAAGGAGCTGTTTAACCACTTACTGGAACATCATGATGACCATGACGGGGATACTGTGCTTATGGCTGATGGATTCTTCTGGCTGCAAGCCCGAGGCCGGCCACAATATGACAACAGCCACTTCAAGTGCAGGGTGCGAAATTCAAAATATATTTTTTAGAAATATTTAACTTTCACACATTAACAAGTCCAATACAGCAAATGAAAAGTACACATCTTGTGAATCCAGCCAACATGTCAGATTTTTTAAATGTTTTACAGCGAAAATAGCACGTATATTTATGTTAGCTCACCACCAAATACAAAAAAGGACAGACATTTTTCACAGCACAGGTAGCATGCACAAAGCCAACCTAACTAACCAAGAACCAACCAAACTAACCAACAAACAACTTCATCAGATGACAGTCTTATAACATGTTATTCAATAAATCTATGTTTTGTTAGAAAAATGTGCATATTTCAGGTATAAATCATAGTATACATTGCAGCTACAATCAGAAATTGCACCGAAAGCAGCCAGAATAATTACAGACACCAACGTCAAATACCTAAATACTCATCATAAAACATTTCTGAAAAATACATAGTGTACAGCAAATGAAAGACAAGCATCTTGTGAATCCAGCCAATATTTCCGATTTATCAAATGTTTTACAGCGAAAACACAATATAGCGTTATATTAGCTTACCACAATAGCCAGAAACACAAGCCATTTCCCAGTAGCAAAAGTTAGCGATCGTAACAAACCAGCAAAAGATATATAATTTTTGACTAACCTTGATAAGCTTCATCAGATGACAGTCCTATAACATCAGGTTATACATACACTTATTTTTTTTGTTCGAAAATGTGCATATTTAGAGCTGAAATCAGTGGTTATACATTGTGCTAACGTAGCATCTTTTTCCCACAATGTCCGGATATTTTTCTGACACACATATTCTGACCAAATAACTATTCATAAACATAACTAAAAAATACATGTTGTATAGGAAATGATAGATACACTAGTTCTTAATGCAATCGCCGTGTTAGAATTCTAAAAATAACTTCATTACGACATCCAGCTTAGGTATAGCGAGAGAGTACCCAAAAGCTGGGCGCAAACGACTAGCACAACATGTTCGACAGATATATGAAATAGCATAAAATGGGTCCTACTTTTGCTGATCTTTCATCAGAATGTTGTACAAGGGGTCCTTTGTCGGGAACAATCGTTATTTGGATTTAGAACGGCCTTTTTCCCTCTCGATTTAACAAGCACACTTGCCAAGTGGCGCAAATCTCTCCATGTCAACAAACGGAAGAGAACGGAACACGGCAAAACTCCCGAAGAAATTTCAATAATCTGATTCAACTATATTGAAAAAAAATACTTTACGATGATATTGTCACATGTATCAAATAAAATCAAAAGCCGGAGATATTAGTCGTCCATACCGACAGCTTATCAGAAGGCAAATCCAGGTCCCTTGACGCGCTCTCCAGAAAACAGGAAACTGGTGACACGTCATACAAAGAGCATTTATTCGAGCCCAGATCAAGTTACACACTCCATTTCTTCTCTCACTCCTTGTCGACATCTAGTGGAAGACGTATGAAGTGCATCTAAACGAATAAAAATATCAAGGACTTTAATAGGCAGCCCCTAGAAGAGAGCATCGATTTCAGATTTTCCACTTCCTGTCAGGAAGTTTGCTGCAAAAGGAGTTCTGTTTTACTCACAGATATAATTCAAATGGTTTTAGAAACTAGAGAGTGTTTTCTATCCAATAGTAATAATAATATGAATATTGTACGAGCAAGAATTGAGTACGAGGCCGTTTGAAATGGGCACCTTTTATCCGGCTACTCAATACTGCCCCTGCAGCCCAAACAGGTTAATGCACTTTTGGATGATTTTGAGTTTTGTTTTTTGCTTGAAACATTCAATGGGATTTTTAATTATTCGGATGTGCTTTTTGGAATTCTACAGAAACAAACTTTGGATGTACAATTCTGCCTGACAAGGGTGAACGAGTTGTGACACAATTGAGCGAAAGAGGCGCAGGTTCAGTCAAATCTACGATGACACAGCGCGCATCTCAAGTTCACCCAGCGCACGCAGAGGCCCAGCACAAAGAGACCCTCGCACATACTACCAACAACTCCACAGCAATATTCTGGACAACATTCTTTGCCAGATACGAAACAGGTTTCAAGACCAAGAAAAACTAATGTTTCTCTCCTTCCTGGACCCCCAGCACTTTCAGACCTACCGGAAAAAAATCCCGCAAACAGCCTTCTCCAGTTTAACAGAGAGTCACGGAACACTGTTCGACCTATCCAAGCTAAAAACAGAACTGACTGTAATGTATGCTATGACTAATTTTGAAGGGAAAAGTCCCTCTGATCTCCTTGATTTCCTTAAGCAGAAAAATCTGAATGAGGACATGGGGCAACTTTACACATTGGCATGTGTGACAGTGACTATCCCTGTGTCCACGGCTTCTGTCAAGCGGTCATTCTCCGCCGTAAAGCGAATCAAAACGTATTCCAGAAATGCTACTGGACAGACTCGGCTTTCAGCATTAGCCTCCATGTCGATAGAAAATGACTTATTGGTGGAACTAAAACGCACAAATAGACTGTACAACAGAGTCATTGAAGTCTTCTTGAGGAAAGAAAGGAGGAAGGATTTTGTGTTCAAATAATCAGTCTTTGGTGAGTAGGCATACAATGCATTTTATTTTTTATTAAATGTGTATGTATGTTTCGCATTTTATTTCGATAATATTAAATAGCCTATATATTAACAAAATAAAATGGCAAATAGCCTATGTTGCAAATTATTTGTTTTCTTTTATTTTCAGTGAATAGTTATGTGTCTTTATCATCACGGTGAAACTGCTTTGGGTGCGACAATGCGCTGTTTAGTGAACACACTGTATTCTTTTTTTTTTTGGACTTAAAGCTCAAAGTTTGTGGACCAGAAATGGATAGAAGAATATTAATATAACTCTGTTGCACTCGACTATGTTCTTGCCTATTAGTTGAACTGTACTGTATTGTACTCTTCCCCTGCAATTCTCTGAATAAAAATGTCAATTTCAAGGTGACGCAACGCCTGGTTATACTGCGTTTCTGTCTAAATGTATAGTGTCTAGAGTCTTGGCATCATAATGATGGTAATAAGAGGTGGATTAATTCGGGTGGGACTGTGTAGGACCTCACTGAAGGCCCAGGCACCAGGCCCACGGCACGCCACTGCCGAGAAGCCGGTGTTTGGAGGATACATTGGCATGGGTGTTGTTAGTAAACCAATATATCCTCCAAACACTGGCTTCGAGGGCATTATCACTTATATACAACGGGTTACCAACATATTCAAATAATGATTTAGATATTTTCATTAAAAAACTTATTTTGATTAATTTATTCATACTATTTCATCCTTCCACAAGATATAGTCTGACACAAATCTAGGGTTGCTACCGAAGCCAGCTGGTCGTTTGTTCTATCGGTTCGGTTGCCAGAGACGCAACCCAGTCATTAAGTATTTTTGTTCTGTATATTTGGACGTTCATTCAAAATATTCTATTGCCATACTGGCTGGCAACGTTCTTATCCCTTCCTTCCTAGCTAGCCAACAACGGCTAACTTACGGTCACATCAAACAGTGCAGCCAGAATAACAACAAAGTAGCTGCATTTGCATTAGTTTAAGCTGTTTTCTAGTGTAACTTATTTGGATACACCCATAACAATGAGCTAATAATGTGCAATTTCACCTGACATAGAAAAGGACACCTGTTCAGAGGAGCTAGCCAACAACACAGCTAACACAATCCCTTCAAACGGGAGCTGGAAAGACTGCAAACTAGCTGCACTTAGTTTTGTTTAAACTGTTTTCTATTGATAGTCCTTTGTATATATCCATAAAGATTATGCTGATTCATGTTTTCGACTGGCTGAGAAAAGCTGCCTGTCGGTCTCATCCCGACACGTTCATTACTATGGGACAGCTGGAGATCGAATTTGAATATTTTAACAATGTTGCAAATGTCGGGGACAAACAGCTAGGTTTATACAAATGAAAAGATGTGATAGTATGAATGCGTCATAACTAAAAGCCATCTGTGCTTTGTTCAGGTCAGCCTACTACCTTGCCAATAAGGACAGGCCTTATTCTGACCACTATGATCTACAGTGCATTTGGAAATTATTCAGACCCCTTGACTTTTTCCACATTTTGTTAGGTAACAGCCTTCTTATTTTTTTTTATCAATCTACACATGACAAAGCAAAAACAAGTTTTAAAATTAATTTGCAAATGTATTAAAAATAAAAAACGTAAATAACACATTTAAATACAGTTGAAGTCGGAAGTTAATATAAATTAGTTTAAAAGGACTCTAACCTAAGTGTTTCAACCACTCCACAAATTTCTTGTTAACAAACTATAGGCAAGGCAAGTCAGTTAGGACATCTACTTTGTGCATCGCACAAGTAATTTTTCCAACAATTGTTAACAGATTATTTCACTTTATCACAACTCCAGTGGGTCAGAAGTTTACATATACTTAGTTAACTGTGCCTTTAAACAGCTTTGAAAATTGGCTTTAGAAGCTTCTGATTGACTCAAATGATGTCAATTAGCCTATTGGAGGTGTACTTGTGGATGTATATCAAGGCCTACCTTCAAACTCAGTGCCTCTTTGCTTAACATCATGGGGAAATCATCAGCCAAGACCTCAGGGAAAAAATTGTAGACCTCCAAAGTCTGGTTTATCCTTGGGAGCAATTCCCAAACGCCTGAAGGTACCACGTTCATCTGTACAAACTATAGTACGCAAGTATAAACATCATGGGACCACGCAGCCATCATACCGCTCAGGAAGGAGATGCGTTCTGTCTCCTTGAGATGAATGTACTTTGGTGCAAAAAGTGCAAATCAATCCCAGCACACCAGCAAAGGACCTTGTGAAGATGCTGGAGGAAACAGACACAAAGGTATCTATATCCACAGTAAAACGAGTCCTATATCGACATAACCTGAAAGGCCGCTCAGCAAGGAAGAAGCCACTGCTCCAAAACCGACATAAAAAAGCCTGACTACAGTTTGCAACTGCACATGGGGACAAGATAAAACTTTTTGGAGAAATGTCCTCTGGTCTGATGAAACAAAAATAGAACCGTTTGGCCATAATGACCATCATTATGTTTGGAGGTAAAACGGGGAGGCTTGCAAGCCGAAGAACACCATCCCAACCATGAAGCACAGGGGTGGCAGCATCATGAGGGGAAATGATGTTGATCTATTGAAGCAACATCTCAAGACATCAGTCAGGAAGTTAAAGCTTGGTCGCAATTGGGTCTTCCAAATGGACAATGACCCCAAGCATACTTCCAAAGTTGTGGCAAAATGGCTCAAGGACAATAAAGTCAAGGTATTGGAGTGGCCATCTCAAAGCCCTGACCTCAACCCTATAGAACATTTGTGGGCAGAACTGAAAAAGAGTGTGCGAGCAAGGAGGCCTACAAACCTGACTCAGTTACACCAGCTCTGTGAGGAGGAATGCGCCAAAATTCACCCAACTTATTGTGGGAAGCTTGTGGAAGGCTACCTGAAACGTTTGACCCAAGTTAAACAATTTAAAGGCAATGCTAACAAATACTAATTGAGTGTATGTAAACTTCTGACCCACTGGGAATGTGATGAAAGAAATAAAAGCTGAAATAAATAATTATCTATTATTCTGACATTTCACATTCTTAAAATAAAGTGGTGATCCTAACTGACCTAAAACAGGGAATTTTTACTAGGATTCAATGTCAGGAATTGTGAAAAATTGAGTTTAAATGCATTTGGCTAAGGTGTATGTAAACTTCCAACTTCAACTGTATATTAAGTGATGGTTGATTCACGTTTTTGATAGAAAAAAAGGACATGGTTTAAGTTCAAGGTCTATGCCATGAAGTACGATGTCATGACCAAAACACTAAACAAAATATAGCTATAGTCATTAAAACATGTATTTTGCATAGAAATGACTAACAAAGTGATCATCAAGCACCCATATCCTTTTAAATCATAGTCAGCTAATCCGAAAAGACAAAATTAAATACATTCTGCTCTTGAAAGTTTGTAGTAAAAAATAAAATTACAGCAAATGACAAACAAAAGCAACTGACATTGTAGAAACATTTTAAAATATAAAATTGAGAATACAGTCTAGTAAATGGGAAAACAAAATCACTGTACAAGAACAATGGAAACTCCTTGTATATTCATTATGTGGGGGGAATACACCCTCCCCCCCAAGAACCGTTCTATTACCAAGGGGCCATAGCCTGCCATAGAGCCCCTTTTAACGTTACAGTACAGTAAGGATACAAATAGAAAAAAGGGGCACATTTTTTCATCAAAGAACACTGTTCAGTAGTTGTATACAATGACACTGCATCCAAAGCCACACAGGCAGAAAATACATTGGCACACTTGTCCAGTCTCTCGTGATTTGATATGACAGGAATTCTTTTTGTTCTGTGGTTTTCTAGGTTTGCATCCCAAATGGCACCCTATTCCCTATGTCGTGCACTACTTTTGACCATGGCCTACAGTATATTGCTCGGGTCAAAAGTAGGGCTCTATATGGGGAATAAGGTGCCATAGGGACGCAAACCAGGATTTTATTCCTTCCCCGCACACAAAGTACAACTTTATTCCTTCCCCGAACTCTGGACCTCCATGGCCTTCTGCATCTTTTCAATCATCCACCCAGGAACCGTAAAAGGCTTTAATTCAATTGGGTTCATTTTTAGGTCGGGGCAATCTCTGGAAAAAAGATCAAATAAACAACAGAATCATAATCTCATCATGACACCAGTGTAACACCCATTGGGCTTGATTTAGCCTGTTTGAGCTGTAGGCTATGGCCAACTCATCTGGGGCGACCAGGTGAGGTGTGCCTGGTTTAAGAAGTGAATAGTCATCGAAGATACTCAGTTCATTGACAGATTGACACTTACTGGATAAGATGGGGACCAACAAAAGGTTTTCCTTACTTGTAATCGTCACTCAGAGAAAGGTCCTGGACGTCCTCTTCAATAAGGAGATAGGCCTATAAAATCATAAAATGTTCAGATTAGCTTACATTTGCTAATACATTTAGCAAATCAAACTTGTTTTTAAACTTACAATATGTAGAAATCGCTCCGCCATTACCTGGTTGCTATATACGATCATGTTCACCTAATTTCAGTTTATGTGACTAAATAAGCAACACTGTAGAGAATAATACAAATCTAAACAAATATCTTTTCAATAAGCAAAAATATTATATTTGAAGAAGCTAGTGTTTACAAAGCAGAAAAGTGAAGCTTAAGGCAACTGTCCTGTGAAAATCTCACATTAAAATGTTCATATTCTGTTAACGCATACCCAAATAGTGTTGTTGATTCACGCTATACTCATGCGGCCAATGCATGAATTAAATAATAATAAATGAAAAAAAACTTCAATAACCCCACTTCAAACTTGTATCTCACAGACCGTTTAAAAAAAATGCTTGCCATTTCCTCATAGAGAATGATGTCATACTTCTGAGGAGGATGAGCTGGCCAATCAGCGGTCTAGAGGAGGATGATTGGGCCAACCAGCAGTCTACTTATATTTTTAAATGACCAGTATACGCCCACAGCATTCTGTTGTGTATACGCCCACATCATTCCAGCACAGAAAAGCATCTTAACATACTAAATTACTATAAACCAACAGCGTTGCAGTTCCTGACACACTCAAACCGGTGCACCTGGCACCTACTACCATATCCTGTTTCAAAGACAGTTCAATCTTTCTCTTGCCCAGGGGTTCCCAAACTTATGGCCCTATGACCCCATTTTGATGTCTGAAAATTAGTGCGACCCCAACCATGTGAAAATACACTGCTCAAAAAAATAAAGGGAACACTTAAACAACACAATGTAACTCCAAGTCAATCACACTTCTGTGAAATCAAACTGTCCACTTAGGAAGCAACACTGGTTGACAATAAATTTCACATGCTGTTGTGCAAATGGAATAGACAAAAGGTGGAAATTATAGGCAATTAGCAAGACACCCCCCAAAACAGGAGTGATTCTGCAGGTGGTGACCACAGACCACTTCTCAGTTCCTATGCTTCCTGGCTGATGTTTTGGTCACTTTTGAATGCTGGCGGTGCTCTCACTCTAGTGGTAGCATGAGACGGAGTCTACAACCCACACAAGTGGCTCAGGTAGTGCAGTTCATCCAGGATGGCACATCAATGCGAACTGTGGCAAAAAGGTTTGCTGTGTCTGTCAGCGTAGTGTCCAGAGCATGCAGGCGCTACCAGGAGACAGGCCAGTACATCAGGAGACGTGGAGGAGGCCGTAGGAGGGCAACAACCCAGCAGCAGGACCGCTACCTCCGCCTTTGTGCAAGGAGGTGCACTGCCAGAGCCCTGCAAAATGACCTCCAGCAGGCCACAAATGTGCATGTGTCAGCATATGGTCTCACAAGGGGTCTGAGGATCTCATCTCGGTACCTAATGGCAGTCAGGCTACCTCTGGCGAGCACATGGAGGGCTGTGCGGCCCCACATAGAAATGCCACCCCACACCATGACTGACCCATCGCCAAACCGGTCATGCTGGAGGATGTTGCAGACAGCAGAACGTTCTCCACGGCGTCTCCAGACTCTGTCACATGTGCTCATGTGCTCAGTGTGAACCTGCTTTCATCTGTGAAGAGCACAGGGCGCCAGTGGCGAATTTGCCAATCTTGGTGTTCTCTGGCAAATGCCAAACGTCCTGCACGGTGTTGGGCTGTAAGCACAACCCCCACCTGTGGACGTCGGGCCCTCATACCACCCTCACGGAGTCTGTTTCTGACCGTTTGAGCAGACACATGCACATTTGTGGCCTGCTGGAGGTCATTTTGCAGGGCGCTGGCAGTGCACCTCCTTGCACAAAGGCGGAGGTAGCGGTCCTGCTGCTGGGTTGTTGCCCTCCTACGGCCTCCTCCACGTCTCCTGATGTACTGGCCTGTCTCCTGGTAGCGCCTGCATGCTCTGGACACTACGCTGACAGACACAGCAAACCTTTTTGCCACAGTTCGCATTGATGTGCCATCCTGGATGAACTGCACTACCTGAGCCACTTGTGTGGGTTGTAGACTCCGTCTCATGCTACCACTAGAGTGAGAGCACCGGCACCAGCATTCAAAAGTGACCAAAACATCAGCCAGGAAGCATAGGAACTGAGAAGTGGTCTGTGGTCACCACCTGCAGAATCACTCCTGTTTTGGGGGGGTGTCTTGCTAATTGCCTATAATTTCCACCTTTTGTCTATTCCATTTGCACAACAGCATGTGAAATTTATTGTCAATCAGTGTTGCTTCCTAAGTGGACAGTTTGATTTCACAGAAGTGTGATTGACTTGGAGTTACATTGTGTTGCCTAAGTGTTCCCTTTATTTTTTTGAGCAGTGTAATTATGTAATTAACAGCCAATGTTTACTTTATTTGGGGCTATGGCAGTCAATTGAAAAACATTCTAACTGTATTTCTGATTGTCTTAACTCACAATCACATACATTTAATGTGGGCTATAACAGTCAATTGCAAATTAATCTGACAATGTATCTCACCACCACTAATGAGATAAGTGTGCTTGATGCATTTCGCGTCGGAGCTACTCAATGTCAGTGGGCGTGGTTGACAGTACACACCTCATTTCTGCTGTCACATCCAACCTGGGTCGATATCTGGTTAATGCAGACGAGAGCACTGAATCCAGCTTCATACAGATATGAGCTGGCGAAAGGTACCATGAGTTTTATGGTGCTTTCAAAACAACTGGGAACTTGCGAAAATACGGGGTCAAATTATGACATCAGTGACGTTCAGGTGGGAAAGTCGGAGCTCTAGAAAGAGGCCCTAGTACCGAAGTTGGAATTCCGAGTTGAATGGCCGTTCAAAACAATTTTTCCCCAGTCTAAGCTTGACCCCCCCCAAGAGTTCCCAGTTGTCTTCAACGCAATGAAGTCAGAGATTTCGAGTTCCCAGTTGTTTTGAATGCGGCATTAATGTTCAGAGGGAGACAGCAGGGTATTCCCTTTGAGTCAGGAACAAAAACTCCTCTGTATTGACCTATGAATGCGTTGTCTGAAGCATTCGGTCACATGACAGCTCGATCAGCTGTTCGATGTCACTTACCGGCATGTCAACGGATCCAGAATCAGTCAAATGGATTGGGAAGTAGGTCCCAAATCCCAAATTGCTCTTCCAAGCATTGGAGGTGAGCAGTCATCACTCGAGTGGGACACTTACTGATGCTGTTTTCTGTTAGAAACATGCACAGCCGAGGGAAGGTGGCATAGTTCGCTTTTGAAAGACTCTCTCCAATAAGAATTATTTCCTTTGAATCCACTGATTTGGTCACATATGTAGATTGCTTGCATTCAGTTCATTCAGTTCCCCAAATACCTGTATGTCTTACATAGTCAAGGAGACATTCTTTTCATTATACAGAAAGTCAACCAAGTCTGCTTTGTTGTTTTAACATCTGTAATAAACTTTTGATTGTGCTTTTCTTATAACACATTTCTGTGTTCTATTCATGTGCTGTTCTATAAACCAATTTCTGTGTTCATGCAAGTGGCTGACTGTACAAATCCTCACTATCAGTAGCTGAGGCCTTGTTTTGAGAAAGAACAAAATACATCTCAGTTTCAATGTCTCAGCTTAGAGAGAAGAACCATCGTGAGGTATTAGTCTGTCACATGAATGAAACAAAATGGTAATGATTCATGAATTATGCTAAATCATACAAATGTAACTTTTCTGTATATAAGACAACTGCTGGGACTGCCCAGGCAGAGCTCCTGATAGACATATGTACTATGGTACATTGAGTTGGTTAGAACCTCTCCAACACGCTGACAAATAAAGGATGATTCATTTAAGTTTGACTTTGAGTGTCCCCGTGTAAGAATTTCCACGACACATCCATTGTGAATGATAACAGTTCCTCTCTCAATGTGAAACCTCTTTCCAACACTCCCCCTCGATAACCACCAAGCCTCGGAGTGAAACAGAACATTGAGAACATTGTCATGCTCTGATCCCATATCTCCATGTAGTGTTGTGAACAGGCGTTCACGCAGTGTATGTGGTTTGATGTAGTTTACAATCGAAGTTACCTGCTGCAGCATATCGCAGAGTTCTGTGCTCAGCTCTTTTGCCATCAGTTGCTCTCTGTGTATTATACAACACGTCCATATGGCAGAGGGAGACACATTCATAACTAGAGTGCAGAGGACTGCCTGCCAATCTGCCATAGAAGACCCATTTGTGCAAAAGCCCACAGAATCTGTTTTTTTGTCAATATAGCCACGCAGCACACTGAACATCCCCTGTGCCATTTCATGCTCGGGAATCACGAAAAAGAATAATATGACTTTGTCTAAAGAATTCCCCAACATGTATAGCGAACAAAAGTCAATGCATGGGTATCTCAGCCCTCACAGCTAAAGTGCATTTGGAGAGCTTAAGCTGGGGAGTTAAGAGTCATTCATTCAGTTTCCTCTTGATTGCTAGCAATAGCATAAATTCTATGATTAACAGTGTTATCTGACAAAGGAATTAATGTGAGTTTCTGTGCCTCCCTATATCATGTTTTCACCATATCAATTGTGGCCGGTAATATCAAAGTCTCTGCAATAGTGTGTGGTTTCATAGCGTAGGGGGCCTAGACATTCACCGTAGGAATGATTCAAGTGCAATGGTCAACTGCGGCCTTTTCCTATGATCTATGGGCACCCTGGTTGAAATGGATCTTTTAGAGTTGAATAATTTTCAAAAGGGTCGCGACCTCTAGTTTGGGAACCACTGGTCTTGCCCATTCACCCTCAATGACACACATACACAATCGATGTCTCAAAGCTTAAAAATTCTTCTAACCTGTCTCCTCCCCTTCATCTACACCGATTGTAGTAGATTTAACTGGTGACATCAACGAGGGATAATAGCTTTCACCTGGATTGACCTGGTCAGTGTGTCATAGAAAGAGCAGCTTCCTAATGGTTTGTACACTCAGTGTATAACTCACATTTGGATGTGAAATGTTTGTCCTTCAGCCAACTTTGCATGACAATGAACATGACAGAGCCAACTTTGCATGACAATGAACATGACAGAGCCAACTTTGCATGACAATGAACATGACAGAGCCAACTTTGCATGACAATGAACATGACAGAGCCAACTTTGCATGACAATGAACATGACAGAGGAGTCTGGCTAAAGCACAACGAGATCTGCAACGAGGTTAGAGTTTGGTACAGAGCTCTTACCATCTTTCCACCTGTGGCTCTCATATGCTGTCTCTCTGCCAACCAGTGTTTGTCCTGAGCATCAGCCGCATACTGAAAAAAAACACAGACACACAGTATTATTACTTTATGTAAGCTTTGTGATGGTTTATGGTAGGGGATACTGGTTGTCTCACTCACAAGTTGGTTAGCATAATAGAGCAGTGTTGCAACCGTCCTCGCACATGGCCATCCCTGTTCCATATGTTTGACTTTTAGATTTTATTGTATGTGCTACTGCAATTCAGTTTTTTAGCTCCCAATGTACACATGAATCAAGAGGTCACCCACTTGGTCAATTCATGTCAGCGTCACAAAACCTTGAGGCCCAGGGTCATTTTTATAGGAGGTTCTAATAGGTGGACATTTTTGTTAGTAATAAAGATAGGCATAAAGGACTAGAGCGAGGTTGAAACCATAGTAATAGAATGTTGAGGCATGATTAGAATGTTGATTACTTTCTATGATGACATAGATCATAGAAATTCTGCTCGTCGTTCCAATTTATTCCAAAGTTGTTTGATGGGGTTGAGGTCTGGGCTCTGTGCAGGCCAGTCAAGTTCTTCCACACTGATTTCCCCCTCAAAACTCTGTATGGACCTCGCTTTGTGCACAGGGGCATTATCATGCTGAAACAGTAAAGGACCTTCAAACGATTGCCACAAAGTTGGAAGCACAGAATCGTCTAGAATGTAATTGTATGCTGTTAAGATTTCCCTTCACTGGAACTAAGGGGCCAACCTCGAACCATGGAAAATCATCCCAGACCATAATTCCTCCTCCACCAAACTTTACAGTTGACATACCCATTCGGTCAGGTAGAGCTCTCCTGGTATCCATCAAACCCAGATTCATCCGTCGGACTGCCAGACGGTGAAGCGTGATTCATCATTACAGAGAACGTGTTTCCACTGCTCCAGAGTCCAATTGCGGCAAGCTTAACACTTTACACTTAGGCTTGTGCGGCTGCTCGGCCATGGAAACCCATCTCATGAAGCTCTGACAAACAATTATTGTGCTGACTTTGCTTCCAGAGGCTGTTTGGAACTCGGTAGTGAGTGTTGCAACCAAGGACAAACGATTTTTACACACTTCAGCACTCTGCAGTCCCGTTCTGTGAGGCCTACCACTTCGCGGCTGAGCCGTTATTGCGCCAAGATGTTTCCACTTCACAAAAACAGCAATTACAGTAGACCGGGCCAGCTCTAGCAGGGAAGAAATTTGACCAGCTGGCTTGTTGGAAAGGTGGCATCCTATGACGGTGCCACGTTGAAAGTCACTGAGCTCTTCAGTAAGGCCAGTCTACTGCCAATGTTTGTCTATGGAGATTACATGGCTATATAAGCAAACAGCAAAATGTATAAGCAAACAGCTGGAGGCAGGGCTTTCGCCTACAGAGCTAATTTTTTATGGAACGGGCTGCCGATCCATGTGAGACTCAGACGCGGTCTCAATCTTTACTAAAGACTCATCTCTTCAGTAGGTCCTATGATTGAGTGTAATCTGACCCAAGGGTGCGAATGTGAACGGCAAGGCACTGTAGTGACTAACCATCCTTGCCGTCTCTGCCTGGCCGGCTCCCTTCTCTACACTCTCATTCTCTGACCCCATTACGGGGGCTGAGTCACTCGACTTGACGTGATTTTGCTGTCTGGTTTTGCTACCTCTCGTGCTTGTGTGGTGGGGGAGATCCTTGTGGGCTATACGCCGCCTTGTCTCAGGGTAGTAAGTTGGTGGTTTGTTGATATCCCTCTGGTGGTGTGGGGGCTGTGCTTTGGCAAAGTGGATGGGGTTATATCCTGCCTGGTTGGCCCTGTCTGGGGGTATCGTTGAACAGGGCCACAGTGTCCCCTGACCTCCCCTGTCTCAAGTAGGGTTGCACATTTTGGGGAATATTCAGAGGTTGAACATTTCCATGGGAATATTTGAAAATTAATACCATATAAAATGTATATGTTTTTTGCATTGGATATATTTACCATATCATATGGAGACAAACAAACATTTTACCTTATAAGTAGACAATTGCAAATGATTAAATCCTTCCAATACAATTTAGTTACAAATTGAACATTAATTAAATGAGTTGACTTTTCACATTGGATGATTTCACTGAACAACAACACAGGAATATTGAATGATTACCAATGATCCATCACATCTCCCAAAAACGTTTTCAACATACATCTGTAAAATTATGTCATCCTCTCAGGCTTCCACGTCTTCTCCCTGGACCTCCTCAATGTCCACCTCTTGAACATCAGACTGAGGCCTCATCTTCACTTTCCAACCTTGTTGATGATGGCTCGTTGTCAGGCTCAAAAATCCTCAAATTTGCCTGGATTTTTCAAACCTTGTATTGGTCAGCCTGTTGCGTTCTTTGATGTGTGTGTTCCCAAACAAGGACCAGATGCGCTCCGAGGCGGCTGATGTTGGTGGGATTTGGAGGAGGATGGAGGCAACAGGGGAAAGAGGCCCAGATCCACAAAGTCCCTTCCACCAGGTGGCTGATGAGATATGTTGGCACGACTGCCATATTGCATCTCCTTCCCAAAGCCCTTGCTTGGAAGTGTACTTTGCCAGACTGCCAAGAACCTTGCCCTCATCCAGGCCAAGGTGGCGAGACACGGTAGTGATGACACCATAGGCCTTGTTGATCTCTGCACTAGACAGGATGATCTTGCCAGCATACTTGGGGTCCAACATGTACGCTGCGGCATGTATGGGCTTCGGGTAGAAGTCTTCAAGCTTTTTGATATATTTCAGAACTGCAGTTTCCTCTGCTTGGAGCAACAGTGAAAAAGGGACGTTTCAATCCTGACATGACCCTCCAGCATGACAATGCCACCAGCCATACTGCTTGTTCTGTGCGTGATTTCCTGCAAGACAGGAATGTCAGTGTTCTGCCTTGGCTAGCAAAGAGCCCGGATCTCAATCGCATTGAGCACGTCTGGGACCTGTTGGTTCAGAGGTTGAGGGTTAGGGCCATTCCCCCCAGAAATGTCTGGGAACTTGCAGGTGCCTTGGTGGAAGAGTGGGGTCACATCTCACAGCAAGAACTGGCATATCTGGCACAGTCCATGAGGAGGAGATGCACTGGCGTACTTAATGCAGCTAGTGGCCACACCAGATACTGACTGTTACTTTTGATCTCCCCCTTTGTTCAGGGACACATTATTCCATTGCTGTTAGTCACGTGTGTGGAACTTGTTCAGTTCATGTCTGTTGTTGAATCTTATGTTCATACAAATATTTACACATGTTAAGTTTGCTGAAAATAAAACACAGTTGACAGTGAGAGGATATTTCTTTTATTGCTGAGTTTAGTCTATGTGCCGGGGGCTATGGTCAGTCTGTCCTACCTGGTGTAATTCTCCTGTCTTATCTGGTGTCCTATGTGATCTTAAGTATGCTCCCCCAAATTCTCCCACATCTCCCTTACTTTCTCCCCTCTCGAAAGAACTGAGCCCCAGGACCATGCCTCAGGACTATCTGGCCAAATGACTCCTAGCTGTCCCCGTCCCCCCTGCTCGTGCTGCTGATCCAGTTTCTGCTGTTCTGCCTGTGGCTATGGAACCCTGACCTGTTCACTGGACATGCTACCTTATCCAAGACCTGCTGTTTCGACCCAGCCTCTCCCTCTACCCCCGCACCTGCAGTCTTGACCTCTGAATGTTCAGCTATGAAAAGACAACTGACATTTACTCCTGAGGTGCTGACCTGTTTTTTTTAATTTTACCTTTATTTAACTAGGCAAGTTAAGAACACATTTTTATTTTCAATATAGGCCTAGGAACAGTGGGTTAACTGCCTTGTTCAGGGGCAGAACGACAGATTTTTACCTTGTCAGCTCAGGGATTCGATCGTGCAACCTTTCGGTTACTAGTCCAACACTCTAACCACTAGGCTACCTGCCACCCCCTCTATAGCCATTGTGATTATTATTGGACCCTGCTGGTCATCTAAGAACATCTTGGCCATGTACTGTTATAATCTCCACCCGGCACAGCCAGAAGAGGACTGGCCACCCCTCATAGCCTGGTTCCTCTAGGTTTCTTCCTAGGTTCCTGCCTTTCTAGTGAGTTTTTCCTAGCCACCATGCTTCTACATGTGCATTGCTTGCTCTTTGAGGTTTTAGGCTGGGTTTCTGTATAAACGCTTTGTGACATCTGCTGATGTAAAAAGGGCTTTATAAATATATTTCATTGATCAAATAAAAATAGTGACATGAGGAATAAATATAGTGGATAATAACACTATATCCTTTTCTGAAGCATTGACCAATGAAAGCAGCAAGGAGGATAACGTAACTGTCGAGGTCAGTAAAGATTCTGTTCAATGCACAGCCACCCTATGGATCCCGGGGGAGACGACCATGTAACGGACCGCCGCTGTTGCATGGTAGTGTGCTTATGAAGTGCTATGAAGTGCAATGTAGTGTGCTTATGAAGTGCTATGAAGTGCAATGTAGTGTGCTTATGAAGAAGCGAACACCTTTCCTCTGACCAATACCAAATCATGGTCCAACTACATAACACATCAAGCAAGAGAGATAGTAGACCGTGGCTTGCTGGAAGGCCTTTTTTCATTTGATTATGACCACTGTCCAGATATCCAAAGGGTGGTTTCTGAGTTATATGCCATAGGAGATCTATAATGGGAACCCTAAGCACATTCAAAAGAAGAAGAGAGAAAAAAAAGGGAGGATCCTGGCATGGAAATGCCTGCCAGTACACATAGATTTTGATTCTAGACAAGAGAACATATTTAGCATAACATTTTTAAATATGCCATGTTCTCTGAATGTATTATAATAAAACCGTCTGGAAAATAAATATTTCAGTTGATGCTTCTTTCATTGCTCTTATTTTGTCCCAAAATACATTTGGGATCATGCAGTAGGTTAGATTTGGAACCAGATCTGTACGTTTGATATACAACCAAATGTACATCACGAGAGAGAGAGAGATTTACCTTGAAGAGTTCAGCATGTTTGATGTAAATCCTTCCTCTGGTGCCACCCATTCCTAAAGCCCTACAGATAAGCAGGGATTTAGATATGCATTAGAAGCAATGCAGACAAATATACAGTTGGACATTGGACCACACTTCATGTAACTCAATGTCATCATCTTTCTATTTTTTTTGTGTGAGTCAATTGAACGTTGTTAATACACTCCCCTTAATTTTCACTTACTTGTTTGCCCTGGACCCAAGAACAAATGTGCTTCCTTCATTCAGTCTGGAAGGTTCCCACTGTAGAATATAAAATGTATAGAGAAAATGAATCACTCAAATCCATGGGACATAATTCAAACAAATTACATACTTTCATCTTAATTTCATCCAAAAAGGACTGTGCTTTTGAAATATTAGAACGCATGAGAGAAAATAGTTAGTTATAGTTTCACGGTAATCGATTGATGACTATTGCATTTAGCCATTATCACGTAATTAATAAATGCAATAAACTCACCTTTGGTCCCTCACGCTTTACAGACTCCAATGTCTTGGGCTTGGGCCTACAGAGGGGGGTATACACTGGGTGAACGTGCATATGAATCATGGCATTTTACAGCATAAATGTTTGAATATTCATTTTAAGCTATATTTACATTGCTGAGATCCAGGGCGACAGGTAGCATAGAAGTTAGAGCATTGGGTCGGTAACCGAAAGGTTGCTAGATCGAATCCCCAAGCTGACAAGGTAAAAATCTGTCGTTCTGCCCTTGAACAAGGCAGTTAACCCACTGTTCCTAGGTCGTCATTGTAAATAAGAATTTGTCTTACCTGACTTGCCTAGTTAAATAAAGGTTAAATAAAAAACTAAATTACCATCACTTATATGTGAATTTGAGTATGAGCATTCATGAATCAGTGCTTTTACTTGTATTTTGCATAGGTTTTGACAAAGAAAACAACTTCACTGGCAGCAAGGTGAAATCATGTCTTGTCGAACAGGAGCACATACTCACACATTGCTATATGTAACAGGTTTGTCGTAAGAACCGACAGGAGCGGTTGGGCGCCCTTTCCGCTGTAAAAAAAAAAATCAAAATTGTCAGTTACTCTGGGTTTTTGGTATCTTTATTGTTTTTGATGAAGTCGAAAAGTTTATTTCTACAAGAAGGGCAGACTAGTTTACCTTTTTTGGAACAGGACTGGCCCTTTGGCTGGACTCATCATCTAGTTTCACCCGCTGTAAGAAAATAGACATCGTTGCTGAGATGAAAGTGACAGCGTTCTCGCTACTATCCTTCCAAGAACTCCATTTATGATTTAGGAGCAATAAGACTAATGCAATGAGTAAATCACTCATTCATACTTCTAGGCAGCATACTCACTTTCAAATAACAACATCACCTTTTGGAAGCGTGAATCAGTGTATCATGTTCACATTAAAACAACTTAATTTATATGAGACTTGGGCTCCATCTAGATAAGTCCTTCTGCAATACCTCGCATCCTATCTCCTCGCCTCCTTTCAACTATATTGGAGGAGAAGTTTCAAGGCCCTCCCCTCAGTCCTTCTTCTCCTCTAATGCACTTTGAGGTGAGAAATCAAGGAAAGATGGATGGAAAAAAAAGCCATCGTTCTCTTCACTCATTTAAAATCGTCCTTTACCTTGAATGGAAGCTCAGGCCCTGGTCTTGCCACCGCTTTCTCCCCATCTGAAAAGATCTGTTTGGCCTGACAAGGGACAGGAAATGAACATTACCAATAGATGTCTCCGTGTGTTAAACACACAATCTACACAGAGATACTTCTTAAATACATTTAGCTGCTTTCTTACATTTTCCAGGCAGTTTCTGCAGGCTTCTCGGATCAGCTGGTCGGTCTGCACGTCGTCTCCAACGTTCTCCTTGACATTGCTGGCTGCTTTCTCAAAGAACTGCGGTAAAAGAAAGTCAAGCTACGAAGACTGCTCTCAACAGAAGAAAGGAGTCACATTTCAGAGACAAATAAATGCCAAAGTATGAGCATATCAATGGCAGAGTAGTGACTGTTAGTTTACATTTCAGATTTGTTTGGGGTGTAAAACCATTACGTGCTCTCGTTAAATCATATGAAAAGGTACTATGAAAAATGTCTAATAAAAAGCATGTTCAATTTGTAAGCTGTGTTGAGTAAGGATTTCAAATTTGATCAAATCCCTCGAAAGAATTACGATAGTTGAAGTTATGAGTAAACAAATGCATGTCCTGGGAGTATGCACTGTGAGAAGATATTCACATAGCAATGGGATAATCGCCATTTAAAATGCATGGAATTCGGAAGAAAATAAATTCCAGCAGACTTACCTTCATGTATTTTCTGAAGACTCCCATAATGTCCTCATTGAAGCTGGGCTGTAGAACCGTTCGGAGGAGGTCCATGGATATAGCAGGATCCGTGTAACTAGATGAACAATGATAGTGAATAGATTAGCTATATTACACCTTTTGGATAATCTGTCTGGAAAGTCATTCTCACAAAACAAATCACAGTTTTAGCTCTGTACTAAAAATTATATATCTTAAACTTGGCTGCTGACATGTACAATATTTGGTATTGTATTACTATTAAATGTGGACTAATTAACAAAATACACAGATGTGTTTGAGTGAACGATCCCTTTAATAGTCAGTCAACTTACCTCACGGTCATCTGTGAGCGTCTGCCCCTGCGATGGACCTGTCTGTGTTTTATCATGATGTTCCATGGATTCTGGAAGAAGAGGCAAAAGATGCACAGAGTCAGCAATAAAACACCAAAATAGAGACATTTTAATTGAGTGAGGCGTCAAAGAGGACAACTGGCCCGCCCGGCTTCAGTTAGAATTCAGTGTTTTTTGAATTATGACCTATTTAAGCAATAAGGCACCTCGGGGGTTTGTGGTATAATATACCACACCACAAACCCCCGAGGTGCCTTATTGCTTAATTAGAACAGCTCTTAGCTATGGTATATTCGCCATATACAAAAAAAAACGTTGTGCCTTATTGCTATTATAAACTGGTTACAACGTAATTAGAAGAAAAAGAAACGCACACCTGTTTAGGCGAGGTGCTGGCCAAGAATGGCCATTCTTGTGATTATTGTAACTTTGCCATTGTAATTGTTTGTAAGCTTGCGTAGTCTAAAATGAATCTATGACCGTATGCTATCCATTTGTTTTTTCTATGGTGTTCTTTGTATGCCATTTTAATACTTGAGAATTAACCAATGATATTAAGCCACATTTGGCCATGATTACAGACATCTGTGTGTCTTTTGACACTATATAAACGAGTCATCTCGCAGTGTTTGTGATTATACCCTGATGAAGACAGCTTGGCTGTCAAAAGGTTGGACATTACATTTTTGCATCTGAGCTCCTAGAGTGTGTGGCTCTCCTTTGTTTACAACGTAATTAGAGCAGTAAAAAATAAAATGTTTTGTCATACACGTGGTATATGGTCTATTTTAAACTGGGTGGTTCGAACCCTGAATGCTGATTGGCTGACAGCCGTGGTATATCAGACCGTATACCACGGGGTATGACAAAACATATTTTTACTGCTCTAATTACATTGGTAACCAGTTTATAATAGCAATAAGGCACGCGTTACGTCGTGCCTAAGAACAGCCACACCCCCTTGTGCCTTATTGCTTAAATATACCACAGCTTTCAGGGCTTGAACGCCCAGTTTATAAATACATTTGAATGCCAACCACTACTGCAAAACTTCTGCTGTGCACACACTACACGACTTAATCTTAACTTTGACGTGCTCACATTTTCTGATTTCCTTCTCCCAAATCTTTAATTCCGTCCATTCTCAACCACAGGACGTGGGTGCTAATGTTACACGATTATTAATTGCCTCGTTGTTCCTGCCCTGAGTTTGTTGGTTGTCGTAAGGAAAAATATGCCGTCACTGAAACAGTGTAACGCATTATGTGCAGATGTATACTTTTGTAAAAAAACAAATATTTAAAAAAGAGACGAAGACGCAGAATATGGACTTAATATGAAATCATATTTTTGGTTTATGTCATGGTAAGACGCAAATGTAGGCCAATATTGGTGGATTGAGTTTAGCATAGCCCGGTGCACCGGGTAAATACAGATTTCACTTAAAGGACCAATGAAATGGTAAAAAAAAATCAACTCAACAGATTATGAAAATTCCTTTGGGACGGCAAAAACGTGTAGCGTACGCCCGGCCTATAGACTGTTGAAATGACAATCGCAAAACACATAATTGCCTCGCTTCCACGCAAAGGTTGAGGAATGAGCTCAAACTATCAATCTGCGATAGCTAGCTATCATTGACAGATGAGATTGTCTTTAAATTAGCATCTATCAGTTGTCCACTTTCACTGACAAATACAAAACTATTTAAAAGGACTATCAGTTGTGCACTTTATCGTAACATGACTGTGTAGCAATCACAGTTCGTAAGAAAGTATGTTATGGTATTTGTAGATGCTTAGCGCTCACCATAGTTTGTATGGGCGGCTGTTCAACAGCATCTTGTTGAAGCCAATCCCTCCGTCCCTCACTTCGATGAGCACCCATTTAGCAAGTATTAATTTGAAGACAACAGTCTTGGGTGTGATGATTGAATAGATCCTCGCGGTAGCTCGCGACCAGGAAAACTGTTCCGTCTCGACGCTTTTGCAGAAGTGGGCAATTGTCAAATTGCGAATAGATCTTAAATATATTTGTACAAAATAAGACTTGATGGTTTTCTAAATGCGTGCTGTCAAATTACTTGAGTAACTTTACAGAATATTCCAGCAATCAAAAGCAACAGTCTCATTTTCTAACCACACAATTGTTCTTTGACAGACGATGTTTCTAAAAACCAAAACGAACATATGACTGCCATCTATTGTACGGGAGGTACCAAAATGTATTCAGCGCACGCGTAAAAGCGTGTCCGTGTGACGAAAGCTTATGAACCAATGCAGCCGCCATCTTTGTAGGGGCTTTCAGCAGCAATTTGACTATCACCAAACATTTTGGAATATACTGACTATTCCGCACTGCTATCAGCATACTGGGTTGTAACATTACGGTTGTAATTACTAGCATGACAGTATACGTTTTTATTTCCCCAAAGTAATATCAAAGAATGAGCCAGATGTTTCCCCGGATATATAAATATGAAGCATCCCTTTGGCGTTTCCACTCACCACCAAATATGGTGATGAGAGGAAGCCCGATGGCCGGCAGTGGGAGAAGATCGCGCGAGATGGATTTGGCCGATATTATGCACATTTTCTCATCGATGAATCGTTTGATCTTAAAACAGTTTTCTGTTCCTGAAACTACAATGTTACAAACAGACAGCATTAAGTTTTGTCCAGGTTACGCCGTCATCGTCCCCTCCCACACAATGCAAAAACAGGTTTTTAGAAATTTTAGCAAATTATACATTTTTATTAATTTAACTAGGCAAGTCAGTTAAGAACACATTCTTATTTACAATGACAGCCCACCCCGGCCAAACCCGGACAACGCTGGGTCAATTGTGCACCGCCCTATGGGACTCCCAATCACGGCCGGATGTGGTTCAGCCTGGAATCAAACCAGGGACTGTAGTGACGCCTCCTACTTTGAGATGCAGTGCCTTAGACCAAATCTAGTTTCTTATGGTCAGTCTTTAAGTGCCTTTTGGCCAACTTGTTTCTTTTGCTGAGGAGTGGCTTCCATCTGGCCACTCTACCATAAAGGCCTGATTGGTGGAGTCCTTCTGGAAGACCTCCACCAATCTCCACAGAGGAACTCTGGAGCCCTGTCAGAGTGACCATCGGGTTCTTGGTCACCTCCCTGACCAAGGCCCTTCTCCCCCCCGATTGCTCAGTTTGGCCGGGCAGGCAGCTCTAGGAAGAGCTTTGGTGGTTCCAAACTTCTTCCATTTAAGAATGATGGAGGCCAGTGTTCTTGGGGACCTTCAATGCTGCAGAGTTTTTGGTACCCTTCCACAGATCTGTTCCTCAACACAATCCTGTCTCGGCGCTCTACGGACAATTCTTTCGACCTCATGGCTTGTTTTTTTTTTTCTCTGACATGCACTGTCAACTATGGGACCTTATATAGGCAGGTGTGTGCCTTTCCAAATCATGTCCAATCAATTGAATTTACCACAGGTGGACTCCAATCAAGTTGTAGAAAAATCTCAAAGATGATCAATGGAACCAGGATGCACCTGAGCTCAATTTTAAGCATCTTAACATATTTTCATAAGTATTTTCTATAAAAACTTGTTTTATATATGTTTGCAAAAATGTCAAAAAACCTGTTTTCACATTGTCATTATGGAATATTGTGTGTATGTAACCGATGTGAAATGGCTAGCTAGTTAGCGGTGGTGCGCGCTAATGGCATTTCAATCGGTGACGTCACTCGCTTTGAGACCTTGAAGTAGTGGTTCCCCTTGCTCTGCAAGGGCCGCCGCTTTTGTGGAGCGATGGGTAACGACGCTTCGTAGGTGTCAGTTGTTGATGTGTGCAGAGGGTCCCTGGGTCGGGACGAGGGGACGGACGTAAAGTTATACTGTTACATTGATGCTGTTGACCCGGATCACTGGTTGCTGCGGAAAAGGAGGTCGAAAGGGGGGTGAGTGTAACCGATGTGAAATGGCTAGCTAGTTACCGATTGAAATGCTATTAGCGCGCACAACCGCTGACGTCACTCGCTTTGAGACCTTGAAGTAGTGGTTCCCCTTGCTCTGCAAGGGCCGCGGCTTTTGTGGAGCGATGGGTAACGATGCTTCGTGGGTGACTTGTTGATGTGTGCAGAGGGTTCCTGGTTCGCGCGAGGGGACGGACTAAAGTATTACTGTTACATGTAGAACGATTTTATTTAACTAGGCAAGTCAGTTAAGAACAAATTCTTATTTACAATGACGGCCTGCCAAACCCTAACGACGCTGGACCAATTGTGCGCCACCATATGGGACTCCCAATCACGGCTGGTTGTGATAGAGCCAGGAATCGAACCAGGGTCTGTAGTGACGCCTCTAGCACTGAGAAGCAGTGCCTTAGACCGCTGTACCACTCGGAAGGAAAACCATTAATTTAATCAGTTTTAGAATAAGGCTGTAACAAACAAAATGTGGAAAAAGTAAAGGGGTCTGAATACTTAACAAATGCACTGTAAGAGGAATGGAAAAACTATGGAAAAATGTATCTAATATTTTAAAGTCTGTGAGAGCTGTTCAAATTATGGTTCAAAGCCCAAAACATGTGGTGTCAGAAGATAAGTAAGCATCTTGAAGAGAGCTTGAAAACTTACTACGGTGTTCTAGTTTATTAGAGATCCAAATAACATACATGGTTTGACACATTTTACTGGGAGCAAATGTGATTCGGCGCATTTCTATACTAGTTCCAATGGACAGATCATGTAACAACATTGATAATTTACTCAGAGGGAACTAGGAAAATGAATGAATTCAGCATTTACATTCTCCTGATTCTTGCCCATAGGAATCACATTGAGACATTTTATGGTATTAGATGCTCTACAGACAATAAATGACCATAAGGGTAAACCGATAGGGATACATTAATGTATTCATACATCCTTTATGTAAAAAGTCTATGAACTGATTAAAGAATACAAATATATCTTATGATTTAAGGTGTCAGAAATGTAATGCAAAAAATTCCAAACATAAAATATGCTCTTACCAGAACAAAAAAAGAGAATTATAAAAATAAAACTCAAGTAGTAATTTTGCTGGTTACACCTTAAGCATTACTAATGCAATCATACACACTACTTTTACATACAATATAGATATTTATTTTAATAAAACTTTGGTTTAGTTTAAAACAATTTATATGCAATAAACTATAATACATAAAACAGATTTCTTAAATCATGTTAAATTAACTAAAATAAAAAAATCATGGATAAACAGACAGCACAATTATTATTTTTGCTATCAGAGTTCAATACAACTGTAGTGGAGAAAAATAACATACTTCATACCAATTTTCGGTACAATATCTACACTTTGTTTTGCTGGTGACAGAAACATACTAGGATCAGGGTATGTGACTGTCGCTCGACGCTCAAATTACGAAGAATGAATGGCTAGAGTTTGTCTTCAGGTTCTTGGGCACGATGCCAGACTTGCTGCAGTAAGTATTATGTTCAAAGAGCAAGACAACCATCATACATTTGCAACAGCATAAACAGAACCTTGCCTTAACCTCCAGCCCCATGCCTAATTACTTTTCTATAAAAACCAAAATCCTAAGTATATACAAATGGGGCAAAGGCAAGTGAAGAGTTCTAGTAAGAAACGTATGCCTAAAACCATTGTACAAGCATTCAGGCTATAGATAAGAATATATGCGGAGATGGCATAGTAGTGCGTGAGGATCATAGTTTACAAGGACAGAGACAATGTCATATAATGAGGAATTGTATAATAAACATTTATCTTATTTTTTATACATTTATTCTCTCGGCTAGATGACTGAGGCCGAGGTGAGTCGCTTTGGCTGCATCCCTAATGGCACCGTATTCCCTATATAGTGCAAAGGGAATATAGTGCCATGTGGGATGCATCTGAGACCTTCTGTTTTGCCATTTAAAAATGTACATTCATTGTGCTGCCCAGTGATGCGTTCTAATGTCATACTGGTGTACATATAAAAATAATGATTGGAGGGATTAAAAACAGCATAACTATTCTATGTTTCCATGCCATACCACGCACTACAATGTGAAAATAACGCAACCATGTTTAACACAATCACAGAATTTCCCAAAATTATGTTTAACGAGGGTATAATTTACATCGGGTATTATTTCATTTAGTACTTTACCATATTTTAGAGACGCGGACAGGGTTATAAGCAAAGGGACATACTGTATTTTGCTCAACAAGCCAGTTCAACAAATTTTGTCAGTTGTTTTGGATTTACACATAGCGCAGGGGGAAAGGCATAGTAATTCAGCTGTTGCTCGAGCCAATGCTTAACATATTGCCATTGTAAGATGTATTAATGGCCTGTATTTGCATTTATTGATAATTATTTTTTACAAAATTCCTCTAACTGCAGATATGGAAATGGTGTATCGACTTGGCCGATATGGAACTACTACTCTGTGGTATGTGTGACCTGCATAAAAATAGTCCACAAAGAAATGCAATGTCTTCAAAGTCCTCAATCTCTCTCATTCAGTACTCTGAGGGTTTCCCAAACTCGGTCCTGGGGCCCACCCTGGGTGCCCGTTTTGTTTTTTCCCCTAGCACTACACAGCTGATTTAAAACATCATCATGCTTTGATTATTTGAATCACTGTGTACTGCTAGGGCAAAAACCGAGCTTGGGAAACCCTGCTCTAACTTACTGATGACCGTCCTATGTACAATGATTGCCTCTAAACTATTTGTAGGCTTAAGGGGGTTAGAAACATAGCTGCCTTATCACCCAATGACACATCTCCTTTCTGTACCTATTAAGGGATAGAGAGGATTTGGACAAACAAGACAAAAAACTTTTCCAAGGACTCACTTTTCAATTCCACACGTCAAAACCGACAACCAAGTCCTGCTGTCCGGGAGCAGATTAAAATGTATGTTCCAAATGGCACCCTATTCTCAGGGTGCCATTTTGGACGCACTCTACAGCAAAAGGTCAATGAACAAGGAATAGAATTACTCAATAATAACTGACAATGACAGCAACAATGATGGAAAAATAAATCCTAGTAAACCGCTACCACTAGCTACATTGATAAAAAGCAACGAGAGATACTATAGTAAATAACGACCAGAATCATAAAAACCTAGTAGAACTAATATTAAATAGGCGAGGCAGAGAAAGTAAACCTATTTTAGGGGAGAGGCCCTCCTTCGTAGGCTACCCAAGCGCCCGAGTAGTCCCGGGCCAAATCCTCACCCCACACTCTCTCAGCACCAGTTGTAGGGTCCCCATCCCCAAAACACACATTACTCACCCATGTCCCCTCCCCGGCTTTTAAAGGCTGGCTGCCTCGGAAGGTGGTGTAGTATTTTCCAGAGGACTACAAGAACTACTGCTGTTTTCCTGGCTAGCGGGTGATGTGTCCAAACTGGCTGATCACTCAGGTGCCGTCTTGGCGGCAGTAGAGTCTTTGTTGCCCGACACCCCCGCACTGGCTGGGGAGGGCATAGTGGGCACAGAGGAGGTGGAGGAGGGAACTGGGGAGCCCAATGCTCCCACTTGGTGAAGCCGGCGTCATTCTGCAGGAAGATGACCACCGTGCCGTGAACTGCCTTGTAGTACATCTCCTCCCTGAGAGAGGAAGTGAGAAAGATATTTAAACTCCCTTCATACAGTGCAATTAGACTGCAACTATGCTAGTGTTCTATTCAGGGTGCATCCGGGAGAGTCCTTTTCGAAAGGGTACTTGGGCAGTTCCAAGTATAAAATGTGACTCATTTACCCAGCACAGGACAAAGATTTAAGATCAAAGGCCTGATTACCTGCATGTCCACCAATGTTGTTTACATGTTGAAATGTCCCCGCGGTCTGTCTTACATAGGGAAAACCCGTCGAAGCCTTAAGACCCGGATCAGTCAGCACTGCAGCAATATACAGACAGGTGAGACAAAAAATCTGGTTGATTTAAAAATATATATATAAGTTGGACATCCTATTAGTTCTGAGATACATTGGAATAGAAATGGTGATGATGTCACGCACGGGAGGGAAAATAGAGGCAACTTCTTCAAAGGGCGTGCTAATTGAATAATGTTACACACACTCAAAAGTTGACACCTCATTAAAGGGTTTTCTTTATTTTTACATTGTAAAATAATAGTGAAGACATCAACACTGTGACATAACACATCATGTAGTAAAAAAAAAAGTGTTAAGGTTATTCAAAGTAGCCACCCTTTGCCTTGATGACATCTTTACACACTCTTGGCATTCTCTCAACCAGCTTCATGAGGAATGCTTTAACAACATTCTTGAAGGAGTTCCCATATGCTGAGCACTTGTTGGCTGCTTTTCCTTCACTCTGCGGTCCAACTCATCCCAAACCATATCAATTGGCTTGAGGTCGGGTGATTGTGAAGGCCAAGTCATCTTATGCAACACTCCATCACTCTACTTGGTCAAATAGCCTTTACACAGCCTGGGGATGTGTTTTGGGATACTGCCCTGTTGAAAAACCAAATGATAGTCCCTCTAAGCGCAAACCAGATGGGATGGCGTATCGCTGCAGAATGGTGTGGTAGCCATGCTGGTTAAGTGTGCTTTACATTCGAAATAAAATCACAGACAGTGTCACCAGCAAAGCACTCCCACACCACCTCCTCCATGCTTCAAGGTGGGAACCACACATGCAGAGATCATCCGTTCACCCACTCTGCGTCTCACAAGGACACAGTGGTTGGAATCAAAAATCTCACATTTGGACAGACCAAAAGGAGATTTCCACCATTCTAATGTCCATTGCTCTTGTTTCTTGGCCCAAATAAGTATCTTCTTATTATCGGTGTCCTTTAGTAGTGGTTTCTTTGCAGCAATTCAACCATGAAGGCCTGATTCTGAGTCTCCTCTGAACAGTTGATGTTGAGGTGTCTGTTACTTGAACTCTGTGAAGCATTTATTTGGACTGCAATCTGAGGCTGGTAACTCTAATGAACTTATCCTTTGCAGCAGAGGTAATGCAGGGTCTTCATTTCCTGTGGCGGTCCTCATGAGCACCAGTTTCATCATAGCGCTTGATGGTTTTTGCAACTGCATTTGAAGAAACTTTCAAATTTCTTGACATTTTCCAGATTGACTGACCTTCATGTCTTAAAGTACTAATGGATTGTTGTTTCTCTTCGCTTATTTTTATTTTTATTTAACCGTTATTTTACCAGGTAAGTTGACTGAGAACACGTTCTCATTTGCAGCAACGACCTGGGGAATAGTTACAGGGGAGAGGAGGGGGATGAATGAGCCAATTGTAAACTGGGGATTATTAGGTGACCATGATGGTTTGAGGGCCAGATTGGGAATTTAGCCAGGACACCGGGGTTAACACCCCTACTCTTACGATAAGTGCCATGGGATCTTTAATGACCTCAGAGAGTCAGGACACCCGTTTAACGTCCCATCCGAAAGACGGCACCCTACACAGTGTCCCCAATCACTGCCCAGGGGCATTGGGATATTTTTTAGACCAGAGGAAAGAGTGCCTCCTACTGGCCCTCCAACACCACTTCAGTGCATCTCCTCCTCATGGACTGCACCATATTGGCCAATTCTTGCTGTGAGATGTTACCCCATTCTTCCACCAAGGCACCTGCAAGTTCCCGGATATTTCTGGTTGGAATGGCTCTAGCCCTCACCCTCCAATCTAACAGGTCCCAGACGTGCTCAATGGGATTGAGATCCAAGCTCTTTGCTGCAATGGCTCACATTCCTGTCTTGCAGGAAATCACGCACAGAACTTGCAGTATGGATGGTGGCATTGTCATGCTGGAAGGTCATGTCAGGATGAGCCTGCAGGGAGGGTACCACATGAGGGAGGAGGATGTCTTTCCTGTAACGCACAGTGTTGAGATTGCCTGCAATGACAATAAGCTCAGTCCGATGATGCTGTGACATGACGGACCCTCCACCTCCAAATCGATCCCGCTCCAGAGTACAGGTCTTGGTGTAACGCTCATTCCTTCGACGATAAACACAAATCCGACCATCACCCCTGGTGTAACAAAACCGCCAGTCCTGCCTGGTCCAGCGACGGTGGTTTTGTGCCCATAAGCAACATTGTTGCCGGTGATGTCTGGTGAGGACCTGCCTTACAACAGGCCTACAAGCCCTCAGTCCAGCGTCTCTCAGCCTATTGCGGACAGTCTGAGCACTGATGGAGGGATTTTGCATTCCTGGTGTAACTCGGGCAGTTGTTCAGTCTGCTTTCCAACCGACACCAGGTGTGGAAATTTTTTAGATACTTACCCAGAAAGACTGTAAATCGCTACCAGAGGTGATTCTAACATGTATGGACTCAGGGGTATGAATACTTATGTAAATGAGATTTCTGTATATATATTTATTCATTTATTTTCCCCCACTAAATTGGCAAAATCTTCCAAAAACATGTTTTCCCTTTGTCATTATGGGTTATTGTGTGTAGATGGGTCAGCATTTATTTATTTAATCCATTTGGATTTCAGGCTGTAGCAACAAAATATAAAGAGGTATGAGCACATTCTGAAGGCACTGATTGTTTAAAGCAAAATTATCGCTGATGGTGAAACTAAACAATCAAACTAAAATCTATTGTATGCCCCGTTCAGCAGGTTTAGCTAGATGAGAGTTGAGTCTCTGGTAATTTACCTATATTCCGGTAAAACAAGATATTCAACATCGCATAGATAACAATAACCTAGCAAATTATATAGGTTGTCACTCAACTAATAAAACATAATATCAAGGAAGCCATTTTAGCATTTGAATGTTGAAGGTGCCGTGCAGATGTGAAAGATCAGGAACAGGGGCATTCCTCATATTAGCCAGCGTGCGAAGCCGGGCACAGTGCCCAGTTTTACTAGTCTACTGATATTGCCTGGGGTTGTTTAGCATGCAAAATGAATTGTAAATTAATGACTGTCAATGCAGTTCGATACTGAAGGAGGACGTATCAGTTTTCAGAAAAGATTAAAGGTAAAAAAATGGAAAATGAACCAAAATAATGTAGTGAACAGGCGATTCGTAACGTTTTAATCTTTTTTCTGACAGGCGAATACTACATTTGGATCAGTTTGGGGTCCGCGGACCAATGCACTTGTATAGGTGAATCGAAATAGGTGAATCAAAATATCATGTCACAGAGACCGTGGGTGGGGATAAATGGATGGCGTCTAGCCTAGTGTGCAGAGTCTAAGGCGATTTAGCTAGCTAGCACGTCTCACCCGTGATGTTGCAGTCCTTCAGCAAGGTCTGGTGAGCCTGGCGAATACGTCGCACGTACTCTACTGAGATGTGGTAGATCTTTGAACAAATTCCCTCCACAGAGTCTTTGGCTACTGCCGTTACATGGGGACCACACTGTTTCCGCAAGTGCTCCAGACGATCCTGAGGGAAAAACTTGTTTTAGGATCCGCTTTTCAACAGATACATGTCAGTGTACTTTCCATTGAGGTGAATTTATACAGCAATGGATACATTTTTTTTGCCACAAACATACAGTTCACCACACTTCTAAACCACACAATCTACTACTCAACTACACATGAGTACACACACACACAAACTCTACTCCTTGACCACACACACACACATACCATGTAGTCTTCTTTACTGGCTGAGAGGTCTCTCCGTAGCCAGTTCACGGTGTCCTCCGCATTCCATTTCACAACCTTCCGGCTGTCTGGTGTGGCGTTTCTAACAGGACATAAAACACACCGGTCATTCTCCAAGCAAGACAAAGCATTTCAAACCAAAGAGACACTCAACGAGCCCAATCAATCTCCCATTTAAATGCTTTCTTTTCTCTTCAGTTTTTCTCCAATCTATCCAAGCTACCACTCAGTCAAGACAGTTGGAGAAAGAGAAGGGACGGTTTTGGTTTAGTATTAGAGTGCAAACCCAGAAGCTGCGGGTTTCTGCTTCAGGTCTATAAAAGCTTTCTATGTAGGATGCCGAAATACTGAGACATTGTGTTGCTTTTTATGTTATGAGCTGAATCTTGCAGTCAAAGCGGTGGTCTTAAAAAATGCTGAGACATCACTTGAGTTATATAACTTCTCGGCCATATAGAGTACATTCTAAATTGTCAAGGGGCTTTATGTAGCGGTGTGCCAGAACATATTAGTGGCTCGAATTCTTTAAGACAGCTTCTATAACGTCATACTTGGGAGCGACATCAAAGAATATCAGGCCATATAAAAAGGGAATTGTAAAAATTAATTCTAGTGTGCCAGAAACACCTACCTCGAGTCAATCTTTTTTTGGCAGCTTCAGCGTATTTGAATAAGAGCTTCCGGCCTCCTCTTTGTACTTGATGCGGGACAACCTGGCATAAGAAATGACAAAATAGTAGTAAATGAAAAAGTGTTGAGAGGAGCCACTGTTGTCCAAATTAACCATACATTGAATGAATTGCTAAGACGACATTTCACATGCAACAAAATTGCACCAGCCTGACGCACTCATTTTTCACTAGCTCCTTGTGCAACATCAGACAACGGAATTTACTGTATTGAATCAAGCCATGCAGACGTTAATTAAAGAATATACACTGCTCAAAAAAATAAAGGGAACTCTTAAACAACACAATGTAACTCCAAGTCAATCACACTTCTGAGAAATCAAACTGTCCACTTAGGAAGCAACACTGATGGACAATAAATTTCACATGCTGTTGTGCAAATGGAATAGACAAAAGGTGGAAATTATAGGCAATTAGCAAGACACCCCCAATAAAGGAGTGATTCTGCAGGTGGTGACCACAGACCACTTCTCAGTTCCTATGCTTCCTGGCTTATGTTTTGGTCACTTTTGAATGCTGGCGGCGGTGCTTTCACTCTAGTGGTTGCATGAGACGGAGTCTACAACCCACACAAGTGGCTCAGGTAGTGCAGTTCATCCAGGATGGCACATCAATGCGAGCTGTGGCAAAAAGGTTTGCTGTGTCTGTCAACGTAGTGTCCAGAGCATGGAGGCGCTACCAGGAGACAGGCCAGTACATCAGGAGACGTGGAGGAGGCCGTAGGAGGGCAAAAACCCAGCAGCAGGACCGCTACCTCCGCCTTTGTGCAAGGAGGTGCACTGCCAGAGCCCTGCAAAATGACCTCCAGCAGGCCACAAAGTGCATGCCTATGCCAAATAATTAGTTTATAAAATGATATGAGCTGAAATACATTTTCCTTTATTAGGAACGGCAAGCCAGACAAAATTAAATGTGCTTATTTATATAATGAATGAGTTCGGGGGGCAAAAATTATTAAATAGTCAAGCATTAAACCTCTTACTAAAAGCATCAGTCATACAAAAGTTATACTTAAACCAAAACTAGTTCTCCAGTAGATTAGTAAGAAAAGCTCACCCATTGTTCAAAAAATTGCCTTTATAAGGGAAATAAAGGAAATCCATATTACAACCTCACTTTCAGTCAATTGATAATGGAACCATTTTCAAAATATCGCCCTTTCTAAAAACAACCCATACAAAGCTGGTTGCAATTCCAGTTTCATCCCGAGAAAAGACAGAACAAGTAACAAATATTAAGGTTAAACTCAAACATTGGATTAAATTATATTATGAATAGGAAAGGCGGAGTTGTCACGTGTAGTTAACAAAAATATATGGAAATGTTTGCTCTATCCGAAATTACAACTAACTGACTGCAGCCTTACCTAACATATACATACAGTTGAAGTCAAATGTACATACACCTTAGCCAAATACATTTAAACTCAGTGTTTCACAATTCCTGACATTTAATCCAAGTAAAAATTCCCTGTCTTAGGTCAGTTAGGATCACCACTTTATTTTAAGAATGTGAAATGTAAGAATAATAGCAGAAATAATTATTTATTTCAGCATTTATTTATTTCATCACATTCCCAGTGGGTCAGAACCTTACATACACTCAATTAGTATTTGCTACCATTGCACTTAAATTGTTTAACTTTGGTCAAACATTTCAGATAGCCTTCCACAAGCTTCCCACAATAAGTAGGGTGAATTTTGGCCCATTCCTCCTGACAGAGCTGCTGTAACTGAGTCAGGTTTGTAGGCCTCCTTGCTCGCACACTGTTTTTCAGTTCTGCCCACAAATTTTCTATGGGATTGAGATCAGGGCTTTGTGATGGCCACTCCAAAACCTTGACTCTGTTGGCCTTAAGCCATTTTGACACAACTTTGGAATTATGCTTGGGGTCATTGTCCATTTGGAAGACCCATTTGCGACCAAGCTTTAACTTCCTGACTGACGTCTTGAAATGTTGCTCAATATATCCACATACATTTCTTTTCTCATGATGCTATCGATTTTGTGAAGTGCACCAGTCCCTCCTGTGCAGTTACAAACCATAGTCTGGCTTTATGGCGGTTTTGGAGCAGTGGCTTCTTCCTTGCTGAGCGGCCTTTCAGGTTATGTTGATATAGGACTCGCTTCACTGTGGAAAGCTATACTTTTGTTCCCGTTTCCTCCAGCATCTTCACAAAGTCCTTTGCTGTTGTTCTGGGATTGATTTGCACTTTTCGCACCAAAGTACGTTCATCTCTAGGAGACAGAACGCATCTCCTTCCTGAGCAGTATGACGGCTGCGTGGTCCCATGGTGTTTATACTTGCGTACTATTGTTTGTACAGATGAACGTGGTACCTTCAGGCGTTTGGAAATTATTCCCAAGGATGAACCAGACTTGTGGAGGTCTACAATTGTTTTTGAGGTCTTGGCTGATTTCTTTTGATTTTACCATGATATCAAGCAAAGAGGTACTGAGTTTGAAGGTAGCCCTTGAAATACATCCACAAGTACACCTCCAATTGACTCAAAAGATGTCAATTAGCCTATCAGAAGCTTCTAAAGCCATGACATTTTCTGGAATTTTCCAAGCTGTTTAAAGGCACAGTCAACTTAGTGTATATAAACTTCTGACCCACTGGAATAGTGACAGTGAATTATAAGTGAAATAATCTGTCTGTAAACAAGTAGATGTCCTAACTGACTTGCCAAAACTATAGTTTGATAACAAGAAATTTGTGGAGTGGTTGAAAAACTAGTTTAAATGACTAACCTAAGTATATGTAAACTTCCGACTTCAACTGTATCTTAGTAGATGACTTCATGCACCGTTTGCTGTGTGGAAGCAGAGAGAACGGTGTATGGCTTGGGTGGCTGGAGTCTTTAATGATTTTCCGTAAACTTCTGACTTCAACTGTCCTTGTTCAGCAGATGCTATTGCGGGTGTAGTGAAATGATTGTGTTTCTAGCGCCAACAGTGCAGTAATATCTAACAATACACACAATCTAAAGTAAAGGAATTAAAATATGTCAGAGCGGCATAGACTAAGATACAGTAGAATAGAATATACATATGAGATGAGTAATGCAAAATATGTAAACATTATTAAAGTGACTAGTGTTCCATTATTAAAGTGGCCAGTGATTGCAAGTCTATGTATATAGGGCAGCAGCCTCTAATGTGCTATTTAACAGTCTGGCCTTGCAATAGAGACTGCAAACAGCTCTCGATCCCAGCTTTGATGCACATGTACTGACCTCGCCTTCTGGATGATAGCGGGGTGAACAGGCAGTGGCTTGGGTGGTTGTTGTCCTTGATGATCTTTTTGGCCTTCCTGTGACATCGGGTGCTGTAGGTGTCCTGGAGGGCAGGTAGTTTGTCCCCGATGATGCGTTGGGCAGACCGCACAGGGTGATTCTGGAGAGTCCTGCGGTTGTGGGCGGTGCAGTTGCCGTACCAGGCGGTGATACCTGCTCTCACCTGCATCTGTAAAAGTTTGTGAGGATTTTAGGTGACAAGACAAGTTTCTTCATTCAGTCGCTGATGCGCTTTTTCACCACACTACCTGTGTGGGTGGACCATTTCAGTTTGTCAGTGATGTGTACGCCAAGGAACTTAAAACTAACCATCTTTTCCACTGCGGTCCCGTCGATGTGGAATGGGGGGGGGGGGGGGGGTCCACAATCATCTCCTTTGTATGTTGACGTTGAGTGAGAGGTTATTTTCCTGGCAACACACTCCCAGGGCCCTCACCTCCTCCCTGTAGGCGGTCTCGTCATTGTTGGTAATCAGGCCGGAGTACATGGCTGAGCACGCATCCTTAAGGGGCCCCAGTGTTGAGGATCAGCAAAGTAGAGGTGTTTTTTTTCCTAACTCACCACCTGGGGGTGGCCAGTCACGAAGTCCAGGACCCAGTTTCACAGGGCGGGTTTCAGACCCAGGGACTCAAGCTTAACGATGAGCTTGGAGGGTACTATGGTGTTGAATGCCAAATTTTTTGGCAAAAACTATGCATGGCCATCATATTTCTAATGTTTAGGTCTATCATAGAAAGAATGTAGCCAGTTACATTTCTTAATGAAGATATATGAAAGATATGCAAGATGAAAATCTGGATACCGTCCTAATTGAAAGTATAGGAAGTGGGGGGGTTTTCCCACCATGACCGGTAATCCGAGTTAACCCAACTTTTTATTTTACCACTACATCACTGGCTACAGGTAGGCTTATTTGAAGTTCATGGTAATATGCCTACACATTGCAGCATAGTCTAGTAAAAATTGACCATCCCGTTTTTCCCGGGACAGTTTCATCCCCATTTCAGGCTACCAAAAAGGTAACTTTCTCAGGAAGATGTATCAATTAATGTAGGCCTAATCAATAGCCACCGCTGAATGTCATTTGGCACACTTTTTGGTGTTTTGTAACAGATGTCCATTTCCATTCATCAAATGGCACGAGTATACATGCATTGCACTTTTTGGATTATTTTGGAGTGGACGAACATGCACAGGTAGCCTACGCTTTGAAGCTATTTGTCTGACCATCAGATGAAAGCATCATGACTGGTGGTGTTCATGACACATTAAAAGGCAATACATTTTTACCGTTAAATTAAGTCTTTATTATTATGTCCATAAAAATGTGTTATGTCACGGTGTAATTCGCACTGACTGTAGTGTACTACAGGCTACACAAATATTTATAGAAACACAAGCAGTTGTGACAAAACTACTTCCTCAGGTAGTGTTCTACATAACAAAGGGCCAGTTTTTCTTCCTAGCTCTATAATAAAAATCATGGCCAATGTAGAATCACCATCGAAATAGCTTTAAACCCAGGATTACTAAACTTTGAGAGGCAGGTTAGCTTTTTTCGTCATTAATCTTGTTCTGGAGGGAGCTCTGCAGAGTGGTCACTAGCTGGTACAGCCACAAAGTCATACGATCTGACTTTAAACCTAACAACACTGCTAACCCTAATGCCTAAACTTAAATTAAAACAAAAATGTTGGTTTTCATGAATTTTTACATTATAGCCAATTTTGACATTGCAGTTGGCCCATCAAGCGGGGAAAACTTTTTTTTTGTGCTCAGTTCTGCCTTAAGGACAACACATCCCAATAATCGTCAACCTGCGTCCGAGAAACCGTACCAAAAACTGGCAAATGAGCTGTTGGGATGAAGATCTGAGTCCATACACCATGGCATTTTAATTTGCATTTTTATCAGTTGAAATGGACATGGGGCGATGGGATGTCTACATTTCGATTCCAGTGACTGATGTGTGGCTGTACTCACATGGTGGGACGGTATAGGGCCGATGCCGGCTGACCTGGCTTGTCCTCTGTGCCTGTGGTAGAGTTCCACGGCTTTGCCCTGGGGGTAATGGGTGAGACGGGCACTGTGGGGGTCGTTGGGGTTACAGGTATACCAATCTCAACCTGTCAATGACACAGTCACATATTGGATTAGGGTGACAGAGGAAATATTCCAATTTAAAAACAGTTTAAAACAATCTAAAGAGACAAGGGGCACACCATATTCTGTTTAAACATTCATTCCCTGCTGTCAAATGTAAGAGACATTAGTAGATAAGCTCACAAAACAAAAATCACTGGTATAGAAGCATGAAAATTGTCACACTTGTATAATTTTGCGGCATTGACTAAGAAACGTGTCCTGCTCAATGACTCACCTTGGGCCTCTTGAAGCTGTTAAGACCACCCTGGGCGGCCTCCTCCGACAGGCGTCTCTTGCGCTGCCCATTGCCCACGCCGGCGACACCTGCCCCTTCCACCGAGGCAGCATTCAAACCCAGCAGGTCGGACTACAAAGACGGGAACAAACAGGGCAGCTGCCGCCGCTAGAAAACCGCTGGAGAAGAGTGATGTTGATAACGTTCAGACCAAGTTCCATCAAGAGACAGTTTCTGGAAAAAAGAGAGCGTGAGGTACTAAGAAAATAAATAAAGAGAACATTTATTTTTCCCTCTGTCCCACATCAAGAAGCTATAACCATTTTGCACTCACAATGACATCATGCTGCCCCAGGACTGGCATCTCCCACATCCACTGATTGGTGAAGCGGTTGAACCAGTGGGGCCGATTCGCCCGCTCGCTCCGGCATTTCGACCAGCCGGCCTGGACGAGCTCGTCTGCACGGGAAAGGTGTCAGAAAGGTCAAATCTATCTCCAGTCTGGTTCTTCTCACTTGTAAGTAGCAAGTCAAACATAGACAAAGCCGGTATCCTTTCCTTCCTAAGCACTGATCTTAAGCCTCATGTATACCCTACGTATATGCCTTCAGAAAGTATTCACGCCCCTTGACATTTTCCACATTATGTTGTGTTACAGCCTGTATTCGAAATGGATTACAATTGGATTTTTTTTGTCACTGGCCTACACACAATACCCAAAAATGTCAAAGTGGATTTATGTTGGGGCGAAATCTTGCACATAGCCTTCACCATGCGCCACCACTTTAAGAGCGCATCAGCAGTCAGAAAGGAGGAAATAAAGATTGCTCTTCCGGCTATCTGGGAGGGAGCTCTCAGGTTGGCGCGGCAGTTTGATCAGGGTGTGCAATTCTGCAGAAGTCTTGCTTATTGTCAGCGTGCCGAGTTTGTAAAGTGTTTAACTCGATCGTCGGTGTTAGCGCTCTAGATCGTGGTTATCTTTTGGGACCGCACCAGTTATTGATCGCATGGATTAGTAGCAACATTGTTGCAAAGCTTTGACATACAAACAAACAAAAACCATCAGACAGACAGCTGTTAACTTCAGGCTTGCCGTTGCACTAACTTCTTATGGCTGCAGGGGGCGTATTGAAAAACTGGAAAATATGTGCACATTTTCAAACGGCCTCTTAATCAATTTTTGCTCTTACAATATGCATATTACTACTACTATTGGATAGAAAACAGTCTCTAGTTTCTAAAAACGTTTGAATTATTTCTCTAAGTGGAACAGAAATATTTTTACAGCCCATTTCCTATCCGGAAGTGAGTTTTCCAAAATCGATGTCTCTCTTCAAGACCTTGTCTATAAAAGGGCATGTCACTTAGGACTGTAGAAACACGTCATACGCCTTCCACTGGGTGTCATGCGGAAGTGAGAGCAGAAAGGACTTGAATATCTCGTCCAGGGACTGAACACAACCTCTTGGAGTGAGACTTGCACACTTTATTTATTTTTCTGGGCGCGAAGTAGAACCTGGACTCGGCTCCTGGAAAACGCTCGTTAAAGGTGAATATGATCTCTGGCTTCGATATTATTTGATACATGTCACAAAATCATCCTAAAGTATGTTTTTTCAATATAGTTTAATTATATTATTGAAATTTATTCGTGACTTTAGACGTGATGCTTTGGAAGAATTGTTTGAAGAAGGAGAGGTTAGCGCCGCACGGCCAGTGTGCTTGCTAATTCAAGAGGGAAATAGTTCGTTCTGGATCCCAAACAAAGACTGTACTGGACAATGGACCCCTTTACAACATTCTGATGGAAGATCAACAAAGATAAGGACCCAATTTGGGATGCTTTTTCATATATCTGTCGAACTGTGCTATGCTACCATTTGACTAGAATCAATGCTGCCGTGTGCTAGCTAATGTAGTAAGCTAATATAACGATATATTGTGTTTTCGCTGTAAAACACTTCAAAAATCGGAAATATTGGCTCTATTCACACGATCTTTGTCTTTCATTAGCTATCCACCATATATTTTTCTGAAATGTTTTATGATGTGTAATTAGTAGTTGACGTTGGTGTCTGTATTTTCTCTGGCTACTCCTGTGCGATTTCAGACTGTAGCTATGATGGGAGCAGTCATGTAAAACTGATTTATAGCTAAAATATGCACATTTTTTGAACAAAACATAGATTTATTGTGTAACATGTTATAGGACTGTCATCCGAGGTAGTTTTCTCTAGGTTATTTAGGTTGGTTCTAGGTTAGTTAGGTTGGCTTGTGCATGCTACTTGCATCCTACTTGTGCTGTGAAAAATGTCTGTCTTTTTTATTTGGTGGTGAGCTAACATAAATATATGTGGTGTTTTCTCTGTAAAACATTTAAAAAATCGGACATGTTGGCTGGATTGACAAGATGTTTATCTTTCAAATGCTGTATTGGACTTGTTAATGTGTGAAAGTTAAATATTTAAA